>NW_023270387.1:32855234-33022934 GCF_011800145.1 Mirounga leonina | reverse complement strand
CTTCCTTCCTTCCTTCCTTCCTTCCTTCCTTCCTTCCTTCCTTCCTTCCTTCCTTCCTTCCATCTGTCTTCCTTTCCTCACTGACTCAGTGAGTCATCAGGAAGCTCCTTTATCCAAACAGAAAGCACTGAAAAAAGCCACAAGGAGAAACTGGGGCTATCTTTCCTCATCCAAGCTGAGTTGTCACATACAAAGGAGAATTAAGACTAAAGTATATTTAGAATTATAGTTAGAAAAGCAGATCTCTCATTCAAAGCACAATGACAAAAGAAACTATTTCAGAGGAGAGATTACTTGAGCTTTTAAGGGCCTGATAATGTATGTACTAATTAATTCCTCTCTGACATATATTGTTTCATGTGGGCATTGACTTAATTTGTCAAAGCCATACATAATCTGATTCCATACTTTGAAGACTTCCTCATAGATATAGCTTCACATTTTTCCCCCAAAGACAACTTTCCTGCTTATTATTTGCACAGAGTAGGAAACAAAATCAATGTTTATCTGGTGTAGCTGAAGGAAAATATTATGTCCATTAACTTTTTTTGTTCTTGTTGTTTTATTTTACATGCCCTCCTTAATGCCCATCACTCAGTTATCCCATCCCTCACCCACCACCCCTCCAGAACCCTCAAGTTTGTTTCCTATGATTAAGAATCTCTTATAGTTTTTCTCCCTCTCTGATTTCATCTTATTTTATTTTTCTTTTATTTATTTTTTAAGGTAGCTCAATTTTTAACTTTTTGAGGAACTTCCATACTGTTTTCCAGAGTGTCTATACTAGCTTACATTCCCACCAACAGCATAAGATGGTTCCCCTTTCTGGGGCACCTGGGTGGCTCAGTTGGTTAAGCAACTGCCTTCAGCTCAGGTCATGATCCTGGAGTCCTGGAATCGAGTCCCGCATTGGGCTCCCTGCTCAGCAGAGAGTCTGCTTCTCCCTCTGGCCCTCCCCCCCCACTCATGCTCTCTCTCTTTCATTCTCTCTCTCAAATAAATAAATAAAATCTTAAAAAAAAGAGGGTTCCCCTTTCTCCACATCCTCGCCAACATTTGTTGTTTCCTGACTTATTAATTTTAGCCATTCTGAAGGATGTGAGGTGGTATCTCATTATGGCTTTGATTTGTATTTCCCTGATGCCATATGATGTTGAACATTTTTTCACGTGTCTGTTGATGACATGTCCATTAACTTTTAAAAGGATGCACATTTGATTAAATATGCTAAATGAATAAAATAACATGAAATAAAATTTTAGATCTTAAGAATCTATGCTTATACTATCCGGAAGGATTATTGCCATCTAATAAAGTCTATTTAAAATTCATATTGAAAATTTTATATTAGGAATGCAACTTATGTATGTTGAAAATATTTTTTTTAAAGATTTTATTTATTTATTTGAGAGAGAGAGAATGAGAGACAGAGAGCATGAGAGGGAGGAGGGTCAGAGGGAGAAGCAGACTCCCTGCCGAGCAGGGAGCCTGATGAGGGACTCGATCCTGGGACTCCAGGATCATGACCTGAGCTGAAGGCAGTCGCTTAACCAACTGAGCCACCCAGGCGCCCTAAACTCATTATTTAAAAAAATTAGAAAGTAGAGGGAAAGAGTGATGCATTCATCCTGTGTTTCCTATATAAGCTATATTGAGTAATAAAATAGTAGATCAGGGGAAGTTTCCTTTATAGGAATAGTTCACCATTCGTTCTGTGCTCTGTTCTCATCGTTCTGCCCTCTGCACCACCTTTTTCATGAAGGGTAACACCCTTAAGCTACTTTTATTTGATTGAGAGGATCTATGAGGTGCATACTTAATTTCCTTACAAGGGCTTTTGTTTTATGTAAAGGTACTCTAAGATATTACCTTTAATTTTTTGAGGGCTTAATAAAAAAATTTGTAGTCATACTCTCAGCTTCATCTTTAGACCCTATTTGTCTTGCTAAACCTAGATTTAATTTTTGCTCCATAATAATTTCTCAATTTTAGTATCATTTGCCTGCTGAAGAGGCTGAGAAACTTCAAAATCGTGTTTTGACCCCTTTCTGTTTGTTTTCCTTTGTTCATTCTTTTTTTTTTTTTAAAGATTTTATTTATTTATTTGAAGAGAAAGAATAAGAGATAGGGAGCATGAGAGGGAAGAGGATCAGAGGGAGAAGCAGACTCCCTGCTGAGCAGGGAGCCCGATGCAGGACTCGATCCTGGGATTCCAGGATCATGAACTGAGCTGAAGGCAGTCACTTAACCAACTGAGCCACCCAGGTGCCCTCCTTTGTTCATTCTTAACAGTTTGTCACTGTTAAGATTACAACAATAGGTGGCACTTCTTACCCAGATCACCCAGTTTATTAGTTATATTTTCTACTTTCCATATAGCTGTAGGCAACAGAATTGCTAAATTTTCTACCACTACATAACAAAGATATCCTTTTCTCCAGTTTCCAATAAAATACTCTTCACTTTCTGGAGAATTCTTATCTACAGCATGCTAAACGTCCAAACCTCTACAGGTGGTTAAGTTCAAGGTGTTCTAAGCTTTCACTAAACTATCCTCAAAGCCCATGGTCCATTCCAAGACCATTCCCCCATTTTAGGTTGTAGTTGTGACAGCACTCTACTTCCAGATACTAACATTGATACTAGTCAACTAGTGCTGCATTAAAATCTATCCCATACTTTTTCAGATTAAAACAACAAACGTTTATTCACTCAAGTTCTAAGGGTCAAGATTTTTGGAGTGGATGCTTAGTTGGATGGTTCTGTTCCAGGGTCTTTTATGAAGTTGCAATCAAGCTGTCAGTCCAGACAACAGTCTTTGCACTTAAGGATTGATGGATCTGCCTCCAAGTTCATTAACGTGGTTTATGGCCAGAGGTTTCATTCTCTCATTATGCAGGCTTCTCAATAGGGCCACTAATGCTATAGAGTCTCCATACTGAGAGATTAGATATTAGAGTAAGGGAGAGAACCTCCAAGATGGGAAGCCACAGTTTTTGTTTTGTTTTGTTTGTTTTGTTTTGTTTTGTTTTTTATAACCTAATCTTGGAGTGACAAGTCTTTGCTTCTACTGTATTCTATTCATTAGAAATGAGTCATGAAGTGCAGTCTATACTCAGAGAAGGGAATGTGGAGCACAGTTTGCTACTGTCTTTCTTTGGAATTTAAATATGGTTAAAGAAATTGTATATGGATTCCAGGTCGACAAGGGGTTGATAGCAGTAATTTTGTAACATTCGTTAGCTAAGTTGGAAGTAAATGTTCCAGCATGTGTTGGTAATGTTCAGATAAGGTTGAGCACAAATAAAACAGCAAAAGATTTATAAGGTGTTAAGTAAAGTGGCAAAGATTTTCATTGTCACTGATTGGCTATCTCAACTTGGTGCATGGGAGAATTCAGGCCTGAAATTCCTCTACTTACCACTGGATTTCCTTCATTTTATTCTCCACTTCCTAGGCCAGATACATGTAAAGTTCAGCAGGAAAGCTCACTAGCTTCCTCTGTTGTTCATCTAATGTCGTCAAGATTGTAGGCAGTGAGACCCTGGCATATGTCCAGTTTATCCTCACTCTCTCCTGCTCCACACCAAGCTTTTCTTCTTAACTATTGGTCCCGCTGATTTAAGGCAATTGCAAACTCATCAGCGGATACACAGTAGTATATTTTCACAGCTCCCAAGATCATTTAAGGTCTGATTCTTACAATAGTTCCCTTATCCACTATTAGGGGTTCTACTTTCCAAATAAAACCTAAAATATAGAGCAGGTTACTAGCGCAGTCTAATTACTCAAAAATATATCAAGATAGTTTCTGGGCATATAAATGCTATGCAGTGGTTATGAATGAAGAAAATGTTATTAACCCTCCAGACATAGGGGTTCACATGTGGGTCCTTTTTCCTACACTAGTAAAAAGTAGCTATGAGTCACTTGTACTCTATTGTTTTTCTGTTTTGAGAGCAACAATTTGAAAAAAAAATTACTGACATAAATTATAGTATATGATTTGGTCACTTCACACTTAAAAGAAAATCTCAAGGTATGCATTCTTAATTATCTCCAAAATGAAATGTAAGTGATAAACCAAAAATCTCATCTCTCATCAGTACCATCCACATGTGTATATTCAAACTCATCCAAACTGCCTACTTTTTTCAGAGCCATCATGTATGTTAATCACATTGCCCTTATGTATGTTATTCCCTCTGCCTGAAAATACCTTTGACTGGCCTTTTCATGGGATACTACCTTCCAAGATTTTAAGAAAACTATCATGAAGCTTTACTATCTGGGTTACATTCCCTTCCTTTTTTCCATACTCTAAAATACACTCTCACATAGTATTTATTGCTTGTATTTTATCTCTTTGTCTTCCTTATTATATTGTTTGCTAAACTGAATGAATAGATGGAGTAACTTATGTGACATTAACTATAAGGGTGAAATATTAATTAACAATATGACCCTGGAGCTTAGGTACCATAACTTACATAATTAAAGACTATCGTGTTCATTTACTGCCTTTCTAAAAAAGGTACCACTCTAACAACAGCAATGGAGCATTGTATGGATGATTGTCTCTGATGCTCAGAACATTGCAGTCATTCAGTAAATACAAAAAGCAGAAAACATTTTCAACATCAACCACAATGAGAATGGACAGATAGACAATAAACTGCTGTAGCACTGCAAATGAAATAAAGAAAGTAAAATATTCTTTTGGACATGAAATGTAACAATTTTCTTTATTATCTGAAATGTTTTGGGAAAGCTGTTGATATTTTGGTTTTGGTAAAATAGAAAGGTAGAGAAAGACATTTAAGGCAAGGAGAAACCAAGAAATGTGTTTTGCTGCAAATAATAATTATGTGCAATTCTCCTTCTAATGCCAGATATTTTGTGATTTAGAGTTAGTTGCTGAGAATGAGTCTATGAGTAAACACATAATATGGACTCTGCCCTCATAGAGCTACACTTTTGAGAATGTACATCTTTGGTGTAATAAAAGGTTCTATTTTCTCAGACATATACTATCACCATAGATACTGAAATTGAAACAAATGCAGCCTAATGAGGCACTTGCTCAGAGGATTTGGAGAAGCTATAGCCTAATTTCCCATATCCATTATTTGCCACGGAAGTTATGAATACAATTACTAAAAAAGTAATCATCTAGTAATTACATTTAGTATTAAGGATGGAATGAATAAGAGTTTTGCTTATTCTACTTAAAGACATGCCCGTACTGGCAATTTTATACTCATTCTAAGACTACATTTACAAGTATATGGAAATGATAATATTTGAGGTAGTACCCCCAAATCCCCAGGTATTTTATTATATGTTCACTGATGACTGATATTCTTTAGTTATGCACAAAATTAATATTTCATAATTTCATGTATGGAAATAAATGCTAATATCCTTACTATAGCTGATGAATTGGCAGCATAGCAAATAATTCTGGGTTTTAGTTTTTTTTTTTTTTTTAAGATTTTATTTATTTATTTGAGAGAGAGAATGAGATAGAGAGAACATGAGGGGGGGGGGTCAGAGGGAGAAGCAGACTCCCTGCTGAGCAGGGAGCCTGATGCGGAACTCGATCCTGGGACTCCAGGATCATGACCTGAGCTGAAGGCAGTCGCCTAACCAACTGAGCCACCCAGGCGCCCCTTAGTTTTTTATTAAAAAACAAAAAGCAGATAAAGCTTAATAAAGTTACTATGAAAAGAGTAAACAGGGGCGCCTGAATGGTTCAGTCGTTGGGCGTCTGCCTTCGGCTCAGGTCATGATTCCAGGGTCCTGGGATCGAGCCCCACATCGGCTCCCTGTTCAGGGGCAGGCCTGCTTCTCCCTCTCCTACTCTCCCTGCTTGTGTTCTGGCTCTCTCTCTCTTTCTCTCAAATAAATAAATAAATCTTAAAAAAAAAAAAAGAGTAAACAACATAAAGTGTGTGGGGTGCTAAGCAACTTCATGTAATAATATATTTTAGCTACTATATTTACTTTTGCATTTAATATTCATCAAATTATTCCAGAAAATAAGTTTGAATGGAAATGGCTGGGGGAAATTGAGGAACTTTCAAATGGTAGGAAAGGGGCTTGCATGACAGGCATAGAGATGCATTAAAGGTTGAATAAGTGGATTCTAGCACAAAGTATGAGAACATCAGAATTAGCTTGGGACTGCCAGGACCCAGATGATTTTAGCTTGTTTCACAGTATTATATTCCAAATGAGGTTAGAAGCTCAATTTTATCATCTTGTAAAATGGGATAATATACATTTCATTAAATGACAGGGTGTGTTCCAAAGCCCCCATCATAAATCACATTTCATTGCGTTGCTTTCATAATGAAGCTAAAATTATCAAAGAATCAGGGTCATTACTAAACAAAAAAAATGAACAGATACATTGTATTATTATCATTCTTTTTAAGATGAAGAAACTTGCTCAAAAAGTTGATATGCTGACAGTATATTGTAAGTTTCAGGCAGAAATAGTGATCAGCAAGTTCTCTATATCATTATCTTCTAACAGTGACTGATATATAGATTGGAGTTTGTAACTATTGAATAATTTGATGAAAAATAAATAAGTGAGTTACACATGGTCAGAGGAAAACTTGGTTGCTAAGCAAGTATTCAAAACCATGACTTTGTGGCATCAATGCTCCCTCTGTGTTGTGAATTCTCCCTCCCCCACATTTCCCTCACCTCCTCCTCCTCTCTCTCTCATCCTCTCTTTCTCTCATCTCTCTCTGTTTCTGTCTCTGTCTCTTCTTTCAAGGAGAACGTATTGAATGGTGCGCTGTTGACATCTTAGTGGTAGTACAGAATTTGGGTATCTGTGAAAATGCAGAGGTGGCCTGAAACCAATATGTATCTCATTAACTTTAAGCCCATCCTAGAACAGAAAACAGTAGTATAACACAAAAGAATTTCTTCTTCTTTTTTTTTTTTTAAGTCAGCTTCAACACTTTTAAGGTATAAGTAGAAAATAAGATAAAATAAATGTTTTTCAGTAAAAATTTAATAAAATAGGATAACAATTAATTCAGAAATTCTATTTAGCAAAATGCCCCACTTCAGCAATATTCCATATTTGTTTATAACCAGATGCTCTTTATTTATCTAAGGAGTTGTTTCTCCAACCTTCTATGTTGCTTCCTAGATTTTCAAAAATCAATTTTTTAAAAATCTAACATTTTCAAGGAAGCACTCAAACTATTTTTAGGAGTTAGCAAATTTGTCTTTAGGGCCTAGGGAAACTAACTGCAATTGTGCTCCCAACTTTTATGGATTTATGCCTCTATTTCAAACAGAAGCTCAAGAATATGGTTATTTTTCTACCCAGAATGTGAAACTCTGAAAAGAATGTTTGATTAGGTTGATACAATCTAAACTAAATCTGGAAATAAATATGCACATATTTGACTGTATCCTCTTTAACAGGAAATGACAATTCTGCTTTGGCTCAAGGGTTTGAAATGCATTTTATAGCACAGGCTTTTGGAGCGATAACATTTTGATACTCAGGACATAATCAATCAATCCATTGTCAGGCAAATGCATGTTTTTAATAGTGCTGATACGGCATTTACATTTTACTTCAGATTTCTAGACTTCATGTATTCATTACATAAATATAGAAACAATGTAATACAATATTTCAACTAACAGTCTGCTCTTAGTGGAACCTTGAAGCCAATCTTTCAGAAACATTTTCCAAATTTTATTTTGTTACATGCTTCAATTTAGTAACTATCATATATATATTCAGTAGTTAAGCTAACTTTGCCTAAGCTGGGAAATTAAATTTTCTTCTACTTTCTTAATTTTCTTTATCATTTTTCTCTTTTCTAATTATATAATTCTAATATTCCAAAAATGTTTTCCCTTGAATTTTCTTAAATTAGAATTATATAGAATGATCACAATATCAAATCACAAAATCTCTTTCTATTTTCCCCCTCAAATTTTCCCTTTATCTTTGAACTAGAATAGTTCTCTTGGACCATTTCAGGAATAAGTAGCTCACTAAAATATTCACTTGCCTTTGATAATCCAAAATTGACTATAATGGCTATAAAGGAATAATTTTCACCAGTTTTGTCTGATAACATCAAGTTCAGATGGTTCAATATGATATTTTTAATTTATTCTGTTATGTCAGTTCATGTCAAAAAACTTTGTTCATATGTAGTGTTTTTAACATGTTCTATTCTTTAAGTTTCTTTTAAAAATTTTAACAAAATAACTTATGTACATGATTTTAAAAGCTTCTCATAGTACAGAGAAGCTGTAATAAAAGAATCTTAAACCAATTCCTAATGACATACTATTTTTGCTTTTACTTCTTAAATTATCAATTCTAATTTACCATGTAATATACTTGGACAGTTTTTTTTATCAAAACATTATCTTTTCACTCTGTCATCTAAAATATATAGCTCTAACTCCCTTACTGTAACCCCACTTCCCTTTTTATGTCCTCAATTCAGTTGCACAATTATTCTCAGTCTCTCTTTCCATTGGTCAAATCTGCATTTTTATTGTACCAAACCTTTCATTCCTTCTTCCAAACTCATAGATATTATATCTTGACTTTCCATTTTGTCAGATGTAGATATCAGTACTTAATCTTTTCTCTCATCTTCCCTCCTCTACTGTTTTTATCCCCATGTCCGACTCTCAGTGTTGTAAATATGTTTTGTATTTCCATTATATTTTAATTAATAGTTAAGTTTTCTAAGATTGGTCTGTGGTTTTTGTTTATCTATTTCTTTGGGTTTTTGTTTTATTGTTGTTGCTCTTTGTAAGTAAAAAGCCAGTAAAAACATCTAATTATCATAACTTTGTAATTATTTTCAGTAAAAAGTAATATGCTGTGTAGTGAAGAATTAACCTTACTGAAAGAGAGGTCTGGTCTTTGCCTTTGACCACAGGGGAGGTAATCTCTAGGACCAATGGAATGTCATGCTTGATAGGAGTGCCGTGGTTTGCCTGGAAGGTTTGTCCACTGCAAAGTCTAACAATGTGATATATGATGGAGTCTTTGGGACACATCATATAAATCCTCACCTCTCAAGAACCTGAAGACTAAAGCCATTAGCCTGAACCCCCAGCTAGCAGCTGTAGCCACACAAGCAGTATATAATCAAATCCTAATAAACTGTAGACACCAAAGGCTCTAGAGAGCTTCCCTGTCTGTCAATTACACAGTACTGTGCATACTGTCACCATCATGGCCTGGAGCAGGTTATGCTGCTCATGACCCCACAGGGAGAAGACAATCAGAAGGTCCATGTTTGGAATGCCTGAACTCTGTCCTTATCTCCCCTCCCTTGGTAGATGTTAATTGTATCCTTTCACTATTCTAGAAAACAGTAAGTATGGACTTTCCTGAGTTCTAGGAGTCATTTTAATGAAATAGTTAACCTGAGGATGGCTGTGGAAAACCCCAAATTTTTAGACAGCTGGTCTGAAGTAAGAGTGTGCCAGGGCTCACAAACCTGCGACTGGTGTCTGAAACAAGGGCGATCTTTCTTTTTCTTTTTTTTCTTTTTTATTCTTATGTTAATCCCCATATATTACATCATTAGTTTTAGATGTAGTGTTCCATGATTCATTGTTTGTGCATAACACCCAGTGCTCCATGCAGAATGTGCCCTCCTCAATACCCATCACCAGGCTAACCCATCCTCCCACCCCCCTCCCCTCTAGAACCCTCAGTTTGTTTTTCATCGTCTCTCATGGTTCGTCTACCCCTCTGATTTCCCCCCCTTCATTCTTCCCCTTCTGCTACCTTCTTCTTCTTCTTCTTTTTTTCTTAACATATATTGCATTATTTGTTTCAGAGGTACAGATCTGAGATTCAACAGTCTTGCACAATTCACAGCGCTTACCAGAGCACATACCCTCCCCAGTGTCTATCACCCAGTCACCCCATCCCTCCCACCCCACCCCCCACTCCAGCAACCCTCAGTTTGTTTCCTGAGATTAAGAATTCCTCATATCAGTGAGGTCATATGATACATGTTTTTCTCTGATTGACTTATTTCGCTCAACATAATACCCTCCAGTTCCATCCACGTCGTTGCAAATGGCAAGATCTCATTCCTTTTGATGGCTGCATAATATTCCATTGTATATATATACCACCTCTTCTATATCCATTCATCTGTCGATGGACATCTTGGCTCTTTCCATAGTTTGGCTATTGTGGACATTGCTGCTATAAACATCGGGGTGCACGTACCCTTTCGGATCCCTACTTTTGTATCTTTGGGGTAAATACCCAGTAGTGCAATTGCTGGATCGTATGGTAGCTCTATCTTCAACTTTTTGAGGAACCTCCATACTGTTTTCCAGAGTGGCTGCACCAGCTTGCATTTCCACAAACAGTGTAGGAGGGTTCCCCTTTCTCCGCATCCCCGCCAACATCTGTCGTTTCCTGACTTGTTAATTTTAGCCATTCTGACTGGTGTGAAGTGGTATCTCATTGAGGTTTTGAAACAAGGGCAATCTTATAAGGAGAGTTCCCTCAGAGTTTGCAGTTTGACTAATACATTGCATGTAACATAATAGCATTTCTTTCTCTAGGACTCCAGATGTTGCTATTATGCCAACGGAGGGTGATGGTTTCAATTTTGAATGGCCTTTTTTCCCCTACACTCCACAAAATATTTCAAATCATAAGACATTATGGTTTATTTTTCCTGTATTGGGATCATCCTTCTTAATTTGCTTTTTATGAAGTCTCTAGTTCTTGACTAGGTCTTATGTACTTTCTAGATTTTATTTAGATCTTCCTTTAATTTGTCCAAGGTTAGACATGTATTCAATAACTTTCCCTTCCTTATTTTAAGCACTCATTTTGCTAAAATACACCCTCAGAGGGGATCCCAAAAATATTTTGCCAGGATAAACTTTGAGTCTTTGCAAATATGAAAATAGTTTTATGCTGCCCTTATCTTTTTTGATAATTTAACTGAATATGAATTATAGATAGGAAACTATTATCCCATAAGATTTTGAAGACTTTGCTCTATTCTTCTACTAGATGTGTCTTATCTTTTCTCTTATTATTATTATTTTTTTTAACTCTTTGCTTGTTTGTTTATTTGGGAGATTTCTTGACCTTATCTTCAGACTTCAGACTTCAGACCACTCTAGGATACTTTCTTGCTCACTGTTTGATCTCCAGCATGTAAAACAGTGTCTGATATAAGTAAGCTCTCAGTATATAGTTATCGATCCTTGAAGGAATGGATCCTTTGCTCTTTTAATATATCTTCATTATTATAATAACTTTATTAGGCATATAAGATTTTTTAAATTAGAAAAAGGTAGGTTTCTTACAAAAATAGTAAAATACTTGTACTTTCTTTCATTTTTCTTATTTACTTAATTCATTATGATATCTATTTGTAGTTATTCTCCTAGAACTACATCCTTCTGTTTGGCCACACTGCTCTGAGAAGATTATTTTCAGAGTTAGGTAATTCATTTCCTCATTTTTAGCTATTGTGATTACTCTAATTACAGTCTTACAGTCAGAAGCTATGTTATGTAGAACATGGAAGTTTCTATAGTAAAGTGTTCTTGGATTTTTCTTATTTTGATATCTTTAAGTAAAATGCGTGTTTTATTTTTTTTTAATTTTTTTAATTTTTTATTCTTATGTTAATCCCCATACATTACATCATTAGTTTTAGATGAAGTGTTCCATGATTCATTGTTTGTGCACAACACCCAGTGCTCCATGCAGAATGTGCCCTCCTCAATATCCACCACCAGGCTAACCCATCCTCCCACTCCCCTCCCCTCTAGAACCCTGTTTGTTTTTCAGAGTCCATCGTCTCTCATGGTTCGTCTACCCCTCTGATTTCCCCCGCTTCATTCTTCCCCTCCCGCTACCTTCTTCTTCTTCTTCTTTTTTTTTTCCTTAACATATATTGCAAAAAATGCGTGTTTTAAAACAAAACTGAAAAATCTAAATTCTACATGTATAATCTCAATACATAGATAAAATTAATGCATTTATTCATTTACTTACAAAATAGTTAATAGTGCACGAGTCAGAATAATATATAGATGTTAGGGGTACAAAAATGAATAAAATATAATGATTAGTTACATTGTTAACTATATATTAAGTTATATAAGTATGTATGGATATATATTTATAACATATAAGTGTATAGATAACATATCAGCATATAAATGTTATTACCTGTAAGTATAAATATTGTGAAAATATTTCATTTTAACATAGTCATTATAAATTTAGCATAGTCATTTAAGATAGTCAAAGGAGGAAACTTCAATGGCTTTTGGAGACTACACCAAAACAAAAAGTGTGATGGTTAAAATGTCAGAAGCATAAGATTTGAAATATTGTATCACATTATTTGAATAGCCAATTTAAGATGCTATATCCATTAGAATCCATCATCCAAGGTGGTGATAGTTTTCAGAAAGATAACCATTTGAATTTCATTATTTCAGATAAGACTTGGTATTACAAACTCAGTCTTATGTCATATGGTTAAAATTTATAACCAAATAAAATTTGAACAAAAGAAAAACCCTCTTGTCTACAAATATATTGTCATTTAAATAGATGCTACACATATAGTAGGCTCTCTATAAATAGACAAGGAATTATTAAATTCAAAAGTTAGATACAAAAAAGAAATTGAGTTGCATAGAAAAAAAATGCAAGTGAATTAAAAGTAATCACCACACTAAATATTCACTTAGGTATTTGTGTTTCAAATTCAAATTTTTAACAGCAAATTAAAATCTCTTATCACTGAAAAGAAATGTCTCACTTTGTGTGTGTGTGTGTGGGTATGCATAATACCCAAATAGGTTTTTAAATAAATACCTGTGATTAGAAAAAAAATAAGTCACTCAGAGAAAGACATGTATCATATGATCTCACTTATATGAGGAATTCTTTTTTTTTTTTTTAAAGATTTTATTTCTTTATTCGACAGAGAGAAAGATAGCGAGAGCAGGAACACAGCAGGGAGAGTGGGAGAGCGAGAAGCAGGCTTCCTGCTAAGCAGGGAGCCCGATGTGGGACTCGATCCCAGGACCCTGGGATCATGACCTGAGCTGAAGGCAGACGCTTAACGACTGAGCCACCCAGGCGCCCTATATGAGGAATTCTTAATCTCAGGAAACAAACTGAGAGTTGCTGGAGTGGTGGGGGGTGGGAAGGATGGGGTAGCTGGGTGACAGACATTGGAGAGGGTATGTGCTATGGTGAACGCTGTGAATTGTGTAAGACTGATGAATCACAGACCTGTACCTCTGAAACAAATAATACATTATATGTTTAAAAAAAAAAAAAAAAAGAAGAAGAAGAAGAAGATAGTAGGAAGGGGGGGAATTGGAGGAGGAGATGAACCATGAGAGACTATGCACTCTGAGAAACAAAGTGAGGGTTTGAGAGGGGAGGGGGGTGGGGGTTAGGTTAGCCTGGTGATGGGTATTAAAGAGGGCATGTATTGCACAGAGCACTGGGTGTTATACGCAAACAATGAATCATGGAACAATACATCAAAAACTAATGATGTAATGTATGATGATTAACATAACATAATAAAATAAAATTAAAAAAAGAAAAAAGAAAAGAACGTTTACTTATAATTTAGGGCATTTCCTACCATCATGAATTATTTAATAAGGAGAATAAGAATATACTCACCTCCAATAATCATGTAAAATAGTGTTTGTAAAAGAAGTATTTTCTAACTTAAGAATGTATTTTCTAATGTGTTAATTATTGTACAGCTCAGGCATAGTAGATTGTTAAATGTCAGTTTTATTTTTAGTAAATGTATAAGAAAATATTATTTTCTAATAGTAATAATAATAATTATATAGTACTTTTTGAAAGGTATATGAAGTCATATCATACCAATTTTCTTTCTGAAAACCAAAATTAAAATTAAAATTAAAATAAGCTGACTACATTTATGATGGTCCAGTTACAGTTATGATGGATGTAGAATAACAAAACTCCCACCAAAAAACAAGTAAATAAAAAAGCTGAAATTTCTATTTAAAAAAACTGGCTAAAGAATTGTAAAGAATCTGAGACAGCCTAACAGAAACAAAATCAAGAAAAAGGAGAAACAAGTAACAGAGATGAGCTGATATTTTGCAGCTCCTTTTTCTCTCAGGACCTTTGTCAATTCTGGACAGTGGGCAAAATGTGGAATGTCTAAGGGCCCAGGCTAACAGTTGCTACTAAAAGGCAGGAAAATCAACATTCTCATGACATCTCTCTGGGCTCTAGAGAAAACAGCTACAGACAAGAGGTTTCTAGGATTTTTTTGAGAAAAAGGGTGGGGAATCGAGTTCACTTCCATATCAGTTTCACATCAGGGCATTCACTTCTGAAAAATTAAATTCTGAAGTTTCCTAGTGTTGGAGGTTAAGACACTAAGTAGATTGCCCTCAAAAATAAAGGCAAGTTCAGGGGCAGAGCAAGATGGTGGAGGAGTGGGAGACCTGGATTTCATCTGGTCCCAGGAATTCAGCTGGATAGGGATTAAACCATTCTGAACACCTACAAACTCAACAGGAGATCGAAGAAAAGAATAGCAGCAACTCTCCAAACAGAAAAGCGACCACTTTCTGGAAGGTAGGACGTGCAGAGAAGTGAATCTGAGGTGATTTTCGGGAGAATAGACGGCGGGGGAGGGGCCTCCATTGGTCGCTTCTGGCAAGTGATAGAGCAGCAGAGCACAAAATCGGAACTTTTAGAAGTCTGCTTTCCTGAGGGACGTCACTCTGGTGGCTTAGCAGGGGGTGGAACCCTCGCGGGACAGTGTGGTCTCAGGACCCTAGGGGTCACAGAAAGACCGGGGGTGCCTGAGTGCAGCAGAGCTCCCAGGTATCAGAGCAGGGAAGCCAGCAGCAGAGATGGAGCTGAGGCGTGGGCTCTCAGCTCGGGGTTGCCATAAACCGTGATCTGTGGCACAGTCGGGCCACTGCTCCTCCAGCAGGGACCCAAAAAGCAGCAGATCCAGGGAGACTCACCTTCTTCTCCCGGGAGGAGAGGCATGGGAGTGCACCGCAGGGATCTGCTGGGTTTAGAGACTCCACACCAGATCAGGTGCCAGAGATAGAAATGCTCGGGCACAGGCTGGGTGAGCATGGAGTGCAGCCAGAGACCAGGGAGACAGGAGTGATTGACTGCTTTTCTCTGGGGGTGCACTGAGGAGTGGGGCCCCAAGTTCTTGGCTTCTATGGGGCAGAGATTGGGAGGCTGCCATTTTCACTCTCGGCCTCCAAAGCTGTACAGGAATCTTGCAGGGAACAAAAGCTCCCAAGAGCAGACCCAAGCAGATTACTTAGCCCAGACCGGGCAAGGGCGGGGCAATTCTGCCTCTGGCAAAGACATTTGGGAACCACAGCAACAGGCCCCTCCCCCAGAAGGTCAGCGAGAACAGCCAGCCAAGACCAAGTTTACCGATCAATGAGAACAGCAGAACTCCAGAGCTAGGGTAATACTTCACATAGAATCCATGGCTTTTTTACCATAATTCTGTAGTTTTTCAAAGTTAATTTTTTTTTAACTTTTTTTTTTAATTTTTCTTTTTCCCTTTTTCAACCAACATCTTGTCAATCCCTTTTTAAAAAACATTTTTATTTTTCATTTTTAGAGTCATATTCTATCCCTTCAGAGTAGTTACCAATATTTTTGGCATATATATATAAGTTGTTCTCTCTTTAAAATTTTGAGATAGTTTCTTCTAACAGACCAAAATATACCCTAAATCTCTAGTGTATGTTTTTTTTCTACTCCCCTGCCTGATCGCATTCTCTCCCTTTTTTTTCTTTTTTTTTTTAAATCCTCTTCTTTCTTTTTTCAAACAACTTCTTATCAATTCCTTTTATAAAATTTTTTATAATTTGCATCTTTACAGTCATATTCCATCCCTTCATCACATCAAACCTTATTATTGTACACATAAAAGTTTTTCTTTCTTTAAAATTTTGGGAGGCACTTTCTTCTAAAAGACCAAAATACACCCTAAATCTAGTGTGTGGCACTGATCTATATACCAGCCTGATCATATTTGATCATATTCTGCTTTTTTTGTTTGTTTTGTTCTGTTTTTGTTTGTTTTTATCTTTATCTTTTTCTTTTTTTTTTCCTTTTTCTTTTTTCTCTCTTTCCCTTTCTTTTCCCACTGCTTCAGGTCTTTTCTGATTTGTTTAGAGTATATTTTCTGGGGACGTTGTTACCCTGTTAACATTTTGTTCTCTCATTAATCTATTCTCCTCTGCACAAAATGACAAGATGGAAATAATCACCTCAACAAAAAGAACAAGAGGTAGTACCGACTGCCAGGGACCTACTCAATACGGACATTAGTACGATGTCAGATCTAGAGTTCAGAATCATCACTTTAAAGATACTAGCTGGGCTTGAAAAAAGCATGGAAGTTATTAGAGAAACCCTTTCTGGAGAAGTAAAAGAACTAAAATCTAACCAAGTCGAAATCAAAAAGGCTATTAATGAAGTGCAATCAAATATGGTAGTGCTAACTGCTAGGATAAATGAGGCAGAAGAGAGAATCAGTGATATAGAAGACCAAATGATGGAAAATAAAGAAGCTGAGAAAAAGAGAGATAAACAACTACTGGATCACGAGGGCAGAATTCAAGAGATAAGTAATACCATAAGACGAAACAACATTAGAATAATTGGGATCCCAGAAGAAGAAGAAAGAGAGAGAGGGGCAGAAGGTATAATGGAGCAGATTATAGCAGAGAACTTCCCTAATTTGGGAAAGGAAACAGGCATGAAAATCCAGGAAGCACAGAGAACCCCTCTCAAAATCAATAAAAATAGGTCAACACCCCAACATCTAATAGTAAAACTTACGAGTCTCATAGACAAAGAGAAAATCCTGAAAGCAGCTCAGGAGAAGAGATATGTAACCTACAAGGGTAGAAACATTAGATTGGCAAGAGACCTATCCACAGAGACCTGGCAGACCAGAAAGGACTGGCAGGATATATTCAGACCACTAAATGAGAAAAATATGCAATCCAGAATACTCTATCCAGCTAGGCTGTCATTGAAAATAGAAGGAGAGATAAAAAGCTTCCAGGACAAACAAAAACTAAAGGAATTTGCAAACACAAAACCAGCCCTACAAGAAATCTTGAAAGGGGTCCTCTAAGCAAAGAGAGAGCCTAAAAGCAACATAGACCAGAAAGGAACACAGACAATATACAGTAACAGTCACCTTACAGGCAATACAATGGCACTAAATTCCTATCTTTCAATAGTTACCTGAATGTAAATGGGCTAAATGCTCCAATCAAAAGACACAGGCTATCAGATTGGATAAAAAAACAAGACCCATCGATATGCTGTCTTCAAGAGACTCATTTTAGACCCAAAGACACCCCCAGATCGAAAGTGAGGGGGTGGTAAACCATTTACCATGCTAATGGACACCAAAAGAAAGCTGGGGTGGCAATCCTTATATCAGACAAATTAGATTTTAAACCAAAGACTGTAATAAGAGATGAGGAAGGGCACTATATCCTACTTAAAGCGTCTATCCAACAAGAAGATCTAACAATTGTAAATATCTATGCCCCTAACATGGGAGCAGCCAACTATATAAGCCAATTAATAACAAAAGCAAAGAAACACATCAACAACAATACAGTAATAGTGGGGGACTTTAACATCCCCCTCACTGAAATGGACAGATCGTCTAAGCAAAAGATCAACAAGGAAATGAAACAAAATTAAAAAGTCTAGCTTACTTTTTATTGGAGAATCAGAAGAAAAGAAGAGACTGAACAAAAGCATTATTTCAAGAAATACAGGCCATGAATTCTCCAAAACCAAATACTAACATCAAACCACGGGTTTAATAAATTCTGTATACTCTAAGAAGTATGAATACTAAGAAGTCTACATCTTGGAACATCATAGTAAAACAAGCAAAAAACAAAGATAAAGAGAAAATTTTAATAGCAGCTATAAAAACTGACACGTTATTGTTGTAGGAACAAACAATATAACTGATGACTGATTGTTCATAGAGGTATGGAAACCAGAAAACCATGAAAAAATATTGCCAAACGCAGACAAAACAAAATGCTAAGAGTTCTACATTCGGCAAAAAATATTATAGATTGAGACAAAATAAAAATTATTTCAGAAACACTAAAATTAAGGAACATATTATCACACTTGTACTTAAAGAGAATCATTCTAGGTAGAGGCACAAGAAACAGAAAAATTATACGTGAAAAGGTAAATGTTTGGGTTAAATATATTGGATATGGCTAAACAAAATAATAATTATAATGTAAATATTATATACATGTAAAATTAAATACACAAAAACAAAAACAAAGGTGGGAAAATTTTAACATCATTGACATTGCTTGAAGTAATAATTTATATTAGATAAAGTCAGTCCAGAACCCATGCTTAATTTTTTATTGCAACCACTTAATAAAATAGTGTGCATAAAATAAGCTGACCACATAATTTAAAGTGTAATTCAAAAGAAGGCAAGAAAGTGGAGTATATACCAGAACAAATAATAAAATGGTAGATATAAACATTATACATGTGTACGTGTGTATATACATATATGTATATATGTAACTCTTAAAGGTCCAAAAACTAAATACTAAACAAAAAACAAAGATTATTATACCAGAATTATTTTAAAAAGTGTGTTATATATTCCTTATCAGAGATACACCTTAAATGTGTGTGGACATATAGAGACTAAGAATTAAAGGATGGAAGGGGTCCAAGATGGTAGCATAGGAAGATCCTGAACTCACTTACTCCCATGAAGATATCAAATCTACAGCAACATATGAATCATTTCCCTCTGAAAAAATATCTGAAAACTAGATGAGCTCCTCTTCTACAAAAAAAAGGTAAAAAGTGAGACAATTAGAAGAAGCAGAAACACAGTCTCAGTCTCAGCGAAAAACCCTACCCCTGGCACAACAACGCACAACAGGGAAGGATCTCACTAATGTGGTCCTTCTAGAGGAGTGAGGGATTGGGCCCCACATCAGGCATTCCAACCTTAGGGATCTGCACTGGAGAGACAAGCTCCAGAACATGCCTGGCTTGGAACACCAATGGGACCAGCATCCAAGGAACCCAAAGTGCTATAGGAAACTGAGATTCTTCTTTTAAAGGTCTGGCATGTGGTCTCACTCACCCTTGGACCCAGCAGAAAATGCCAATTTGAAAAGTACCTAGACTATAGGTGAAGGAGATTCATTTGCTTGTCTGGGGGCATCTACTCAAGAAGTAGAGGGCAGTCGGAGCTCTCTCTGGGCATGGAAGTGCTGGCACGTGCTGTTTGTGTGCTCTCCACTTATACTGCTAGCACTGGAAGATGTGTTTGTATGAGGCATCATCCTGCTGCTTCACTTGGATGGGGAGGGTAAATGGTCCTGGCACTGTCCCAATGTCTTGCTGAGGCCAGGAGATGGATAGGCATTGTGATCCTCTGCTCTCTGGCTGGAGCAGGTGAGTGCAAACAGTTGCAGCATTCTACTGTTCCCTTGCTAAAGTCGGCAAACACAGGTGGTTGTGACACTCCCACAAACCTTGGCTGGGGCTGGCAGGTACAAGTGGTAACAGTTATTACACCACACCCAATCTGGGGTCAGCAAAGGCATTCAAATAGGGCATTCTCTCGCAGCCTGCTGCACCACATGTGGTCAAGTCATTTTCGCACTGCTTTTCTGAAATGAGTGAGTATAACTCACCCCCTATACTTTCCAGATGCCCTGCTAAACCCAGCAGGTGCACACAAACCATTCTGGGAACAATCCACACGGGGGATAATTTGTCTTATATGGGGGTTGATTCCTGAGCTCAGTGAAACTACAATAATCAGAAAGACAGTTTCTGGCAAGCCAACACCTCCAGGACACTGCACAGACAGCAGACTGAAACATACCTGTACTCTTCTTGCAAAAAAGTCCTATTTACTTATACTGGAGATTCAGCCTGAGGGCATTTTCATGAGTAATATAATCATTGTGTTAGAGCCACGGTTTGGGATGGGGGATAGTGGAAGGTCCTGGAGAGACCATGAGCATAGGTTCTAGTTGAATAAGAAGAGCTGTCCCCTTTTCATTTGTAAGAAGGAATAGGACACTTCCACCCACAGTTGCTACAGCAATTAGGCAAGAAAAAAAAATTAAAGCCATCCAAATTAAAAAGGAAGATGAAAAACTATATATAGACTTAAAAGATACATTAAACTAGATGTACATAGTGGATATATAAAGAGTATTCTATCCAACAGCAAAAAATACCGTTTCTACTCAAGTGCACATGAAACATTACCCTGGATAGATCACATATTAGGCCAGAAGACAAGTCTCAATATATTCAAGAAGATGAAAATTATATCAAGCATCTTCTCTACTATAATAGTATAAAACTAGAAATCAACTATGAGAAAATTGGAAAAAAATACAAATTTGTGGAGATTAAACATGCTACTGAGCAACAACTGGGTCATCAAATAAACCACAAGAGAAATTTAAAAATACTTAGAGTCAAATGAAAACAGAAAAATGACAACAAAATCGTTGAGATGCAGCAAAAACAATATTAAAAGGGAAGTTCATAGCAATAGATGCCTACCTCAAGAAATAAGAAAAATACCAAATAAACAATCTAACTTTGCTTCTAGCAGAATTAGAAAAAGAAGAGTTTAAAGCCCAAACTTAGTAAAAGGAAGTAAATAATAAAGATCAGAGCAGAAATAAGTAAAATAGAGTATAAAAAGGCAATAGAAAAGCTCAATGAAGCTAAGAGATGGTTCTCTGAAAAGGTAAAATTGAGTAACCTTTCTCCATATTCACCAAGAAAAAAAGAGAAAGGGTTTAAATAAACAAACTCAGAAACAAAAGAGGGAAAGTTACAACTGATACCACAGAAATACAAAGGATTACAAAAAGACTACTACAAACAATCATATACACACAATTCAAAAATCAAGAAGAAACAGATAATTTCCTAGAAATATATAATCTTCCAAGACTGAATCAGGAAGAAATAGAATATCTGAATAGAGTAATTACCAGTAAGACTGAAATAGCCAGGAACAAATGGCTTCACTGGTGAATTCTACTAAACATTCAAAAAAGAGTTAATACCAATTCTCAAACTACTCCAAAAATTAGAAGAGGAGGGAACTCTTCCAAATTCATTTAATAAGGCTAGTGTTACCCTGATACCAAAAGCAGATAAGGACATAACAAAAGCAGATAAAGTAAAATTATAGGCTAATATCCCTGATGAACATAGATGCAAAAATACTCAACAAAATGTTTGCAAACCAAATTCAGCAATACATTAGGAAATCTATACACCATGATCAAGTGGGATTTACTCCAAGGCTGCAAAAATGCTTCAACATCTACGATCAAGCAATGTGATACACCACATTAACAAAATATAGGATTAAAATTATATGATCATATCAATATATACCTAAAAGGTATTTGACAAAATTCAACATCCATTTATAATAAAAACTCTAAGCAAAATGAGTATAAAGGGAATGTACCTCAACAAAATAAAAGCCATATATGATAAACCCACAGCAAATATAATACTCAATGATCAAAGTTGTAAGTTTTTCCTCTGATATCAGGAACAAGACAAGGATCCCTACTCTCCCACTTTTATTCAACACAGTATTAGAAGATGTGATATATGTATCACATACATACATATGTATGTGATTTTCTACACACCATTTACATCAACATGGATGGACCTTGTTGGGATTATAAGTGAAATAAGTCAGAGAAGGACAAATACTGTCCTGTCTTATTTCACTTATATGATAATGCTTCCTGACCAAGTTGTGTGAATTCCAGAATGAAGGCTTGGTATAAAGGTCACAGGTCAGGAAATGTAACTGAGAAAATCAGTAGGAAAAAAAGAAGGAGAAAATAGAGTAAATATGTAAAGTCAAAACAGGCAGATAAATGATAAAATTCACCATATATAAATTTGACAAAGTATTGATATACAGAATATACAAAGAATACTTATATAGCAAGGAGAAAAACCAACTTCAAAAAGAGATATCCAAATGAGAAAAAAAAAAAAAAACTGATACATGCAACAAAATGGATGAATCTAATAAACAAACTTAGCAAAGTAAACCAAGTTGAAAAATGCAAATACTAAAAAGATTCCCTTCATAGAAAGCTTGATAGCACAGAGAACTAACTTAGGGTGTTGGAAATTGAGGGAGTCATTATCCTTGGTGTGTTGATTAGTAACTGAAAGGAAGCACAATGAGGATTTTGGTGTATTAATAATATTCTATTATTTAGCCTACCACTGATTACATCAGTATGTTCAACTTATAAAACTTATAAAATTATAACTTATAATAGTATATAATAATATAATATATAACATATAATAATAACATAAAATTCAGCAAACTACATTTATCCTTTGTAATTTTTAAATAAATCCTCTTTGTATGATATACTTAAATAGATTATCAGTCTAGGTATCTATATTCTAAACATCATTCCAAGACTTTCCACCCAAAATAACACTTACCCAAGATTTCCATTTACTATAGCTTCTAGTAAAGCTGAGCCAAATTAGACAAGGCTTATAAATTTTGTTTAGGAGTACCTTGCTTATGTGTAAATTTATATAAAGGATAATTTTACATTTGGTACACACACAGGCACACACCTGTAAATGGAAGTTTAATTTATGTAGTCGACATTTCTCCAGGCCTTACAAATCTAAAAAGTAGGGTTGAAATTAAAATAAAAATTATGAAAGCAGTAATTATTTCTGAACCTCAAGTTTCCACCTGTACTTTAAGTAGCCCCAGCCTTGTGTAATGTTGTCTCACTAATCCCTCCAAGTCATATCCTGTAGTCCCCAGGTGTTCTTGTCATCTTACAAAAGCTTTGTCAGCTCATTTCCCATCTATTATTCTCTTCCCTGTCTCTTCCCTGCTGCAGAAGCCTGTGCTGCCCATAAAATTTCATAAGATCAGCCACAGCAGTTACTGCCTCGGCTAGCACTCATTCTTAAAGTGCTCTAAAGCTTCCCACTGTGTGAAAGCCACCATGCTGTGACAAACCAACCATGCCTGACTCTCCTCTGTTATACTAGGGTCCAGAGTATACCTATGCTCCTGTCATTTTTGCAGATGCTCAGTGCTGGATTATGTGCCATGATTCAGAAATGTACCACCTGGAATTAGGGACAATAATAAAAGTGTACACAGTCAGAAGCCTCAATATTTAAAAATAAAGCAAACAAACCAAAAAATTCTAACACATAGAACAAACTCCATGGATATGTGATATATATTTTGTGAAAAATATGAATTGAAAAAATATATTTTGAAATGTTTAAGTGCAGTATACTGACATTTTAGGAGTACAGTTGAAAGGCTGCATGTGTGAATTCTATATGCAAATGTTTATAGAAATTTTTCAGTGCTTATTTGTTCTTGCTTCTTTATTTTTCCATTTTAACTATATCTCATATTGTACTACACTCAAAAGTCAAGACTAAAAAGAAATGATTAAGACATAACAAAAGGAAAAGATTATTAACTCTAATATTTGAGATCAAAATATAAAAGAGATAAATATTCTAAAATTCCCATTCTGAAACAACTACAATAATATCATTCCTGGAGAATGCCATAAACATAAAAGCAATTCATTATTACTATTCTAATTATTATTTTTAATCATGTTTGAAATTAGAAGATGGAAATCATAATAATGTGAGATAAAAAGAATAAAAGTAAATTATAATAATAAATGTTATTTAATGGTGAATTAACTTATTTTTATAAGACATACTTAATGAAAAGTAAAATTGTTGAGCATATGAAAATATGCATGACTGGCGAAGGCTGACAAAGAGTAGGTATGCCAAAGAAGAATTTCACAAAACTGACTATCCCAAGAAACTGTTCCAGAATATTTCACTTGTCAAATTGCCTGAAAATATCAAGACTAACTGACAAGACTCTTTATAGCCCAAAGGTACAAATTTACAAGTTATCAAGTTTTTCTAAGAGGCTAAAATGTTCAAGACCTGTAGAATAGCCAAATAATACTAGGGTTGAAGCAAGATAAAGCTATCAAAAAAGGATAGCTTGTACCATGCTATAAAAATAAAACCATGTAGGGCTCCATTGGGCTGGTTGGCTCTTACTATTGCAGTGTTGACGCACTTCATCCTGTCTTTCTCAAACTCAACATCTGGAGGTCTTCCTACTCCTCAGCTCTTCCACCTAGATCCATAAGCCTGGGCCTTTCTTACAATTTTGCTCTTTTTTTTTTTTTCCGTCTACCCTCAACTCACCAACATGAGTGCAGATCCAGCTCTGCCTCAACGCCCGCCTGGCCCCAAAGCACCCAGTTCTAAGGACTCTTCTCCAATGCCTGAGATTTATGGGCCTGAAGAAAATTATTCATCCCTGCAAATGTCATCTGCTGAGACACCCCACATGGAGACTGTCTCTCCTCTTCCTTCATCCATGGATCTGCTTGTTCAGGACAGCCCCTACTCCTCCACTAGTCCCAGGGTAAAACTACCACCCAATTCTGGAGAGGAGAGAACAGTGAGGAAGGAAGATAATGCCCAGGGCAAGAAACAGAAGATTAGGACCGTGTTCTCTCAGACCCAACTCTTTGTCCTCTGTCCCTTGTGATGTTTTATTAGAACTGTTAATTTGTTCATTATTCTAGTATTTGTAGAAAGATGTTTTGTATTTTAATGTATCATGATAATAGTACCAGTTTGGCTGATTGGTTTATAGGTTTAAGTACAAATAAATAAAATACCCACTTTAAAAATAAATAAATAAATAAAATAAAACCATGTAAAAGGAATCACTGAAGATGAAACTTTCTGAGGATATTTCATCGGCATTACAAGCTCATTATTTTATATCCAGTAAAGTCAAACATTCCAGTAAACTCACCAACTAACATAGCCTTATAAGGAGACTATGTCAGAACCACCATTCAGGGTTATGCTGGATGTGCTGTTAATGAGGAAGACCCATGAAGAGAGAGAATTGAGGCTGAAATCAAGCTTTCACATCTCTCATACAGCTACGTGATTAGGCATGCTCCTGCAGGAAGGTGGACATCCTTAGAATTAGCTGGAAGGTACAAGCTAGGGGGGATATCATGAGTGTGTGTGTGTGTGTGTGTGTGTGTGTTATGGATGATTAGGAATGAATTCAAAAGTCATGAGTTCTATTTCAAATATCTACATATATATAAAACAGTAAAGAAAATCTAAGCATCTATTATAGTAGGGGAAAATGCCTTGATGATTTTCACTTCTGAGAGATAGAGGAAATGTTTCATCAAATGATAATTTACAGAGTTGTATATTTCACTTTCTACTTCCCATTTTCTCCCAAACACCTACAAGGTTTACAAATGACATGAGCATAGTTAAAATATTACCTACTGTCCAAAAAATTGCTAATTTAACCTCTCTCTCCTGTTTTTTAGATGAACAGATATGAATTTTATTCAATTATTTATAACAAATGTAATCCACTCTATGGCATATTCTATGAGGCTAGGAGAAGTACAATGATAATTGCATCCCCATTTTTAGGTCCAGAAAAGGTATTCAGAAGCCTCCCACAATTAAGGGCTCTGTGCAGATCTCTCCGGTCTTCTATCCACATTGGTTATACTGTTACATGCATTGTCCACGCCACCATGATTTCTGAAAAGCAGATAGATAGGTCTATAGCTGTCTGACAATGTAGATCTTTGCCAAGTCAAAGGTTCTTTGTCCATATAGCCATTCTTCTTTGAGACCTTATCATATCACTTAGGACCTTCGAAGTAGTAGGACACAGCTAATTCTGGATCCGGTGAGTCTCCACCAATCCTTTCCAGATCAGAGAATGTACTTCTTTCCCAAGTAGAGTCACACTTTCTTGTAGCTCCAAGTTGTTATTTATCTCCCTTTCCTTTCTGAGAAAGTTTTGCTTAAACTTCCCAAAGAGGAGTTGGGAAAAGAAATACTAAAAAGGAAATTTCTTCAGAAAGATTCATTTTTTTTAAATGAGGGTGTCCCACAGCAAAGAAAATGATATAATTTGCTATCTTCTTGAAACAAGGGAAAAAAAAAAAAAAACTAACTAAAAACACAAAATAGTATTTTAATTAATTATCTTGCCATTCTCCTACAGTAAACTTTACTGCAAAGACAAATCATTTCTCATTCTGAGATACTTTTTTTTTTTTTTTTTTAAGAGCAGAGAATAAGGTAGACTCCTCAGGGCAATATGTCTTTCACACAGTTGCTAACCACTTCAGTGTTGTTTTCATTTATTTTCCTTGTTTCATTGAGTATAAGCCTTCAAGGGTAAGCAGTGATATTTGGCTCCTAGCCCAATGCTTCCAATCAATTCCTTCATTATAGAACTCTTCTCAGTTATTGAGCCTACAAAGTTGGAAGAGGATTTTGTATTGTTTAAAGTTGAGGATCCCTTTCCAATCCTTCCCTGAAAACCAGCCTATTGTTAGAAGACAGAGCAAGAAAAGTCCTGCTGTATTCATGACCAGTCTTTCCCAATAAAAGCATCTATTGTTCAGTGAGAGAGTCAGCCATTTTTCTCCCCCTGCTGACTGAACTTGGTGAATTTGGAGTTCCACAAAGGTAATGGCACCTTGATCCTTCTTGTGGTGTGTGATGAAGCTATTCCTTATTGCAGATCTATTATAGAAATTCAATATATAGTTAATAAGTGAATGGATAGATGGATGCATGAATGATTCAGGGTGGAGAATATGAGGATAAGCCTTCATTCTTATTTAAATGAATGTGCCATAAAATGCATAAGCATCCTTTGGAGAAAATAACTCAAATCCATTATTCAGCAATGAAATCTAGCTTTTGTAAGAGTTATTTTTCAAGCATATATTAAATACAAATAGAAACTGATTTGTTGTTGAAGGATACCCCATATATGTCCCTTTGATTATTGATTATTCTGAACTGTAGGCCTTGAAAAACAGTAACTGAAGAGAAAGGCTTTCTCTAAACTCCTTTTATCTGGCTGAAGATAGATCCTCCGAAAGGAATTCAATTGTCATAAATCCCCTCCTGGAGTTCCATCAACCAGGGAAGATTGATGAGGAGTCTAGAGGTCTATACCACACCCAGACAACATTGTCACAAACTATCAAACATACTATCTATTCTTATAAGAGTCCATTCATCCTTCCTAAAAAATAATTTGCTTTCCCCTAAGATACCTACACTCCCCCTCTGCTTTCCCTATTAAGATAATATTTAATCCTGAATTTTAAAATCATCTCTTTGAGTTACTCAGTTTTCCCTGAGTATCTCCATGTATACATGAGGTGTATATGTTAATAAATTGTGTTTGTTTTTCTTTTGTTAATGTTTATTATATAGGAGTCTCAGTTAAGAACTCAAAAGGGGAGAGGAAAATTATTTTTCCTCCCCTATACTGCTTTAAATTCATCCAGAAGAAAAATGGTCTCTTCAACATCATTTGAGCATCTACCTTTTGTTAGCTAGGGATTTTTCTTAGGTACCCAAATGGCTCAGAATGGACGGGTGAAAGTATCATAAGTGTATTCAAAGTTGTGTGCCATGCATGTGATACTCTGGCACAAACAACACACAAATCTCAGTGGCTTAACATAATAAGGAGTATGTTTCTCTCAACTACACATGCAAAGCTAATCAGTCAGGGGCTCTGTTTCATGTCATCATTGAGGATCTCAGTGTGACAGTGATGCCCCCATCCTGTAGCCGCAAACATGCAGCATCCTCTGATAGCATGGTGGGGGATAACGCATCCACACTTAGAACGATGCACATCATTTCCCCTCACCTCATTTGCCAGAACTAGTCATATCACCCCAACTAATCACAAGGGCCCAATGAAGTGGACCCTCCTTTGTTCCCACAAGGAGAAGAGAACTTGATATAAATGGGCTCTAGAAGTGAAGCAGATCATTAACACCATGTGTTATATTCAATAATGCTCACAGACCTACATACCTTGTCATTAACTTTTAGATGCTGTATAATTTGTGCAAGTGACTTTATCCCGACTCTGCTTCCCTATCTAAAAGTGAGAATAATGAATTTATATGGTGTTTGTGAAGATTATAGAATGTAACGGAATATATGAAGACCAGATATATAGAAGCTTTTCAACAAATGGCAATGGTAGTAGTTTTTCTTACAATATATAGCACAGCAGTCCTCTTCCTTAGCTACATATTGGATTTATCTGGAGAGCTTAAAAAATAATAATGCCTGGACCCTACCCTCAGATTTTTATGGGGTAAAGACAAAGCACTGGTATTTTTAAAGGCTACCCATTTATTTCAACATAAAAGCAGGGTTAAATACCTCTCTGGTAAGATGAAAAATAAAATAGACATATGTGGTCGATATTAATTTGTTGTCTTTCTCGGAGTTTCTTTCCTTTTTAAAAATATATAACTCAACAAACTATGTTGTTTGAAGAGGGAACTAATCATGTTTTCTATAGTGAAATACATTGCTATTACGTTTTAACAATCACATTCATTTTGTAGCAAACAAGAAAATAGATACTCTATAAATAATTGTTTTCTCATGGTGGAGAAGAACAAAAAAAAAATCCATAGAAATATAACATCTAGATATACAGTAGCTGAGTAAACCAGGGGAATCACCTTGAAGTGTAATATGTATTTCCAACTAAAACAACAGATCTAGATTATGCTTCACATATACTCTTAATAAAAAGACTCTCAGAATGCTTTATTGATGGAGGTATACTAATGAGAAAAAAATTTTACCTGAAAGTCTACAGTGACACAAAAAATAGAGAACATTGTGAGGAATAGTCTAGGGTGTAAATATACAGCTTGAATATTCATTCGCAAACCAAAACTGCTACTATATAGTTTGTTAAAGAGGAAGAAACAAAGCATTGTTGGCAAAAGCACAAATTACAATTTAACGTAGCAATTTGGGAAGCCATGTTAAAACTCAATTTTGCACATAATGATAACTTGATTGATGACACTCCATCTTCTTAGTTTCTTCCTCTCCTCCTTCCTTTTTCTCTCCTCCTCCTTCTTCCTCTCCCCTCCTTCTCCTTCTTCATCTCCTCTTACTCCTCCTTCTCCATCATTGACTTCTCCATCATCGTCTTCTTCTTCTTCTTCTTAATACACCACTAAGGATTGTAAAGCATAAACCTGCACTCTATGGTTGGCATTTTTAGACAACCCACCCCCATTATCAATGCCACCTTTTCATGCTTGCCTCAAGTTATCATTAAAACATGGTGAATGAGCAAGCTATTTAGAGTATGAAAGTATTTTCCCTGAAGTATTTACATCAGGATATAATCTCCTGGCCTTAGGTAAACCATGACAGAAAAGAACACCATGTATTATTCTTTTCCTTCATTAGTTAATTGAGTTGGGATTTAAGTCAACAAATGTAGTCAACATTTATTATACATAAAGCATTGTATTAGCAATGCTATTGTTCTTAAATATTTATTTAAAACCTCTTAATAGGTTAATTTTGTATATAAAGTACATGAATGTATATGTATATATAAATATATATAACATATATTTGAAGTTTCACATATATCTAAAATACACAAGCAAATCTCATTTAGTATTAATTATTTATTGAAGAACTGGTATATTCAAAGCACTATCCTAATTTCTTAGATACTGTGTCTTGTGTTTTGGAATTTTACTTTTGTTTTGTTGTTTATTTTTCATTTCTTACCTAAGTTATGAGAGTAGTCAGCAAAAAAGGAAATATTAACTTAAACACGGAGAAATAAGGGTGAAGTCAGTATATATGAAACATTTTGCAGCAATAAAATTGTTTGGATATGTAGAGAAGAGCAAAGGTAGAATCCAAATACTCCTTAAGTTTGTGAATCAATTTATAAAGTAACAGCAAGTTGTTTTCTATTATTATTACCTACATGAAGAAACGTTATATACACTCGTGAAGAAACAATCTGGACTTGATGCACCTGAGGAAACGTGGGGGCTTTGACATATCCTTGTTTTACCGAGATATCATCAGCACAGCCGAGGATGAGGACCTAGGGGTTCACTTTGAGGAATCCAGCAAACTGGAAGACCTGTTGAGGAAGGTTTGCGCTAAGGAGATCAGGAAGCGTGTGCTCTGAAGGTTGAAGCTTAAGCTCAGCAAAGATACAGCACTCACTGTCGGCTTGTGTAATAATGTCCAGAAGGCTGTCAAACCTCCTCCTGTGAGGCTTTATTGGGAAACCAGTGAACCAGTGAAATCCAAGACCCGGACATTTGATGTAAATATGGGCGGTTTGCTTCTGCCTAGCGACACCAAGAGGTCTCAGAACTATGGCAGTCATCAGATTTAACTAGAGAAAGAGGAAACAGAAGAGCTGAAATGCTTTGATGAGCCGGGTTTGATTCCCATCGGTTTCAAGCCCTTGATGATGCTGAAGAAGCGCCATTACCTGAGGCCCTCCCTGTTCGTGCACCCCGAAGAGTCCCTGGTGAATGGGAGCTCAACCCTGTTCAGTGCTCTCCTCACCAGGTGTCTGCAGAAGGAGGTCAGGGCAGTGTGCAGATACACCCCCCGTCGGAACATCCCTCCTTATTTTGTGGCCTTGTTGCCACAGAAGAGGGGCTGGATGAGCAGAAAATTCAGGTGACTCCCCCGGGCTTCCAGCTTGTCTTCTTACCCTACGCTGATGATAAACGGAAGCTGCCCTTTACTGAAAAAGTCGTGGCGAACCCAGAGCAGATAGACTAGATGAAGGCTATTGTTCAGAAGCTCCGTTTCAACTACAGAAGTGACAGCTTCGAGAATCCAGTGCTGCAGCAACAGTTCAGGAAACTGGAGGCGTTGGCTTTGGATCTCATGGAGCCTGAGCAAGCGGTGGGTCTGACACTGCCTAAAATTGAAGCAATAGATAAAAGACTGGGCTCCCTGGTGAATGAGTTTAAGGAGCTTGTCTACCCACCAGATTATAATCCTGAAGGAACAGTTCCCAAGCAGAAACAAGATGATGAAGGTTCTGGAAGCAAAAGGCCCACGATGGAGTTATCTGAAGAGGATCTGAAGGCCCATGTGAGGAAGCCTGCAGGGTGTATGGGCTGCCGGCCGATTGAAGAAGCAGGAACTGCTGGACACGCTCACCAAGCACTTCCAGAACTGACCAGACAGCCAGCCCCCGCTTCTGCACTCTAGCCAGGCTGCCTGGTTTTGTTCTCATCAAGTTAAAACATATTTCTCCTGAGCCAGGAAGAGTCTGCCTGATACAAGCCAAGGACTTTACATGTATGAGATGTTCTGTTGCCGTGGAAACAGCATAGCTCTCCCCTTTTCTGTGCTTTACTGTCTGAATAAAGAACCCTAACTTTGTACTAAAAAAAAAAAAAGATTTTTTAATATAGTACAGAAGAAGTGTTTTATTGAAATAATGCATCACATTTGTGTCTTAATTTTTAAAGACTATTTAATAGAATTATGGTCAGTATGTTAGACTAACATAGTTGTTTTCCAATATCCATTTTACACACAGAAATTGACAAAATATGAAAAACACTTGTTTAAATAAGAATCAAGAGAAAAAGAAAACAAGAAAGAAATATCTCAGGTTCTAACCATGAAGAGGAACATGTTTGTTGTAAACAACCAGACTACTGATGTAGAAGAAATAATATCAAACAGTATATACTAGATTGGGAAACAGATGCATAGTTCTTCTACAGTGCGGAATGGAACTAAACCCCCACAAACTTAGAAAACTGAAAAGGCACTGCAAAAACGGGATTAAAAATATTTGGCACCTTGGCTTGGGGATATTCAATAGAATAGGCCATTGATTTAGGGCTGTGTGTGAAATAAGAGACATCTGAGAACAAACAGTCCCATTACCATTTCTCATGAGATACAAAAGACCTAAGCCAATAAATGAAAACAAAACTGTACTGAAACATGCACAATAATTAAATGTGAAAAATAATATATTTACTAATTCAACTTGCATTCTTACAAGGTGAATGTGTCTTCATTTATGGACACAACATTTCTCAAATTAAAAACAATGACAATAACAACTTGATACATCTTTAGAAGCCTGCACACTTGCAGCAAGAAGAATGTACGAGAACACTTACGGTAACATTTTTATTTTGATCAATGGCAACACTAGAAATAATCCAAAATAAATCAAAAGTAAAATGGATATACAAATTATGGTTTATTCATACAAGAAATTACTGTGGAGAAACCAAAAATATAAGCAATGATTTCAAGTAATAACTCAGACTAATATTAAAAACATAATATTGAAGAAAGAAACCCATAAGACAGAGGAAAGACTACATACTACATGAATCTGATTGTATAAAGTTTTTTTTAATGGCAAAAGTAAACAATAGAGATTTGTAGTTATGGGATACAATAGGGACGCATAATTATGAGGTAAATTTTAAAGGGATAAAGAAAATGGTTGCCACACAAGTGAGCTTGTGGTAACTCTTAAAAGAAAGAGATGAAGGGGCGCCTGGGAGGCTCAGTCATTAAGCGTCTGCCTTTGGCTCAGCCCCGCATCGGGCTCCTTGTTCAGCTGGGAGTCTGCTTCTCCCTCTCCCTCTCCCCCTGCTTGTGTTCCCTCTTTCGCTGTGTCTCTCTCTGTCAAAAAAAAAAAAAAAAAAAATTAAAAAGAAAGAGATGTTGTGATTGGGTTGTAATAAAATAATAAATACTAAAGGAAGTAACCTAGAGCTCATAAAGGGCAATGATGAAGATTCTCAAGTAGGCATAATTTTACTTATTTCCTTTGCTAAGTACAACTAAAAGCCCTGAACATTATTGAAGAAAAAAATAAGAAGACTCTTCAAAGGTGGGAAAAAGAAGGCGTAGCTGCTAAGGACATGGGGACTGGGAAAAAAAAATTAGTTCTCTGGGTTTTATTTTTGTCTAATATATCCCAGACTTGGAGTTAAAGATGACTGCAACTTGGACATGCCAACAGGCACAGAACTGTTCTCTTTAACCAAAGGATCAAGGGAAGAGGAGCTTAGCAAACAGAAAAATTTTAGATAATGACTACTCCACTTTAGACAAATAACACAGAAAAAACTCTGGCCCCACTCCTACTTAATCCAGCAAGTGAGGAACCTAGACTTCTGCCCTTGTAAGGCTATAAAGAGGCACCCGACCTCTGTGGGGGTGATGTCAGAGAGAGTCAAGAAGGGGGCTGGGAATTTCATCCCTGCTGGATGATAATAAGCTCTACCTCCTTGGTGTCCCTGGAGACCATGCAGGGAGCAGCCTAGACTTCCACTCCCAGCAGCAAGGAGGAGCTTTCCACCTTTGGCGTCAAGAGAAATTGAATGGAGAACTTGAACTTCTATCTCTATCTGGCAGTAACAAGGTGGTTCCTCCTATTCTGTTGACAGACTATTGTCAGAAAAAGCCAGCTAAAAAAAAGTTTAAGTAAATTCAGGACTCTCATAACATAAAAGAATGTGCCCCAACTGAAGATCATTCATCATACCAAGAACCAAGAAAGATCTAAAATTGAATAAAAAAAGAAAAGAAATAGATGTCAACATTGAGATGACAGATATGTGAGAACCATCAAATTAAGATTTTAAAGCAGCAGAAATAATTCTTCAATAATCCGTTATGAACATGCTTAAAACAAATGAAACAATAACAACAACAAAAGTCTCAGCAAAGAAAAAGAAAGTCTCAACTAAAAATAGAAGATACAAAGAAGAACCAAGTGGGACTAAGAAACAAAATAACCAGAATATACAGGTCAGTCTAATTCACTATGAGAATGGAAGTTAGAAAAAATAATTAGTGAACTGGTAGAGAAAACAATAAGAAGATAAAATAACAGGAAGATAAAACAGACTGAAAACAAAACAAAACATGATGAACAGAGCCTGAAGGACCCACGGCATTATAAGAAATTATCTAATATTTGTATCACTGGAGTCATAAAAGGTGAAGGGAAAGACTGTTGAGGTGAAAAATACTCAAAGAAATGATGGTTGATAAGAAAATGACAGTCAAATTTACCAAGAGACATAAATGTACAAATAAAAGAAACTGAGAAAACCCCAAACACCCTGAAAACAACAAGACACCTACAAGACCTTACCTGTAGGAGAAAAATTATTTGAAAGATTTCTTACCAGAAACTGTGGAAATCATAAGTGGCACAAAGAAAAAGAATTGTCAAGCAGAACCAATATTCTACAAAAAATATACTTCATCAGTGAAGGAGAAATCAAGACATTCTAGGTGAAGGAAAACAAAGATAGTTTTGTGCTAACTGACCTAGTGCTAAAGTAGGCTAAATAAATTTTTCCAAACAGGAAATGATAAGATATGGAACTTTGAGAAACCAGAAAGGAAAAAAGAACACAGTAAGCAAAAATATCAATAAATACAATAAGCTTTCTTTCTCCTGTTGATTTTCTAATTTATGTTTTTGAATATTGAATTTATATTTTGATAGTTGAAGCAAAAAATGTAGGACTGTGTGATGTGGTTCTATATAGAGAGGAAATATTTTAAAATTATATTATAAATGGAGTAAGATAAAAGTATGTAGAAAAAGGTAAGGGTTTTATAGTCCACCCAAACTGGTAAAGTGATGATATTAGTAGACTGTGATAAGTTTTGTATATATAATGAAATATTCAGAATAACCACTAAATATATATTATAAAAAGTGTAAATAAGTTAAAATGGAATTTTAACTAAGAAAAGTGTAGATAAGTTAAAATAGAATTCTAAAAAATGTTCACATATAAAGGTACATAAAAGCAATCAGAGAAACAAAAACCAGAAAAAAATATAAAGTGACAGGATTAATCCTCAGCACATCAGTAATTGCATTAAATATAAATAGTATAGCTACATTAACTACTAAGCAGGAACTGGCAGACTATTTTTTTTAATTAATTTCTTTATTTTTTATTCTTATGTTAATCCCCATATATTACATCATTAGTTTTAGATGTAGTGTTCCAGGATTCATTGTTTGTGCATAACACCCAGTGCTCCATGCAGAACGTGCCCTCCTCAATACCCACCACCAGGCTAACCCATCCTCCCACCTCCCTCCCCTCTAGAACCCTGTTTGTTTTTCAGAGTCCATCGTCTCTCATGGTTCGTCTACCCCTCCGATTTCCCCCGCTTCATTCTTCCCCTCCCGCTACCTTCTTCTTCTTCTTTTTTTTTCTTAACATATATTGCATTATTTGTTTCAGAGGTACAGATCTGAGATTCAACAGTCTTGCACAATTCACAGCGCTTCCCAGAGCACATAACCTCCCCAGTGTCTATCACCCAGTCACCCCATCCCCCCCACCCCACCCCCCACTCCAGCAACCCTCAGTTTGTTTCCTGAGATTAAGAATTCCTCATATCAGTGAGGTCATATGATACATGTCTTTCTCTGTTTGACTTATTTCACTCAACATAATACCCTCCAGTTCCATCCACGTTGTTGCACATTTGCAACAAGATCTCATTCCTTTTGATGGCTGCATAATATTCCATTGCATATATATACCACCTCTTCTATATCCATTCATCTGTCGATGGACATCTTGGCTCTTTCCACAGTTTGGCTATTCTGGACAAGGCTGCTATAAACATTGGGGTGCATGTACTATTTGGGATCCCTACTTTTGTATCTTTGGGGTAAATACCCAGTAGTGCAATTGCTGGATCATATGGTAGCTCTATTTTCAACTTTTTGAGGAACCTCCATACTGTTTTCCAGAGTGGCTGCACCAGCTTGCATTCCCACCAACAGTGTAGGAGGGTTCCCCTTTCTCTGCATCCCCGCCAACATCTGTCTTTTCCTGACTTGTTAATTTTAGCCATTCTGACTGGTGTGAGGTGGTATCTCATTGAGGTTTTGATTTGGATTTCCCTGATGCCGAGCGATGTTGAGCACTTTTTCATGTGTCTGTTGGCCATTTGGATGTCTTCTTTGGAAAAATGTCTGTTCATGACTTCTGCCCATTTCTTGATTGGATTCTTTGTTCTTTGGGTGTTGAGTTTGATGAGTTCTTTACAGATTTTGGATAATAGCCCTTTATCTGATATGTCATTTGCAAATATCTTCTCCCATTCTGTCAGTTGTCTTTTGGTTTTGTTGACTGTTTCCTTGCTTTGCAAAAGCTTTTTATCTTGATGAAGTCCCAATAGTTCATTTTTGCCCTTGCTTCCCTTGCCTTTGGCGATGTTTCTAGGAAGAAGTTGCTTCGGCTGAGGTCAAAGAGTGTTCTCCTTTAGGATTTTGATGGACTCCTGTCTCACACTGAGGTCTTTCAACCATTTGGAGTCTATTTTTGTGTGTGGTGTAAGGAAATGGTCCAGTTTCATTCTTCTGCATGTGGCTATGCAATTTTCGCAACACCATTTGTTGAAGAGACTGTCTTTGTTCCATTGGACATTCTTTCCTGTTTTGTCGAAGATGAGTTAACCATAGAGTTGAGGGTCCATTTCTGGGCTCTCTATTCTGTTCCATTGATCTATGTGTCTGTTTTTGTGCCAGTACCATACTGTCTTGATGATGACAGCTCTGTAATAGAGCTGGAAGTCCGGAACTGTGATGCCGCCAGCTTTGCTTTTCTTTTTCAACATTCCTCTGGCTACTTGGGGTCTTTTCTGGTTCCATACAAATTTTAGGATGATTTGTTCCATTTCTTTGAAAAAAGTGGATGGTATTTTGATGGGGATTGCATTGAATGTGTAATTGCTCTAGGTAGCATTGACATCTTCACAATATTTGTTCTTCCAGTCCATGAGCATGGAGTGTTTTCCATTTCTTTGTGTCTTCCTCAATTTCTTTCATGAGTATTTTATAGTTTTCTGAGTACAGATCCTTTGCCTCTTTGGTTAGATTTATGCCTAGGTTTTTTATGCTTTTGGGTGCAATTGTAAATGGGATCAACTCCTTAATTTCTCTTTCTTCTGTCTTGTTGTTGGTGTATAGGAATGCCACTGACTTCTGTGCATTGATTTTATATCCTGCCACTTGACTGAATTCCTGTGTGAGTTCTAGCAGTTTTGGGGTGGAGTCTTTGGGGTTTTCCACATAAAGTATCATATCATCTGCAAAGAGTGAGAGTTTGACTTCTTCTTTGCCAAATTGGATGCCTTTTATTTCTTTTTGTTGTCTGATTGCTGTGGCTAAGAATTCCGATACTATGTTGAATAGCAGTGGTGATAGTGGACACCCCTGCTGCGTTCCTGACCTTAGGGGGAAAGCTCTCAGTTTTTCCCCGTTGAGAATGATATTGTTGTAGGTTTTTCATAGATGGCTTTTATGATACTGAGGTATGTACCCTCTATGCCTATACTCTGAAGAGTTTTGATCACGAAAGGATGCTGTACTTTGTCAAAAGCTTTTTCTGATCTATTGAGAGGATCATATGATTCTTGTTCTTTCTTTTGTTAATGTATTGTATCACATTGATTGATTTGCGGATGTTGAACCAACCTTGCAGCCCAGGGATAAATCCCACTTGGTCATGGTGAATAATCCTTTTAATGGACTGTTGGATCCTATTGGCTAGTATTTTGGTGAGAATTTTTGCATCCATGTTCATCAGGGATATTGGTCTGTCATTCTCCTTTTTGATGGGGTCTTTGTCCGGTTTTGGGATCAAGGTAATGCTGGCCTCATAAAATGAGTTTGGAAGTTTTCCTTCCATTTCTATTTTTTGGAACAGTTTCAGAAGAATAGGTATTAATTCTTCTTGAAATGTTTGGTAGAATTCCCCTGGGAAGCCATCTGGCCCTGGGCTTTTGTGTTTTGGGAGATTTTTGATGACTGCTTCAATTTCCTTAGTGGTTATAGGTCTGTTCAGGTTTTCTATTTCTTCCTGGTTCAATTTTGGTAGTTGATACATCTCTAGGAATGCATCCATTTCATCCAGGTTATCTAATTTGTTGGCATAGAGTTGCTCATAATATGTTCTTATAATTGTTTGTATTTCTTTGGTGTTGGTTGTGATCTCTCCTCTTTCATTCATGATTTTGTTGATTTGGATCATTTCTCTTCTCTTTTTGATAAGTCTGGCCAGGGGTTTATCAATCTTGTTAATTCTTTCAAAGAACCAGCTCCTTGTTTCGTTGATCTGTTCTACTGTTCTTTTAGTTTCTATTTCATTGATTTCTGCTCTGATCTTTATGATTTCTCTTCTCCTGCTGGGTTTAGGCTTTATTTGCTGTTCTTTCTCCAGCTCCTTTAGGTGTAGGGTTAGTTTGTGTACTTGAGACCTTTCTTGTTTCTTGAGAAAGGCTTGTATTGCTATATACTTTCCTCTTAGGACTGCCTTTGCTGCATCCCAAAGATTTTGAATAGTTGTGTTTTCATTTTCATTGGTTTCCATGTATTGTTTTAATTCTTCTTTAATTTCCTGGTGGACCCATTCATTCTTCAGTAGGATGCTCTTTAGCCTCCATGTATTTGAGTTCCTTCCGACTTTCCTCTTGTGATTGAGTTCTAGTTTCAAAGCATTGTGGTCTGAAAATAGGCAGGGAATGATCCCAATCTTTTGGTACCGGTTGAGACCTGATTTATGACCTAGGATGTGATCTATTCTGGAGAATGTTCCATGGGCACTAGAGAAGAATATGTATTCCTTTGCTTTGGGATGGAATGTTCTGAATATGTCTGTGAAGTCCATTTGGTCCAGTGAGTCATTTAAAGTCTTTATTTCCTTGTTGATCTTTTGCTTAGACAATCTGTCCATTTAAGTGAGGGGGGTGTTAAAGTCCCCCACTATTACTGTATTGTTGTTGATGTGTTTCTTTGCTTTTGTTATTAATTGCCTTATATAATTGGCTGCTCCTATGTTAGGGGCATAGATATTTACAATTGTTAGATCTTGTTGGATAGACCCTTTAAGTTGGATATAGTGCCCTTCCTCATCTCTTATTACAGTCTTTGGTTTAAAATCTAATTTGTCTGATATAAGGATTGCCACCCCAGCTTTCTTTTGGTGTCCATTAGCATGGTAAATGGTTTACCACCCCCTCACTTTCAATCTGGGGGTGTCTTTGGGTCTAAAATGAGTCTCTTGCAGACAGCAAGATGGGTCTTGTTTTTTAATCCAATCTGATAGCCTGTGTCTTTTGATTGGGGGCATTTAGCCCATTTACATTCAGGGTAACTACTGAAAGATAGGAATTTAGTGCCATTGTATTGCCTGTAAGGTGACTGTTACTGTATATTGTCTGTGTTCCTTTCTGGTCTATGTTGCTTTTAGGCTCTCTCTTTGCTTAGAGGACCCCTTTCAAGATTTCTTGTAGGGCTGGTTTTGTGTTTGCAAATTCCTTTAGTTTTGTTTGTCCTGGAAGCTTTTTCTCTCTCCTTCTCTTTTCAATGACAGCCTAGCTGAATAGAGTATTCTTGGTTGCCTATTTTTCTCATTTAGTGCTCTGAATATATCCTGCCAGTCCTTTCTGGCCTGCCAGGTCTCTGTGGATAGGTCTCTTGCTAGTCTAATGTTTTACCATTGTAGGTTACATATCTGTTCTCCCTAGCTGCTTTCAGGATTTTCTCTTTGTCTATGAGACTCGTAAGGTTTTACTATTAGATATCGGGGTGTTGACCTATTTTTATTGATTTTGAGAGGGGTTCTCTGTGCTTCCTGGATTTTCATGCCTGTTTCCTTCCCCAAATTAGGGAAATTCTCTGCTCCTCAGTGAGCCCCCAGAGAAAAGCTGTCAGTCACTCCCTTCTCCCCGGTCTCCAGCCGCACTCTGTGCTCACCCGGCCTGTGACTGCGCGTTTCTATCTCTGGCACCCGACCCCGGGTGGAGTCTCCAAACCCAGCAGATCCCTGCGGTGCACTCCCGCGCGGCTCCTCCCAGGGGAAGAAGGTGAGTCTCCCAGGATCTGCCGCTTGTTGGGTCCCTGCTGGAGGAGCCGTGGCCCAATTGTGCCACAGATCACGGTTTATGGCAACCCCGAGCTGAGAGCCCATGCCTGGGCTCTGCCTCGGCAGCCGGCTTCCCTGCTCCGTTACCTGGGAGCTCTGCCACACTCAGGCACCCCCAGTTTCTGTGACCCCGAGGGTCCTGAGACCACACTGTCCCGGAGGGTTCCACCTCCCGCTTAGCCACCAGAGTGATGTCCCTCAGCAGAGCAGACTTTTAAAAGTTCCGATTTTGTGCTCCGCTGCTCTATCACTTGCCAGAAGCGGCCGACGGAGGCCCTTCCCCCGCCGTCTATCCTCCCAAATATCACCTCGGATTCCCTTCTCCGCACATTCTACCTTCCAGAAAGTGGTCGCTTTTCTGATGAGAGAGTTGTTGCTATTCTTTTCTTCGATCTCCTGTTGAGTTTGTAGGTGTTCAGAATGGTTTGATCCCTATCCAGCTGAATTCCTGAGAGGAGATGAAATCCAGGTCTCCTACTCCTCCGCCATCTTGCTCCGCCCCCCTGCAGACTATTTTTTAAATGACCCAATTAGTAGCTGTGGCACCTGGGTGACTAAGCCTCTGCCTTTGGCTCAGGTCATGATTCCAGGGTCCTGGGATAGAGCTCTGGTCCAGCTCCCTGCTCAGCTCCCTTCTTCTTCTGCCTCTTCCCATACTCCTGCTCTCTTTCTCAAATAAATAAATAAAATCTTTAATAAATAAATAAATAAATAAATAACCCAATTATATGCTCTATACAAGATACTAATTTCAATTTTACAATATAAGCAGTTTGTATTCTATAAAGTAAAAACATAGAAAATTATATCATGCAAATATTAATCAAATGAAAGTAAGAGTGGTTACATTAATACCAAAAAAAAAGAGTAGACTTCAGAGCAAAAATAATAGTAATAATAATAATGAGACAGAGAGAAGCACTGTATAATGTTAAAGGGGTCAACCGTGCATGAAAACATGGAGCTTCTAAAAATGTATAAGCCAACCAATACAGCTGCAAAATGTATGAAGTAAAAGCTGATAGCACTAAAGGAGGAAATACACAAATTCTCAACTGGGGATATCAAGACTCTTCTCGCAATAACTGACAAAACAAATAGAAAATTTGCAAGGGTATCGAATAATTCAACATTATTATCAACTAACAGAATAAAATAGGTCTTTATAGAACTCTCCACCCAGCAAACCTCAGAACACATATTTATTTTTAAGTGCTCAAGGAACATATAAAAAGTAGATCATACACTGAGCCATATAAAAAATGTGAACAAAATAAAAAAAAACCTGTAACCATAGATATGTTTTCCAACCACAATGGAATCCTATTAGAAATCAGTAGAATTAAGGTAACAGGAAAATCTCCTAAAATTTTAGAAACTAATTAACAGACTCCTAAATAATCCATGGGACAAAGGAAAAAGTCCCAGAGGAAGTTAAAAAAATACATTGAGCTAGTTGAAAATGAAAATGCAGCATATGGAAGTGTATGGGTTACAGATAGAAGTGTTGCCAGGAAAATTCATAACTCTAAATGTATGAATTAGAAAAGAGGAAGTCTCAAATCAATAATATAAGCTCACATCTCAAGAACCTAGAAGAATACAGCAAAATAAACCCAAAGTGAGCAGAAGGAGGTAAGTAATAAAGGGTAGAAATCAATGGAACAGAAAAAAATTACAGAAAAATCAATGAAACAAAGAGCTCGTTTTTTGAAAATAATCAGTAAAGTTGACAAATCCCCAGTAAGACTGACAAATAAAGAAAAGGATATACATTATGAATAATGGGAATGAAACAGAGGATATTACTATAGTCATTGTAATCATCAAAAATAAGGAAATTAAATTCATATATAAAATTTTTTCAAAAGTTATTTTTAGACCCAGATAGTTTTACTGCAGAATTAAACCAAATGTTGAAAGAGTAATTTTCACCAGTTATATGGAATCGTTTTAAGAAATAGAAGAAAGAAAGATACTTCCTAATTTTTTTTGAAGTTAGTATTACCATGATACCATGATACCAAAACCAAAGTACAAAAAAATAAAAAAGAAAGAAAGAAACCTACAGTTCAATATCTCTCATGGATATAGATGCAAAACTACTTAGAAAAAAATGCCATTATAGTATTTAGCAATATATAAGAAGAATTATGCAAAATGATCAAGTATGGTTGATCAAGTCTGGCTCAATATTCAAAAATCAATCAACATAATCCACCACTTTAACAGGATAAAGAATGGGAATCACAAGATCATATCCATAAATGCAGAAAAATCATTTGATAATTCACCATCCATTCATGATTGCAATTGTTAGAAAAATAGAAATAGAGGATACCTTCTTCAACTTGATAAATAACATTTACAAAAAAACCTACAGTTAATATTATACTCAATGGTCAAAAGACCAAATTCCTTCCTCCAGAATCGGGAATAAGGCAAGGGTGTCTGCTCTTACCATTCTCATTCGTTACGGTACTTGAAATTTCAGCCAATGCAGTAAAGCAAAAAGGAAATGAAAATGTATCCAGAGTGGGGGGGGGAAAAAAAAAGAAAGAAAACAGTTCTTATTTTCAGATGACATGATTATGTACAGATAAAGTCCCAAGTAATCTAAACAACAACAACAACAAAAGCAACAATCATTTCTAGAGCACACTCTTTGAGTTCATCAATTTAAGAAGATCAAAGAGAAATATACAAAAATCCATTGCATTTCTACATGTTACCAATGAGCACATGGACACTGAAATTAAAAACACAATGGAATTTATAATTCCTGCACCAGAAGAAGACATAGAAATATAATTTCAAAAATTGAAATTGAAGCAATACAAATACAAAAGTAACCAAGGAAAAAAAATCAATCTGTGTGCAGTGTTTTTATGAGAAAAATTTTAAACTTTCATATAATCGAAACTGCCATAAGGTTTTCTGAAGAATTTGTAAATATTAACATAAAGTGTATTAGAAGCAGAATGAACAAGAATAATCAAGACACTCCTGATAAAAATTATTATGTGGATATTTGCTATCAGATATCAAAATGATCTATAAAGCTATAAAAGTTAAGATAATGTGGTATTGGCTCAAATAATAACAAATTAATCAGTGGTAAAATTTATTTTGTATGTGAGAAAAAAAAAACAATTCTGAGTTAAATAAGTACCTAGATGTGAAAAGAAAAACTGAAAAAAACCATAAACAAAACCCACATAAAAAGAATATTTTATCATTTCGGTATAAGGATCATGTTGATGAATAAATTTTAAAATATTAAACTAACAGAAAATCATGAAAAATTCAATTTCACTAAATTTAAGAAACTTGGATTATCAAAAAATACTACAGAGAGAAAATTATTTGAATAAAGAAAGCCTCCACATATTCTGAGAGACTTTATAACACGTATAATTGAAAAATAATCTGGGTGTAGAAAATATACAGAATGTCTATAAAGGGCAAAAATTAAAAATGGACAGACAAGAATTAGCTTCCTCTGCAATGAGATGTTATTTCATATTTGGTAGAACTTTTTTTTAAAAAGCATGAGTGCCACATTTAGCAAAAATGTGGAACAAGGAATCACTTCTAAGCATAGGGATTCTCCTGTTGAGTGTGAGGATGGAGTGCTTATCTGAATGCAAAGAAGACTGGAGAAGAGAGGTAGTGGCCAAATCATTCATGGCTTTAAATTACACTGGATTATATCCAAAGGCAACGAGAGGCAATTTGAGTATTTTAAGAAGAAAAGTGACCTATCAGTTTTATGTTTGTGAAGAAAACAGGAGTTAGCTTAAAGGATCAATTAGAGAAGGGCAAGAGAGGAGGCCAATTGTCAGCATTACAGTTAACAGGAAATGTTTAAAAATGGATAATAAGAGTTGTTGGTATAAAAGCAATATTATTTTTCTAAATTTAAGTCTTGAAGCAATTACAAATATTTATTACCAATTATAAAATTACAATGTAACAGGAGAAATGAAAAGTCCCTAAAGCAATTTTAATGATGTCCTTGTTTTCCAAAAATAAGTTATTTGATTAGAACCTTGTTACTAATTTAATACTTTTTTTAAAAAAGATTTTATTTATTTATTTGACTGAGAGAGACACAGCGAGAGAGGGAACACAAGCAGAGGGAGTGGGAGAGGGAGAAGCAGGCCTCCCGCCGAACAGGGAGCCCGATGCGGGGTTCGATGCGGGGCTCGATCCCAGGACCCTGGGATCATGACCTGAGCCGAAAGCAGACGCTTAATGACGGAGCCACCCAGGCACCCCAATTTAATGCTTTTTAATTGATGACTTATGGCCTAAAGGACTTTTCACCCAAGTACATAAAAAACCAATTGTGAAATTAGTAATAATGATTCAAGTAACAATTGTTTAAATTATAGCATATAATAGATTTCCTGGATTAAGCCTATTATACGTTGCATTATTTTTAAATTTTATTTTGAAAATATGAGTCATCTGCTTTAAACTATCCCCCCTCCAGATAGATTCTATGAATACAGGAGATAATATAAAAATTGGCTCCTTTTGTTTTATGATTCATAAGTGTCAAAGTTAATTCCTCTAAGTACTTAATATCCATGTACTTTTATAGTTCATAGGAATCCCATTTGATTATAAGGTATTGGCAATATTTTAGAGACTACATGAGGAAATAACTGAATAAAGCAAAGAAAGCAAACTATTAGGAATTCTTACCTCCATATTTCTATTTTTCCATGTCACCGTCTTAAGCATTTCACACTCCTAAGCAGTTTGGTTTAGTCTTCTACCTTGTCATTTGATAGGCACAAGATGGCTGTTATAATTAGAGAAATCACATTTTCATTGACTGTGTTCAAAGCTTGGGTAAGCATGAAGAGGAACAAAAGGATGTTCTCCTCATGCCATTCTTGTCTGCATCAGGGAAGAAATCTTTTTCTAAAATCTCTGAAGCAGACTTTATTTATGTGTCATTGTCCATCCCTCCACCAATCCCTAGTAGAGACATAGGGTCTCCATGATTGACTCAGGTTAATCATGATGTGTCCCTTGGAGCTGACCACATTACTTTCCAAGCAAAATAAAAAGCGATTAGCTATCTGCAATAGAAATGATGTTGGCATGTAACAGGGAGGTCAAATAACATTTCCTGAAGCCTTGTCTGTGTCACTTACTGTGCTATAAACTTCCTGTAGATTAGAGAAGAGGTAAAAGTAGTAGTACTGCTCTATATTCTGTTTTTTTCTATTATCTTTAAATGTTAACACCTTAACAACTTTAATATATTTAAATGTTAATGTGTTTAAAAACCTGAATTCAATAAACACAACATTCGTAAAAGGATGCTGAAAGAGCAGCAATATTTCAAAAGCTTCTGTATTTTATTTTATTTATTTTTTTTTTAAAGATTTTATTTATTTGAGAGAGAGAATGAGATAGAGAGCATGAGAGGGGGGAGGGTCAGAGAGAGAGCAGACTCCCTGCCGAGCAGGGAGCCCGACGCGGGACTCGATCCCGGGACTCCAGGATCATGACCTGAGCCGAAGGCAGTCGCTCAACCAACTGAGCCACCCTGGCGCCCAAAGCTTCTGTATCTTAAATTAATTTCATCATTGTTTTAGAATGCATAGGTATTTGTAGGGTATGCATTCAGGTACAAGTAAAAAGTTTCAAGAAAATATGCCTAAGAAATGCACATTTATTGAGAACTGAGTTTTCAAAACCCAAATTTTAATACAAAGTAGTACAGTGAAAAATAAATTTGAAAATAATGTTGCGAACTTATGAGAGCACCAAATCCTAACCACTAGACCACCAGGGATAATGTTGCAAACTTAAATGAAACAAACACTGATTAAAACATTTTTGTGTGTGTGTTGTAATTCTTCTTTCCTTTCTGATCTTTAGGTGTAGAGTTTACACTCTTGTACTCCTCAGTTCATAGCACACTGTATACATGTCCATTTGAAGTTATTCCTTTTGTATTTTACTTACTTTGTCTTATACTGTTCCATTTCATTTTATTATGTTTTATTTCCCCTTTTCTTCTGGTCTGCTTCTCTGTGCCTTTCCATCCCCATATGAACCCACTCTCTTTATCTAATGTTCAATGGAAAATATGCATGAAAACTTATCAATATGGAGTGTTGTTGAGTAAATATGTTTTGATTTACAGACATACTTAAATATGAATTACATTATTTTACTCCTCTTTCATTCTCAGCACTAATGTTTTGAGATAGAGCCATGCTTCTTTATGTTTCTAAGTTGTTGCTCCTTACTGCTCAGAAGTATTCGACTCACATTCTATCTAAGCATTCTTCATGTAATGCTCAGTTTTGAAACCTGTGACTACTATTGCTATAAAGAGTAATGATGTGACATGGCCTTACACAAGTTAGTTTTTGTTTTTTTTCCCCCACCTGTAAGTAGGATCAGTTTGTGTACCATCAGTATATTGTGAGATACCTCTCTAGGAATTTAGAAGATGATATCTAATACAAAGAATTAGGTAACAAAACTCTTAGAAAAGCTTGAGATAGGGGTGTCTGGGTGGCTCAGTTGTTAAGCGTCTGCCTTCGGCTCAGGTCATGATCTCAGGGTCCTGGGATCGAGCCCCACATCGGGCTCCCTGCTCCGCGGGAAGCCAGCTTCTCCCTCTCCCTCTCCCCCTGCTTGTGTTCCCTCTCTCACTGTCTCTCTCTCTGTCAAATAAATAAATAAAATCCTTAAAAAAAAAAAAAAAAGCTTGAGATAATATAAGGAAAGACGGCTGTTGTTCTCAGATTCCCTCCTAGCTTCCATGGCATCAAGAAGATGAAGATCTGAAAAGAAGAAGAAGAAGGAGGAGGAGGAAGAGGAGGAGAAAAAGAAGAAGAAGAAGGAGGAGAAAGAAGAAGAAGAAAGAAGGAGGAGAAGGAGAAGAAGAAGGAGGCAGAGGGCTGAGGATCTCAAACTACTTCTAATGTTCATGGGTTGGTGACTCACACGAGGACGTCTCAAGGCTGCTGAAAACCGCACATCTGCTGAATCCCATACCACTCCTGTTGCTGTCACAATAGCCCTTTCTACCTTCCAAATCACATGCTACTGCTTCCCATTGGAAGAATCTAAAAAATGACTAGTATAGCAAAAATTCTGGAAAATGTATTCCCATACAGCCATTACATTCCACATGATAGAGGGGAGAATACAGAAGAGAGTAGAGATTACAATTTATTTCCAAAAATGAGTATCGAGTGTATCAGGCTTCACCATCCATAATTTAGATAAATATTGCTTTATTGACATCTACAAATGGTTGGTCATCTTACATAATCTTGGTAAAGCTTAAATTTGATCTCCCCATGTCCTTGCCCTTTACTTGGAATGACACACATTTCTGTCATTCAAGGTACATGAAACTAGGATCTTACAAATGTTTTTCATCTTTATTTCTCTAATTTCTAGTAAGTTAAGAGTATCTATTCATATGCTTATTAGCCACCCAGGCCTAAATTTTTAACTGCTCATTAATATGTGTTGATTATCTTCTCTTGGTTTTCCTAATTATTTTTTAATTTAGATGTTCTTAGTATTTTTTAGATATCCATCACTTGGCCATTTTGGATTCATAAATATCTTCTCCCAGTCACATTTGATTCTTAACATCAATTAACATCTATTGAATAGAAATCATCATTAATCTTAAGATTTATAACTTTTATGTCTTTTTAAAAAATTACTTCCCTAGCCTTTGATATATAGACCCCCACATTTTCTTCAATTAATTTATTATGTATACCTTTAAGGAACTTATACTACTATATTGCTTAATATTGTGAATGTGAATAAATATACATTAAAACTGGCTTCTTAAGTCTGCCCAATAATAACATGACTCTCTATTTTATGTAATTGAATTTGTAGACATTGCTTATAGTGTCATGGTAGAGTTTTACTGTATTTTCTGAAATTTCTGATCTTCATTTATAAATCCATTTAAAGTTTGTTTAAAGCTTCTTTGCGTATTTCCTTATTAATCTAGAAACAGATCAGCTGGGCTACAGAATGACCTGCTCAGCTACACCCCTCTCAAAATTGAGGGTTCTTTCTCTACATTCTATATGTGCGTTCCTTTGTTAATCAATAAAATAAGGAAATGCCCACCGATCTTTTGTATGGAGGAGAGTAACTTTATGATGGAGGTATGAGCTAAGCTAAAAATAAACTCCCCCCAAGGGACAGAAATAGAGATGCCATGTCATTTCTTGATAATGTCAATAATAAACCACTCCTCCACTCACCACTCCTTCATAAAATATAGCATCTTGGGGTTGGGTGAGAGATTCAGTTACTGTTTAAAGTATCTGCATTCTCAAGTGTACACTGATCAATCTTTCAGAATAGCTATGAATCCAGAATAAAATTAAAAATTTCTATAAAAAGAGTTGAAACCACAGCCATGCATCTTATTTCATGGACAGAAGTAAAGTTGAAATAACATATTTTATTTTATATTTTAGAATTCATTAATTTGCTTTTACAACAGAGAACCAAAATTATATGTGTTTATAATAGCCTTTCCACCTACCCACCCTACCCACTATAGATACTCTCTGCCTGCTCAGTCCCTGGGCATTTGCTGCCCGCATTGTTGATAGTGGAAGGGTAAGTAGAACTGACAGAACCAGGAGGTCTACAGTGAGTTATATGATGAAGGCAGAGCTGCCGTAAGAAGAGAAAATAGGAGAATAATTGGAAGGTAGAAAATAATAAGTAAGGGAACTAAAACAAACAGGAGCATATGTGTCCTGAGACTGGGAGTATTTAGAAAATTAGAGCTGGGGGCGGGGTTGACTGCCAGGCTTGTGAAATGCTGAGGGAAGACGTGTAGAAACAGGATTGGAGAGAGAGTTGGTAAAAGTCCGGATTCAAAATGTCTGTGTCTGAGGAGATTTGCTCCTTTTAATGCTTTACTGAGGCTTAAATTCTTAAACTATCTCAATTTTCTAAGCAAGTCTGGTGATTTTTTAATTATAACTGTGCTCACACTTTGCTGAGGGTAGCTCAATTTATTTGGGTTCACTAATTCATTTTACCCTTAGAATAAAAATTTCTAACAAGTAAATGTGCCATTAAGTTATATTCCCTTATTAAGACTATGTGTGCGCATGTATGTGTATAATTTTAGTAGACTTTTAATGACAATTTCCCTACAGATTGTATGGAATTCTGTGTTACATTGCTGAAGCATATGCTTAAAGCCATGGAAAAAGACCTGTTAGAAAATGTTAGCTCAAAAGATTACCATAAGAGCTTATATTCTTACAACCTAGGTAGCTAAATGATTTCTATACAATGAATTTATATTAGCTATTTTGATGGATATAAGTGACAAATCAAATCTAGATTTGTAAATAAATGGAGATAGTAATATATGCTTTAATCTTATCAACACAATTAGTTAAATCATTCTGATTCAGAAAACTGGCATTACCCAAAACTAGAAGGTGGTCCTAGAACTCTGTGGTCCCAAAGACCCTTTTAGGAGGTACATGAAATCAAACTATATTCATAACAATGCTAAGATGGTATTTGCTTTTTTAACTTTCAATCTCTCATGAATATACATTGGAGTTTTCCAGCAGTTACATTCCATTTGATATTGCAAAAGATTAAATGCAGTAGATATGAGAACATCTGTCTTCTATTAGGGCAGATATTTTAAAAAGTTTTGACAAACATAAAATGATGTTAACCTTTACACTAATTTTGTTTTAAAAATATAGTCATTGTTCCATAAAATATCTTATTTATACTAACATAATGGCTCATTATTGCTAGTTTTAAAAGAATAATGAATAACTGTTCTTAAGTGTCTCAGTTTAGTTTCTTATGTGGTAAATATTAATAGATATACTCACCAATAACCAAAGTTCTCTGGGATCTTCATAATGTTTTAGAGCACAAAGTGGTCCTGAGATCATAAAGTTTGAGCTTTTCAGTATTAAAAATGTTAGAATATATATATATATATATACACATATATATATATATATCTTTGCTAAAGAATTAAAAATAGGAGATGATGAAGGAAGAAGAAAGAATAGATAAAAGGAAGAGAAAGAGAATAAAGAACGCATTGCAAACAGAACTGAAGGAAAGATGTTGGCTCACTATACTTCATGTGACATGTCAAATAGACAGCAATGTCTCTTCCATTGAAATAAATAAAACACAAGAAAGATCAGAAGTCCACTGTCTCTACCCTCAAAACTACATTCATACTCAACCCATTGAATAAAATGAAGTATGAAAAGTAAAATACAAGGACCTTTAAGATTAAAATGTGATAATCACTACTAAATTTCTTATATTTCATTTTTGGAGTCATTAGGGCACAGGACTTTCTTTTTTTGTTTTTGTTTTTTTTTTTTTAATTACAGGATAGTTTACATACAGTGGTATATTAGTTTTAGGTGTACAATATAGTGATTCAACAATTCTATATATTACTCAGGGCTCATCATGATAAATTCACTCTTTAATCCCCATCTCCTTTTTCACCCATCCCCCAACCCACCTCCCCTCTGGTAATCATCAGTTTAATCTCTATAGTTAAGAGTCTCTTAGTTTCAGGCGCCTGGGTGGCTCAGTCGTTAAGCGTCTGCCTTCCGCTCAGGTCATGATCCCAGGGTCCAGGGATCGAGTCCCACATCGGGCTCCCTGCTCGGCGGGAAGCCTGCTTCTCCCTCTCCCACTCCCCCTGCTTGTGTTCCTGCTCTCGCTATGTCTCTGTCAAATAAATAAATAAAATCTTTAAAAAAAAAAAAAGTCTCTTAGTTTCTATCTCTCTTTTTCCCCTTTGCTACTTTGTTTTGTTTCTTAAATTCCACATGAGTGAAATCATATGGTATTTGTCTTTCTCAGACTGTCTATTTCACTTAGCATTATACTGTCTAGCTCCATCCATGTCACCGCAAATGGCAAGATTTCATTTTTTATGGCTGAATAATATTTCATTGTATATTTACCACATCTTCTTTATACATTCATCTATTGATGGACACCTGGGCTACTTCAATTTGGCTATTGTAAATAATGCTACAATAAACATTGGGGTGTATGTATCCCTTTGAATTAGTGTTTTTCTATCCTTTGGGTAAATATCCAGTACTGTGATTACTGGATTGTAGGATAGCTCTATTTTTAACTTTTTGAGGAACCTCCATACTGTTTTCCACAGTGGCTGCATAGAGCACAGCCCTTCTACTTCATGATAGTTTCAAGAGCTTTATTAATAAAAAAAAATAAATAAATGCATGAAAATAATTAAAAACCTTAAAAGTCACTGAGTGATTTTAAGAATATGACATAGAGACATGGTACCTATGGCAGAGTAAGCATGTTTTTGTCTTTTGAAAATGTATAAAATGAAATGCTGCAAAACCAAGTTTCCCCAGTGTATACATAACTCATAGAAAATATTAATAAGCTCATCACTGTGCCAGTCTGAAACCAAATCACTAAGTCTATTTAGTGCTTATAATATAGTGTTACATTGATTTAATGATGCTATTAGTGATATTTGCAGTGATTGGACTGGCATAAACAATTAGTACCTAGGATACTGTTTCTTGGTAGAAAAAACACCTAATTCCACTAATTGCCTCTAGTTCTGCTTCTATGAACTGCACACTTTGTACATGCTAATAATCTTATTATCAGCTGTTGCTGAGTTAATTAAAAGTCATGTCTACAAGCATAAGCCAAAATAAAAATACATATTCTGCTCAGCTTTTTATATATTAAATAAAAATTTTGGAAGACCATATTTAAACATTCATCTTCAGAAAATGCAAAACAATTAAAAAGATTCATATGCCAAATTAATTTATGACAAGCTCAGAAGTTGTAAACATAATTTTGCATTCGCATTATAATAGTTAAGAATTATACCAGTCCGTTGGTTAGTATAGCAAATATCTGCTAAGTTTTCAGAAAAGCATTGTTCCTTCTTTGAATAAAGGAATGTATCCCAAAAAGACTCTTTTTATTTCCTTTTATTCCTGAAAATAGCTAAGATACATTTTAATTTGTAATGCAAATCTCAAAATTAACCTGAAATACATTTTCTTTTTTGTTAGTATTTTACTATTTCAGATTCTAATAAATCATTTCTAAGTAAATGATACAGACTGAATGGAGAACTCTTCTTCTCTTTTGTTCATTTGTTAAAGGGGAATTATATATGACATCATATTTGTATCTAGGAACAGTGACTTGAGTTTTAAGCTTTTATTATTATAAACCATCATTAGTGACAATGTATATATAGGACATTATTTTACAATTATGAATGTCACAGTGTATTTTAGTTACATTCACTTGTGTTATTCTTAGAGAAATAAAGATGTTAGGTATCACTAATCTTAACTGAAATTTATTCAAGGAGAATCACTCTAATTGGGATCAATCAAGGTCCACATTCTCTCAATTGGGAATTGACAAGTGTTGTATTGCTATAAAATGATACACATGTTGCAGTAGGCTCTGTGTTATAGTGTGCTTTTTGTTTAAGAACAAATAATTTTTTAAATTTAAAAGTAAAATGTTATGTATATATGTACATGGGTATATACAAAATATTTGTATCTAATTTGTACTTGGATTACATACCATAAATTGAATTCCTAAAATCTAATTTTCTTTCTAACAACAAAAGCAACAACAACAGAAAAGAATTAGATGATATGTTTATGAAATATCTTTCCAGGAAAAAAAAACAAAAACAACAACGACGAACAAAAACCTTAATTAAAACAAAAACAAATAAAAAATCAAAACAAAAAACAAATTAGGACTATTGACTTCAAATTAAATTCAGTCAAACAAAGAAAGTTATACCAGGTGAAACTTTTAAAAATCTTTCTTTACCCTTCTATTTCACTAAAACAAACATAAAAATTTTGATGATCTTTTCACATTATTCATTGCCTTTGAGGCATTTTTCATAATGGTCACATACCTGTCTATATTCCTAAAAGCCAAGTCAAAAAGGAATGTTTAATTCCTACCTTCCTTCATTTCTTTGACCTTGATGTATTTGTGCATGCTCTGCTTCTTGAAATTAACTCCAGGTTTAGCTTCCTTGACAAACTTCCATGGTTCTCCTCCTCATACAAGATAGTATCTTCTCAGTGTTCACTATTGGTTCTTATTTCTCTGTGACTTTAAAACATGGCTTTCCCTGAGGTTCCATTGTTGGCCCTGACCTCTTCTCATGCAATCATTCTCAAGGTAAATATTTTTATTCCATGTGTCAGCTACCAAATGTACCTGATTACTTAAAAAAAAAAAAATCTATGACCTCTAAACATAGGTACTCAATATTATTCAGCACAACTTTCTTAAATATTGCACAAATGAATCTATATCACTATAAACTGAACTCATTATCTATCTCCCAAATCTATCCCTTAACTACTATATCTTAGCTAAAATCACTACTTTTAAGCAGCTAGAGTTCCCCCTTTTATAATCCCCTTTTATAATGGGTTCAGTGTAATTTCTTGTTTACTTGATTAGATCTTCTAATGAAATCCAAGGTCCCGGAAGGCAGAGTCTATTTCTTGCCTATTTTGTTCACCGTGGTATACCTAGTTGTGTGGACCTAGAAAAAAAGAGTTAATGCGCACAGTGACTCTTTTGTCTGTCACCACCCCACATGCCCAATTAGTCCACACGTCCTCTTAATTCCTCATCCTAGAAGTCTATGGGATCCACCATCTTGCCGTATTTCTAGTCTCTGCTTTTATGATCCATGGACATAAATACTATAATAATTCCCTAACCGATTTCTCTGATTCAAGCCTATTCATCTACAAAATTATCTTCTCCTGATCAAAACTTTTCAATGATTCTAGTTCCTTAAGATGATATATAAGTATTTTCCTAATAAACTGCTACTTACCCCAACATCTCCTGCTCCGCACTTTTCAGGGGCTGAGTCATCTACCTATTCATTAATTTTAATAAATTTCTGTAAAACATGAAACAACGCACTGCGCTCCTGTCACAGGGCTAGATAGGTATCGATATTGATATAAATATCAATATCGATATCTATATATGACGGGAGTGGCCAGCAATCCCTGTACTGATGGATAAACGATGACTCCAAACTTTGCTGTGAAAGAGAGGAGAAGGCAAGGGGGTCAATGCTCAGAGACGAAGACCTTTGTTCTTCTTTGCTTCCACCTTTATTGGTCCTTTAGGATAATCACAAATCCTTATCACTGTTTCTCAAGCACGGGATGTGTGACTGGGGATCTTACTGAAACTAGGAGTATCTTTTTACAGGAAAGATACGATATACTAATCTGCATGTTCTAAGAGTTCTGCTAAACATAGCCTAAGGGACGATGCATACATCTCTTAGCTCACAGGGCAGCTGTTTGGGCTAAGAAAGTTTGGGGGAAGGCAACTCCCTGGGGCATTCCAATAGCAGAGTGGTCCTGCAGGCCTCGGCATTCCAAAGGCCTGCGCCCTTCTCTGAAACCTTCCATTGTCCCCAGAGGCCTCTGTGTTACATTTTAGCAAGCCGGGTATTATGGATGACTTCCTGCTCTACACTAACCCCAACATATATAAATACAGACATAGATCTTGAAAGATATGGATATGGGTATAGATACAGATAGATGTAGGTGTTAAAAGGAAGCAGAATTTTGGACCTCAAAATACGTCTCTTTGGCATAAAGACTATCCCGACCTGGTTATTTTTAAGAAACTGTGGACACAGCAGAAGTTCTGGAAACTGAGCAGAAGTTACCCTTTTGCAAAACATTTAGTCTATAAGGGAAATCTCTATTTGTAAGAGTGCTGCTCTCACTGTACCAGGAAGAGGAGGATATCCATTTCTCTGGAAACTGTTATCAATGGTGAAGACGTGGACTTAACATCTGCATCACAGTCCTACTCTGGTTTACTGTGTTTTTCCTCCCATAAGTAACTCCCCACCCCAAACAACTTCTTTTGCCTTTAGCAGAAAATGGAGTTTCAGGTGATGGCTTCAACCATTTTGGGGAGTTTTTCAGTTTTCCTGGGTATTTCCCATGTATACAAGAGATACACACATTATCAAATTTTTGTATGTTTTTCTCCTCTTACTCTGTCTTTTTCTTACAGAGTGTCTCAGCCAAAAACCTAGAAGGGTAGAGAGAATTATTTTTCCTCCCCACAATATGTGGATGTGGATATAGATGTAGTTGTAGACATAGATATTTTTAATCACCTCTGGCCAATTCTCCCACTCATTCTTCTCAGCCATTTCAGATGTATGTCCTTGGTGAAGGATTCCCACCAAAGAACAGAGAAGTGTTCTCTCATGCCTTTCTACAGAATCCTGAGAATACCTCTGTTAAAGCACTTTGGAATTGCATTTACATGTCTGTACTATAAGGTCCTTGAGAGTAGAAATGGTATACTTCGGTATATTACACAGTGTCACATAATCAGTAGTAAAAACATTTGTTAAAAGAATATGTAAATTAAGGGGCGCCTGGGTGGCTCAGTCGTTAAGCGTCTGCCTTCGGCTCAGGTCATGATCCCAGGGCCCTGGGATCGAGCCCCGCATTGGGCTCCCTGCTCCGCGGGAAGCCTGCTTCTCCCTCTCCCACTCCCCCTGCTTATGTTCCCTCTCTCGCTGTGTCTCTGTCAAATAAATAAATAAAATCTTTAAAAAAAAAAAAAAAGAATATGTAAATTAAAACAATTGCAATTTGTATTATATCTATCATGTGAAGAGAAAGAAATTTAATTTATTTATTTAGTTTTCTTTTTTTTAAGATTTTATTTATGTATTAGAGAGAGAGTGAGTATGAGAGAGGGGAGGAGCAGAGGGAGAGGGAGAGAAGCAGACTCCCCGCTGAGCAGGAAGCCTGACATGGGGCTTGATCCTGGGACTCTAGGATCTTGACCAGAGCAGGAGGAAGTCACTTAACCCACTGAGCCACCCAGGCACCCCAATAAATTTAATTTAATTTAATTTTTTTAAAGATTTATTTATTTATTTGAGAGAGAGAATGAGAGAGAGAGAGAGCACATGAGAGGGGGGAGGGTCAGAGGGAGAAGCAGGCTCCCCGCTGAGCAGGGAGCCCGATGCGGGACTCGATCCCGGGACTCCAGGATCATGACCTGAGCCGGAGGCAGTCGCTTAACCAACTGAGCCACCCAGGCGCCCCCTCTGTTTCATGGTTTTAAGTTTATTTATTTATTTATTTATTTATTTATTTATTTATTTATTTATTATTTTTTTATAAGTTTATTTATTTTTATTTTATTTTATTTATTTATTGAGAGAGATAGTGATAGAGAGAGAGCATGAGAGGGGGAGGGTCAGAGGGAGAAGCAGACCCCCTGCCGAGCAGGGAGCCCGATGCGGGACTCGATCCCGGGACTCCAGGATCATGACCTGAGCCGGAGGCAGTCGCTTAACCAACTGAGCCACCAGGCGCCCCAATAAATTTAATTTTAAATACACTTATCCAGGTAGCAGCAGCACAAAACCCCTCAAGTTCAGAATCCTGTAAATAAAAATTCATTTCAGAACTCTTTTCTTAAGTCCACTAAAGAATACTTAACATTAAAAAAAAAATCAATCCCCAGTTGATTATGCAAAGTATAACTCAAGCAACACTTGGAACACCCCTCTCTTCTGTTTTTAATCTGATAACTAATGAATATGTTATATATTAAGAAGGCTTTATAGGTGAGAATTTGATTGTTGTTAAAATCCAAATTGTCCTGAGAGTTTAACAATAAACTATTTTGAGTTAGTCTGAACTTCATATGAACTGAAGATCCTTATTTGGAAACATCTTTTTTATAGGAAATAATCATAACACTGGTTTATGATGGAAGCAAAACAATGAAACTTCAAATTTAGGGAGGTAGGGAAACATAAGCTTGAAATATTTGGTCATTTCTACTAGAGTCAGCTCCACCCTCAGTAAGCAAGACAGTAACCCCACTACAAAAGACAAGCCCAACTGAGACATCAGAAAGAATATCTCCTAATTTTGTATGGCATGTTAACTGTTTTCAACATTAAAAATATTTCCTGTGCTTTCATGGAAAAAAAAAAGAAAAACACTTGAGTACACAATCTGCAGTAAAGATTCAGTGAGAAAATGAAGCACAAATGTGTTTTATTCAATGTCAGAATATATCAAAGTTAACAATTTAGACTTTAAAAAGAAAAAGAAAATGTACTTCCCATTCCGTCACAAAGAGCATATTTCATTTTGAAGTAACTAACACAATGAGAACAAATCAGGATAAGATTTGTGTTTATAACAATCAGCATAAGAGAATAGAGGAGTTGGAACTCTAATTCAGGTCATATGGGAATACAGGTAGAGAAAAAACAGGGAGGGAGAAATAAGCAATCCTGTATGGTGTGGAGAAGATGCGCTCACTGTAGTTTGCTCAACTTAGAGGCTCCTCCTGTGTGTCCTCCCTCTACCTTCCCAGGAGAACGGTCAAAGTCCTGGGAAGCAGAGAAGGTGGTCTAGAGTGGAAACCGCTATTTTAATCCTCCCAGTGAGTCCTCCATGAATCTGGAAATCAGGTTCTTTTTGCCCTTATTAAGAGAGTACTTCTCTGGTCAGCAAACAAGATTTTTTCCATTATTCATCCAACATCGTAAAAGATCCAGTTTAATGATTTGTCTATTAAAGTTTTTAAACTTCTAGTCAAACATGCAGTTTTCACTAATCCTCATAGGGCCTTACACATTAATTGTGCTGATGGCACTAAAATGACCATACTTCTTATCCTTCTGGGCTGGTCACAGTTGGTAGCATTATCCTAAGGCTCACTATGAATACAGAACCACACTGCTGTCATTTTTCAGCAAACACTCAATTTTTTCTTGTCTCATATTGTTTTCCAGTGGGTTTTGATGTGATTTCTTATCAGTATTTGCTACCTAATCAGCGACCATCATTTAGCACAAGCCTCAGCTAACATGATGCCCCCTTGTTCAGCCTTTTAGCTTTCCCTGGGACTGGCCAACATGGACTTCTTTTACTTCACTACAGAACTGTCATCCCTTTGCAAGCTAATAATTAATAATCAATTAATATTTGATAATAAGGTTGCATTATAGTTTGCCAACTGGAGTAATTTATCTTCATCTCTTTAGGAGTATCTATACCAACTGAAAACTGAAAACAGGCTCACAGTGTGTAATTCTTTCCTTTCATATAAAGTATGTATATGCACACAAATGATGTGGCACAGGAAATGATGAAAAGTTTTATGAAAGCAGGGGCATGTAGCTATATCACACTAATTTTTGTTTCCATATTAAATGAGCTTGGGAATCTTTTAAGAAAGACGCTATTTAGGCATAAAATATTGTATCTGTACTTGATTGCTTATAAATTATATCTTAAAATTTCACAAACAAAAAGCGAGTTTCTACCATTTTCAATGTAGCTGTTCCAGAGGGGGCCTCCTCTGTTACCAAAACAGTTCCCAGCAGAGTTCTGATCCCTTCACTGTTACCAGTTAGATGGGGCAGAGCAATGGCTGGTGGTGGGTCAGATAGGAAGAATGGAACTCATTTCTGGATGCCAGATTGAACCTGACATGGTGACAGGAAAATGATTTTTTTAAATTTATAAACAGAACAAACCAGATATAAATAGAATCATTCGCAAAAAATTTGGAACCTCGAAATGTAATCTCTTATGAATAAAACACACTTATTGTTAAACCTATGTATTTGTTTCCAAAATCATGGGTTGTTATAATGTCATTTAGCATTTTATTATTCAGGCAAAATATTAGAATGAGAGAATATATAGTTCTTCACCTTTTGAAGTATATGAAAAAAAGTTTTGTTAAAACCTCATTTAAATTCATTCATCTTGTACAGAGCTTAGGCTAGTAATTTCCTAATAAATATTACTTGAATGAATCATATGTCCCAGAGTATATACAAAATGCCATAAACTGTCAATGAATAGGTTTAATATGGTATTTTATCATGTTATATACTTGTGCTAAAATTATTTTCCATTTATTTGGTTCTCTGTACGTGGGGTCTGCTCCCTGCATCTGGTACCCAACACTTTATTTTGTGATGATTTGATTGATTTACTCTAATCAAAACAGGGATTGGTTTCAGCTAGACCATTAGGATAAAATGGAACAATTCATCTAAAGCATATCTATCTCAATGCCTAGTGTATATTTAACCCTCAACAATTGTTAATAGCTCTTATTTTGCCTCCTAGTGCAAGATCACCTATTAAACATTTGACATTTTACAACTTGCAAATGTGTTTATTAGATGTTTATGTTAAATTATACATATAACTCTTCTTATAGCATCAATCATTAATTTGGGGGTTCCTCTCAGTTCCTAAAAAATTAGAAAAATCCCTAGGACAGAACCTAAATGACGTTCCTAATTGGAACACGAGTGCCATCTAGTGGTCACATTTGCTAATGACAGGCTTACTGGTGAACAGAAAAGTGATGAAAATATTGTTTCTGCTTCATGGTTCAGTCTCTTGGAATGAATCTCAGACAAGCAAATGAGGTTTCCTATATGTACACTATTCAAACAATAAAAAAGTTTAAACACAGGAATTAAGCAGACTGTGTAAAGAACTTAGTTCTTGGTCCACAGGAAGCATACAGTCTAGCTCTCTATATAAAGACCTACATAAAATTCTTAAGCTGGGTTATAAATATGTTAAGGAAAAAATGAGTCCAGCTATGAATGAGACCATGGAATAGAAATATGGGTATAGTATTACAGAGCCAAATTTATTTTGAAGAAAGATTATCCTGATTTAGTGCAAAAAGTCAAATATAGGTCAAAGTAGTGTGCCTGTAAGACCAGAAAGAGATGGAAAATGATCAAAATACAACACACATATGAAATTCCTTTAAAATAAGACACAACAAATTAGAACATAAGGAGGCAGTAGAGATTTTTATTCCAGACTGAAAAGATTGGTGTGTAAACAGAATACTTGGAGACGTACCTGCTCTGGAACAAATGACTCTTAGGTCTTGTTTCTTTACAGAAAACAATTGTATATAAGAAGATCTTGGTGAGAGAACCCTATGCAAAATGGAAATTAGATATCTCTAAAAGTAAGTCTATTAAAACTTATAGGCATCCTGATACTGAGGATATATCCAGGAAAAAATGAAAGTGCTTATCTGACAAGCTATAGTAAGTAATACTTTTAAATTAAAAAGATTTCAACTTTTACTCCTGTTTTGTAAAATATTAGTTTAACTGACAGTGTTTTTTGTTCTTTCCTAAGGAAAAGCGTTTTTGTTAGACCAAGATGTCACAGAGGATGAGTATGAGGACCAGAGGAGGTCAGCCATGGCCATGGCTTCCGCAAGCAAAAGTTGGCACTAGGAGCACCAAAACAGTCAAATTAGAGCTCTTCTCTCATACCTCTTAATGCTTTTGGTTGCAGATGTTATCAAAACATCCACAAAGTAGGCTGTGTTCTTTAGTGTTGGTTACTGAAGCAGCTGTTAAATTAATTAAGTCAGTATATTTTCCAAGTCTGATTAAGATATGTTTATTTCTGCTTTCACAAAACAGCTGTGATGTAAGTACTAAAACTGATGTTCTAAGAAACCCAAAATAAAATTAAAATGATCATATGTTGTCCAGTTCAAGTAAAAGTTTACTTTTGGATCTTCATGTTTTAGTTATATTTATAGGGAATACAGGTGTATATTGACAATGCAAGATTAATTTAATTTCTAAGTACTTTCATGTTCACATTTTTTAAAACATATGACATAGGGGATTAAAACATCAAAACAGAAAGATGCAAATGCTGAAAGTGGCTACAATAAGCGAAGCAGGTTATTCAAGCAAGAGGATTTCACTTGATTTGAATTGAGTGTTGCTCTCTGTTTTTCTAAATGCTATGGTTCAATTTGATGACATGTAACAGTAGTAATGGCCCCTTAACTAGAACCTAGAACCTCATTTGAGCCAAATGAAAGGAGAGGAAAAGGAGGGCGTGATTTAAAGGAGAAAGATCTGTAACACAAATAAGACAAAAGCTTAGAGGCAACTCAACTGCTACAGATGTGCTGCATCTGCTCACTTGCCCACTGGGGACCAGGAGATAAAGAGATTAAAACATTTACACAAAGATGGTTAGACAACAAGATCAGATAAGCAACATGACAGCTAGGTCAAGGCACTGTAACCATGGCATGGAGAAAATGACTCACTAAACCACTTTAACCCACTTACAAACAATATTTTTAATTCATTTAATGTTCAAATGATATTTTATCAGGGTAGACAATGAGCTGGTTATTTTTAAATGTCACTAACATTCTGAAATAGAGAGAAACAAGCGATCTTTTTAATAATGACCTTCTTAAAGAAAATAGCATTGCGATTTTATAATGGGGCATGAATACCTGTGACTTTTAAAGATAAATCTAAGAGCAATATTTTAAATCCCCATTTTCACATGAGAATAAAAGAAATGGTTAGTTATGATGCATGTGGAAAGATTTGACAGGTACTTGGAAAACATGAGTTAGCTTGTTTCTTCTCGGCAGACCTCCTGCAAGAAAATTTTTCCTGCTTCTTACTTTATGCACTGCTGTTTTTCTCTCTAATTTCAAACGTTCACCTGCTTATATCTGAACCCTGTGGATGTAATAAGATGCAAAGGCACCTGACCTATAGACCAATTTAAAAATCTGCGGCACACACACAAACAAAACATTCCACAATAGCAGAATTCTAAATTTTTCAGAAAGCTGTAGAAGTCAGAAAGACTAATACTGTCTATAGTACATATATAGATGTTAATACGGAATATATGTAATACTAATATAGAATATATAGTTGCATGATATAAAATAAAACATTTTTAATTATAAAATACATGAAAATAAACAGTCATATATCTTGCTGAAATATATCCATGTAACCTAGTCACCCCTACATTACGCTTGAAATTAACATTCTAAATTTGAACTGACAGAAATAGACCTTACTATTCCTAATTAATCAGATTCAACATCTCCTTTCTCCCCCTCTAAATTATCAGATAACCTCAAAAGGAAAAGTGCTCTACATCATCTATTTGTTATAAAAATATCTTCACGCCCAATTCCTATGATAATAATTGTTTTTTTTATAAAAAGTCAAAACATCATATGCCTTTAGATGATTTTAGTTAAAATAATTCGTCCACCTATATCATTTGAAACATAAATTTCCTTGTTCATGTTAACTGTGGGAGGGTACCACAAATCATGTGACTGATAGTGTTTTCTTCTTTACATTGGCTACTAACTTAATGGTAAACTTAAAGCCATTTTTAAGAAAATATAAATGAATTTTTCTGCCTAAACCCCACTCCTGGCTTCCTATCTCTCCTACTATCTATCTCTTTATGTATTGATTTGACTAACCTACATTTTTGATTAATTTTTTTTTGTAATTTTAATGAGCCAACTTAAATCTTTTCTGAAATGATAGTAGAAAGAAAATATATGAATTATATGAAGTAATGATGCAAACGCCAAAATTACCAAATCACTTGCAATATAAAGGTATTTGAGGAAGTAAAGAAAACTGTAAGCAAGCTCGCCTTCTATATCTCCTATTAAGGCTGAATGTGCTCAATTATAAAAAACATTTAAAGGCTAAAACCTCATTGGACAATAAGAAAAAATGCTTTAAGTTCTTAGACTTTGGATCTATTTTGTGATATATTTAAAGAGGTTATAAAAGTCCCGGTGATTCTCTCTGTGAACCAACAGCCTAACACAGGAGTGGAGCTCGTGAAGCAGAGAAAAAGCCCAGAGAAGTAAAATCTCGGCAACAATCCCGCAGTTCACACATAAAGAAAATAACCTAATTACTGGAAAGCAGGAAAAAGAAAATAAAAAGTGGGGAAGAGTAGAGAAGCATTAAATGTGAACACACAAATTTGTCTTTGCTATGGAACAAGAAATCAGCCCAGATCCTGAGGGTAGCCATTAAATGCAGAGAGTGGATGTGCATACATGTGTGGATGAATGAGAAGCCAAGAAATAGGAAAAAGACTAATTTGAATTACCAGAAAAGCAAGAGAAACAACACAGAGCTAGTGGTAGAAAGGCTTGCAGCTACGGGCTGCATGGCGCTGTACTCTCCTTACCAATTAGACCCAGTCAGACCCCACGGAGGGATTGAATGAGCAGAAGAATCAGCCTCAGCGCAGGGTCAGGCTGGACTCAAACACACATGAAAATCGGACACAGACCGACACCGGGTGTGACCTGAGGCTCTCGCACAGTTTCACAGATAGACGCACAGAAACAGAAAACAGTGTGTGGGGTTCCTTTTCCATTAAATACAGGTGTCAATCGCACTACCTATGGAGATACAGCGCAAAAGGAATGTGATATAATTTTGTAGCACTCAACATCAAAGGACTCAAGAGAATTTGAGAAAGACCCAGAGACTGAGAGAGGGAAAGTAGAGGGGAGGGCTCACAGCACAATAGCACTAAAGCTGCCACACTGTGGATTTACTACCGGTGCTATTTTTCCAATTACATCCATTGCCATATAAAATTTCAGAAAAAGGGCTGCTGTCTGAGACTAAGCCGACTATTTTCTTAGCTTATTCAGGACTGACACGGGGGCGGGGGCATCAAGGAGAAATAACAAGTCAAAGGGCCTAACTGTCCTTAGAGAGAACTCGCGAGTGTATGAACCAAGAGAAGTGCTTCCCAGTCAGGACGTGGGGAGATTCTGCAAAGTGAAAAGTCCACTCCCGGCCGACCTAAGTGAACGCATCCGTCGGTGCCTCGCCGGTCTGGGGTGAACGCGACCGAGGGGGAATCCGAAACCAGACAGACAGCAGCCGGCTTGCAGGGGAAGGAACTCGTGTCTGAGATCTCCCGGGCAGTCACCAGCCAACGCGTTTGCTCTGTAACCTACGAACGTTCAATTTGGAAAGGTTGCAGAGCAGGAGAGCAGGGGGAGGGGAAGCCCTCCGTACTTAGGCGCGAAGGGGAACTCCGGTTGACTAGTGAGACGAGCAGAGAAACATAAGCCCCTGTGGAGGCAAACGGACCCTTCCGCCCGGGGACGCGCTAAATGAACCAGCGAGAGGCAGTGAGGCGAGGGCGCGGGCGAGCGGGGAGGGGCGAGGGGCCGCTGCGCGAAGGACACAGCCAGTCAGAGGAGCGGCGCGCGGGGCGCGCGGACGCATTGGAGGAAAACACTCGCGCCCCGAACGTACCAGCCTGAGGAGGCGCCGCACCTCCTTCCCGATACAACCAACGACGGAGTGGGGGCGCGTAACTGCGAGAAGGCAGCGGCCGAAGTGCCGTTAAAGCTCGGGGCGGAGAGGATGAGTTACCTGGGTCCGCTCTTCGGGGAGAAGCAGGGCCAGCGGGAGGAGTCCCCCTGAATGATTAAAAACTCCGCAATTCTGTTCTGCCACAGGCTGAGTAGGACTCGAGGACCTGCTCTGTTTGAACTGTGCTGACGGGCAGGAGGATGGGAGACAGGGATTGAGTGTCACAGAGGAAGGACAGGGGAGTCTGGCGTCTCATTGGTAAGTGGCTTGCATTCCTTTGCCGGTGACTGCTTTTTGTGATTGTGCGCTTCATCTCCCAGGCACTTACAATTTTTGACACACTCGCTTCTGCAAAGCCATCTTTTCCTGCCATGTTGCCAGAATTTAAAAACTGTAACGTAAAGCTTTTTTTTTTTTTTTTTAAACATGCATTTTTTTTTTTTTCCCCTCTGCTGGGATTTTATGTCAGAAAAGTTGAAAAAGAGTAAATATACCTTATTTGTTTATCTCATAATGTCATCCAAAATAAGAGTGAACGATCCCTACAAGTAAACAGCAAGGTGATAAATGCCAGGTAAGGGTAAGAATTTTTCTGCAAAAGAGACTAAACGCTCAGAGAATAGGATGTGGTTCACAGATACTGAACGCATGCCTTATGACTGAGCAATGTATTTGTGAGAAAAGAGCCCAATAACTGGGCATCTGGCAGTGCAATAACTTGTTAAAATTCAGGAGGGATGCTCTATAAGTGGAGTTTTATAAAGTTCAGAGACCAAAGAAAAACAGGATCTTGGGTTATGCTGTGGTGTTTTCTAAATGTTGTGTAGGAATGTGACAGATATTTTTAAAGCATATAAAAATATGTTCAAACATCCTTATTGAGCTTTTTATTGAAATGTGGAAGAGCATATGAATTTGCATAAATATGAACATGGTGACAATAAGCTGAGAATTACTCTGACAATCTCAAAATGCTTTAATTGTTTCATTTTATTGGAAAAACAAGGATTCACTAAGTATTTTTGAATTATTATTTTAAACTTTTATAACCTCTTTAGCATGAAAAATACAATACATTGTGGTAATTTAAATGCAGATTTGGAAGCACAAACTTTTAAACTGTTGTATGTGAAATGCCTTATCTATATTCAATCCATCTGTATTTTTTTCTAATTGAAAAGATAAAATAATTTAGAGATACCATACTTCCACCTTGATTCTTAATTTTAACTGTGGAGAAAAGGATGAAAGAAGTAGATGTTCATTAGGATACTAGCATTAAAAAAAAAAACACAAATAAATAGTAGGTCAAATTTAAAAATTAATGTAGGTGTAATTGATTACTATTGAACCGTAACAGAGCTACGGTCTGTTTGATTAATGTTGTGACCCTAAACATAAAAGAATTAGTAATGACTAGGTCATTTTTTTTTTTTCAAAGGGCCTGTAGTCAATTTTAAGCAACTTACGAATATTTCTTTGCATATTTTCCTACTTCTTACTCAAATTATTATAAGTTCTATATGGATCAGTATATTGAGTATCAAACTTGACAGGTTATGTTTCCTCTGACTCAACTGGAAAAAAACTCCAAAACAATATGACTGTGTAAGAATATGTGACATAAAGCAAATGATTAAAAATAAAGATATTACATACAAAGATCAGCTGAGTCTAGGGAGGGAAACAAAGCACAAAATGCAAAGTTAAAAGTTAAATAAAGGAAATGTGACATAAAAAATGAAGCAGAATTTGAAAAAATAACAAGTGGAGTGTGGTGAGATGATATTAAAGCATATGTGAAATATGCAAATATTTTAAAATTGGTGAAATGTTTATTACAATATAAGTATCATGTTTTTTTCCAGGGGTTAGTGGAGACTTTAAATTGTTCTAAAGTTTAAAACTTCTGAAAACTAAGAACTGAGAAAAAGTGCTAATTTTAATTTTTTCTTTGAATGCATACACAGTTGAATAGAAAGTTAGAATTCTCAAAGTTAGAAAAAAGAATATTTACCCCAATAGATTAACTGAATGTCAGACTTTGTCTATAAATTGTGAAGCACATAGTACATTTGGAAATAGATCTGGGAAAGTACAGTTGTGGAATTTTTTAAATGGATCGCTGAAATACCTTAATGTTTCCCTACCAAAGCAACCCTTCATCTATGAGGTGGTCTGAAATCTTTATTAGGTTAGGAGGATTAACTAAAATCAAATCATGAACATATACATAGGCTATGTTTATTTAATAAAATGATTAAAACTTAGTTGCTTGTACACGTTTACTTCAATTTTATGGGCCCAATTAAGTAAAACTGTTTATTAAAATGGCTAATATCTATTCCTTTAAATGCATTTTTTATTTAACAGTTAAGAAAATCTTTACCTCCTTTAAGTTAGAGTGTGTTTTACTCTCAAAACTGATTCAGTGATAAGGACCAGAGGGTGTCAGTAAAGGGTAGAGGGCATTCCAGAAGAAGAAAGTAAGGGGATGCTATGCTGGCCAAGTCATTTTGGAGTTTGTCTTACTTCTAGAGAAAACAAAAGGTATATTTTTGTGAATTAAGAAAAAAAAAAAGGAAAGAAAGAAATTCACCAAATGGCTGTAATAGTGTAAAGATAATTTGACACTTAAGTTTCATTGACTAAAACAAATTTTATAGCAGCATTTAGTAATCCCCATTCATCAAAAATTAATTTAGGATTTTATGAGGCCAAGATGTTTAAAATGTGATTTGCTGAATCCATCCTGCCACACATATTTTGATTAACTATGTAGTCTTTGAATTGTCTGTTTTTTAAAATATATATTTTCTTAAAATTTTACTATGAGATTGGAAATTTGTCTTAATTTCAACAGGTCCATAGATTTATATAATTTGGTGTCTTAAAATTCTGACTTCAAGATCTCAGATTTATTTATCCCTTTTTTATTACTGAAGATACGAACATAAAATAAAAGAGGTGTGTATTTCTGACAAGATATTTTTTAGATTAGTGTTATAAGGCTGTGGTAATATGTCACATGAACTTCTTAGCACTTTATAGCAGGAAAGAGGCTGGTCGGAAGCTCAAAGCAGTAGAATCTTTGCAGAGATCTATTTTCTGAGCATTTGTAATCAATATTCTGCATTAGAGATTGGTGCATTTTAAAAAGTAATGAAGTGTATAAAACTACTTAACATAATATTAAGGATTAAAAACTATTATGAACTATGTTCCATCTCCCTACCTATGTTATGCCCAATTAATTTCTCCTTTTTATGATATTTTTGATATTCAGATGTATAATGTTAGGAGAGTTCTGGTGAACAGAATAGTATCAGTTGATATTTTTCCCGGACAGTTGAACAGTTTATTAGTTATTTATTTTCAGTAAGAATGAATAAAACAAATGTGGTAGTGTTCCATTGATAGAGTGGACATGAGAGAAAATTTTAAACTGCTTTATTGTATATATTTACTTTCTAGGAAGATGGTTTTACAATTAAATTCTTTCATCAAAGTTATTTGGCAGTATTAAATTATAATCCCATGAATTTGGAAAAAGGTCATGTATTTAATTTCATTTATGTTTTATCTATTTTAAATATATGTATAAGCCAAATGTAGAGCATTTTCATATAGATAAATACCTTAAATTAAAACAGGTCTTTAATTTCACATTCCATAGTATTAGTTATTGTATTTTTGACATTACAGCCTTCTTAAACATCAGCTCATAAGACTTACAATTATGGAAGCTCTTTTTTTAGTTTTCTAGGGAAATTGTAAGTCCAGTAATAGGCCGTAAGGTAATCCTGGAAAATCAATCAAAGTTATGTCTTTTTATGGACATCCAAAAATCAGTAAATACACCATTTCTTAATCGAATCTAAAATTGTGTGAGAATTATCATTTTTGAGAAATTTTAGAAAGTATGGTTGTTCTTTTCCCAGGCATTTCTTAAGATGGAATTCCTTGTGATCATTGTCATTTTTAAACAATTCTAAAAATGTTTCATTGGATGCATTTGACAACTCAGGTGTAAAATTGATTTTTTTCTGGTCTTCTCAGTGATTCCTTAAAAATCCATGATGACCTAAATAACTTGCTTCCTTGTGGATACCACTTTTACTTATTTTTAGCAAGTGGATTTCTCTTAAATGATCCAGCAGTACTTGCACATTTTCTCTTATATCTATCATGGTTCCAAATATTTCCTATATTTATATAGATGAAAAAAAGTTGAGATCCTGATAGAAAATAAGGTATTAATATAGTTGTATGAGCTTTCCTGCAAGTATACCTTTATAGTTTGTGACTCTAAAATATGGACATGCTTAAGGGTTGAAGTAACTAATCCAAACTTTCTCCAAAATTTAAGCAATTGTATATCTGGGCAAGGGGGCAAATGAAAGTATTTTATTTATGAGTGATCAAAAACTCTTTTGTGACCATCAACAGGAAAAGTATAACTATTTGCATAAACATTTTATGGGGCTGGGTAGGAATCTATTCCTTATCATTCTTATAGCTGTTAAATGCTCAAGAAGATGATTCCATCTTCCTCTGTGATCCAGTAGTAACTACAGCATAGGGAGCTAAGGAAGAGAAATTATGTTGATCACTTAGGTGATGAAAGATGTATTAAAATTCTCTTATCATAATGTTGGCAGAAACATTCATTATGAACCTAAAAAGTTAAGGGGTTCTTACTAAAAGAGATACTATAACAGGGTAATTACAGTTTTAATATGTTTGGAGCTATAAACATATTTTTAAGTGTATTTTCAGAAAGATTTCACTAGTTTCAGGAGTTTGTATTTTTGAGAAAACTGGTAGAGAAAGGGTGTATTTATTGGGTCAAAAATGGTAAGTATATAAAATTTCATCTTTCCTCAAATATTTAATTTCTTATTTAAAAGTAATAAGACATTTTCTGAAGCTAAGCCAAATATAATATAAACCAAATATAAATATTATTTTAATTCTCCTAGGTTCTCCCATTTCAACTTTATATAAGAATTCACTTTTCAAATATATTTGCTGAGATACTGTTGTATTTTATAGTCTCAGAAATGACAGCATTAGATGAAATCTTGGTGATTAAGATGAATACTAATTGGAAGGCACAGGTGAGTGACAGTAGGAATTTAAAGAAGACTCCTTGTTTTCTAGAAATGTTTTTATTTAATTGGTATTTCATGATCATTAAAATGAAATTGTTTCCTGTGCACCTAAACAAATTTAAGGGCCCTCAAATAGTTCTGAAATTATTAGAAAAGCTCTCATATTGAATCTTGTTAGATTTTGTGTTTTGCCTTATTTTGAAGCTTTCCTCTTCATATTCTTTACTAAAAGATATAGATTAATCTCATCTCTTGTATTCAAAAATTAATAAAACAATTTTTTAGTAATCATTATTTTTTTTCTAATTTTGAGTATATTTTGTGATAGGAACCTCATAAGTCATACCATTTGTAACAGAATTGAAGCTTTAAACTTCATAATTCAATTTTATACTCTTCCTTATTCAATGCTGGTATTCTAATGGCAATATGTGAGCTAGTGAATTAGTTTCTAATGCTAAAATAACCATCTCATTAAAAATAACCACAGATCTCATGAGTCATCGATGGCATAAATTACCAGGACACCTAGAAAAAGTGACAGAATAATATGATTTAGTGTTGGAAGGAGCCATACAGACTTCATATTTTTACACATATTATCACAAAGAGTAATAAACAGAGATATAAAGAGGTGAAGTGACCTGTTCAACATTACTTTTAATGCAAAAGATAGAATTAGAACCCTCTTCTTTTAAATTTCTGGGTCAGAGCTTTTTATAGTTTATACTTTTTTTTTTTTTTGCTATGAAAATCTTAACTATTTTTATATCTATTAAATCAAGATTAGGACATCATATATATAATTTCCTTGTTGTTATTGATGACCTGGAAACATTGTCTTTTAAGATTAGAAAATTTAAAATTGAAGTATGTTAACTTACAGGAAACAGTTATACCCATATTCTCTTAACCAAGAACTGAATATCTAGAAAACATAATTGCTAGATATAAACTTTTTCACGATGAACGTAGGGTGCACTCAACAGTTAGATAGGAGATTTTCGACAGTTTTTGTTAAGAAACCCAAGAACTCAAGTAAGAAAAGAAATGTAAATAATTTTTCCACTACATATCTATAAAGGACTGTCCATGTTGTTGTTGTTGTTGTTGTTGGTGGTGGTGGTGGTGGTGGTGGTGAACACTTTTTTCTCCTGAATTGGCAGGTTTTTTGGGGTTTTTTGTTTGTTTTTGTTTTTTTCAGTAATACATGTTTAATGGGACATTAAAATGAAATAGAAAGTCAATGAGAAATGTGAGTGAGAAAATATTCCTATGTGTTGGCAAATTTGGATAAAATTTAAATCTTGGGCTTCCTTAAGATGGTAATGATTTGGGAGAATTTAATAAAATGTGAAACAGAAAATGAGTTTCTAGAAATAGGCACTATTCTTCTGAGTTATAGAATTCAAGTATCAACTTGTACAAAATCTCTAGTTTTACTGTTGTAATACTAAAGGAAGTGAATACAGAACAAATTTGAGTCTGTAATAGTATTTAGTTTATCATTGTGTCTGAACCATAGTTCATCTGTTGCTTAATTTTAATAATATGATGTAATTATTTAAAGAATTAAGTCTGGGAAGAAAATTAGTTACCACTCTTAATATGTATTGTAAGTTAAAAGCTTTAAGTAGTTGTCTGTCTACCAAAATATTCTATTTTTAAATGAAACACAATGCTGTCCTCATTGTGGAAAGCAATATTGAGATATATAGACCATGAGCTAAAAAATTTCTCTAGTAGAACTAAACATAAACTATAAAATGAACATAGTGCAATTCAAGTTATACACTGCTGGGTTTCTCATACAACATTATCTCTCAAACCTTTCATGGTTACATATGACAAGAGAATTTTTGTGTGTGTCCATACGGGCTGACTTCATATTTTAAGACTCTTGTTTCCTTTGAATACTGAATATTTAACAGTGACAAGTATAGTAAAGATGAAGTAAAAGACTGTGGCTAAAATGATTAATGTCTAATCTGAATTTCCTTTTTACCCTATGCATATAGCCAGAATTTGCAAATAACTAGTAGAAAATATAAAATATATTCTCTAAGTCCAATGAGTAAGTGGTCCTTAATATTCTTTGAATTTTTACTTTCTTTGGCTATTTACTTACCCTCACCTTACTTTGACTTCTTCAGTATTATTTTCAAAAAACAATAACCTTAGTAAGAAAGAGTGGTTACTTAAGATATAAGTTTAATGATCCAGAATTGATTTTATGAAAGTTTACCATATTAACTGTAAAAAGTTATGACTATATTTGTTTGTTTCTCATTTTTTAAGGTGGTCTTTTTAGTATATACCCTAATAAGTTGCATTAATAAAAAGTCATTTCTTCACATTTAAAGCAATTTCTACATTATTTCATGCACTCAAATGGTCTGGTGTGTGCAGTTGTAGTTAAGTAAGAATATGAAGGGGAATAAATAGTTTATGAGCTGGTGGAGGAAATAAGCACATAGGGTAAATGTAATTCAACGTGAAATGTGCAGTGATAAGAGTTATATACAGCTGAGATGCAAATGTTCAAAATGTTCTCCTTTGGAGACTGCTGTTAGTTTTTTCCTACTGAGTCTTTCCAGCTTGGAGTACTTCATGCTAGCCTTGGTTCTCTAATTGCTGCATTTACTTCTTACTGCCTAAGTTATTTTGAAGTAACTTTGATTCCAAAACTCACCTAACCACTTTAAATGAATGCTGCGTTTTTCTACATCTCATTACAGTGCTAACTTTAGTATCTTGGAACAATCTAGTCTCTGATGATACAGTTGAATCTGAGGTAAAATGAAGGTGGTTTGCTTCAATGCTGTGAAAAGATACCTTTCTTATATGTGATTATAAATTAGCTTAATTCCTTTCAGTTATTAAGTATAGAGTATTATTGGTGCTGTAAAGCTTATTTTATGGGGTTGGGTTAACGGCAAAGCTAATGCAGCTTTAGTTACACAGCCCCTTCCAGATAGTAATAGTAATAAAAGTAGCACCAGAGCAGTAGTAAATACGTTTTTAAACATTATTTTGATCATTATAATAAAATACCTAATATAAGGAGGGCAGTATGGATTAGAGGATTTGGCGTTTGAATTTTAGGCTTCAGTCATGGGTCCACAACTTATTAGCTGTTTAATCTTAGAAGAGTTACTTAACCTTTCTTTACATGCAAAATTAGGATAATCAGTGTCATGCAGTTGTGATAATGTTAATATATAAGAAAAACAATCTACTTTTCAATGACAAAAATGATAGTGTTAGAAACTACAACAACAAAGTCTGGGAAGAAAATTTGTTTTCACTCCAATATGTATTGTAAGATACAAGCTTTAAGTTATCTGTCTACCAAAATATTCTATTTTTATATGAGGCACAATGCTGTCCTGATTGTGGAAAGCAACACTGAGATGTGTAGACCATGGGCAGTTAAAGATTATTTTGTGTATCTTCTCTTTTATTAAAGTAATTTACTAAGAAGGGCATTTCTTACAAAGTTAGTGTACATAGTACCACTTACTTTTGGCAATCCAAAGGAAGTGAAAGGTTTGATCTCCGATAACAGAGAGGTGGAAAATTGTCAGTCCAGAAACAACTTGATAAGAAACTTAAGAAAATGTACTAGTAACCCTAATTATTGATATGGTCATACATTCTGAAGACATCGGAGGAACAGAAATAGTCACTGTAGGGATGGATTAAACTGATTCCCTCGGACAAAATGAGAAGTACTAACACTTGAAGGAAGTTTCAATTATGTATTGGCAAAGACCCTTTCAGTTGGTGGGAAGAGAAGCAGAAGCAAGATAGATGTGTAGAAGGAAGTAGGAAAATTAATTAATGTAAAGAAAAACTTTCTAATGCAAAGAGAGAAGTTAAAATATATCAAATGAAATGTAAAGGATTCTGAGAGACACATAAAGAATTGGGATTCTCTTCAAAACCAAGATGATAATCAGTTCATTTCAAGATTAGATAGCATTTAAGATGGGGGCCAGCCCCAGTTTTGCCCCTAACTGTGAATTGGGAAAGTCAATTCCTCAGCTAATTAATCTCTCAAGCAAGAGAGTTAAAATCAATAAACGTAAAGGATTTTTGGGAGGGGGCTGTTAATCCATTGTAATTCAATGATCGTGTGTGTTATGAGATTTTGATAAATGGAAAACTTGAAAGAAACAGAACTGTTGGTGTTGACAGCTAAGTCTAGGACTGACTCCACCGAACAGAGAAAATGAGACAAGAGATCCCATTCATAGCATCTGGGGAGGCTGTGGAAAGAGCATGGACTTGTTACTACTACCCTGTGTTTCCCTGAGCAATCCAAAAACCCTTCCAAGTTTCCTTTTGTTTCCTTGTAAAATAATGATATTAATTACTATTTTATATTTTTTTTGTAAGAAGGAAATAAAACTATGTAGACTTAGGAGTCAAAATAATTTCCTACATATCTTTAGGTACAATTGCTTACATATTTTTAATGCTTGGGTTCAAGAAATATCTGAAGAGAGAAGTCATTTGAATTTTGTATAAATACACATAGGTACAATCAGTTTTCCAAATATAAGGAAAATCACTTATTTTATTGGCACAAACTTATAAATTTGATGATAATGAGATGTTTTCTTGTCTTTTCATGGTCTTATTTTACTTGCACATATTTAAAGAGATTTCCTGTTTTGGGCCTTTTTATTATATTGTGTTTTTGCTTTGTCTGACAAAGGAAGTCTTTAATGTCCTTGTACAGAATTATTTAGAGCATTGATTATATTTTGGTAGGAGAGATGTTCAGCTATTCTTTTTGAATACCATGTGATTGCAAAATGGTATAGATATATTCATTTGAAAATAATAAGTTCCTCTGATTTTCTTCTTTCACATTTATCATATGTCTTGTTACTTAAAAAATAATTTTATGAAAGTGGCTCATGCTGCAAATATTATGTCTAACACAAACTCATCAAAACAAATAGAAACTGCAATCTTTTAAACTGTGAATTGTCAATAGATTTTACAGGAAACATAAAAAGATTTCATTTCAGTTTTCAAACATTCTACAGACTTTTTTCCTACAAGTGATATTTAGACATATTGTAATATTTTGGCTTGTCTAGTGTGACAGTAAAAGTTATTAAGTAAACACATCTTATGATTAATATGGTGAATTATGTGCCCCTTTAAATATACATATATATGCTTTGTATATGCAGAGCCAGTCAAAATCTTCCTCAAATATTTACTGATTATTTTACTATTGCAGAAAACTTAATACAGTAAAAAAATTGGAAGAAATAAATCTCACAAAAAAATAGTCTCTTTCCAAAAAAAAAAATGTGATAAGAGTATACTGGTTATGGAGGAAAAAAGGAAGGTGGAGAAAGCCACAAAGCTGACAGGAGAGGGAGCTGATAGAAAGGAATTTTACACTGTGATTAAATAAGTATTCATATCATGAGATACTTAAAAAAAAAAAAATGACCAGAGTTGCTATTTCACCTGAAGCAAAGGTGTCTTTTTATCTTTTCTGCATGTATTTGTCTTATAAGATAATAGGCTTTAGATATAAATACATGGTTGATTTTGCCAGATTAAATACTGAAATGCCATTTATTCAAAAATATATAGTTGCTTTGATAAATATTAATTTAGAAGAAAGAAATGACAGTGTTCTCATTCTCATTGCTTCTCTTCTTTAGGTATTCTGCATGATCAAATGTCTCCTACATATGAGAACTTCAGCAGATGTTTTAACTTTAAGACAGCTATCTTAATTTATTTTCAAATTAACTACCTTTTCTAAATGTAATCTCTATTTGGTTGTTTGTCTTTAGTTAATGTTTAGGCAAGTGGTCTGAGTCCAATTTCTTTTTTATATGAAGCAATAACTCTATTATTAGTTTCTTTTAGCCTTTTATTTCAAACACATTAGGGTAATTCAAGTTTTCTCATGAGGAAAAATAAAACTCAAATAACAAATAAATATATCTTTTTGTCTAGTTTTTTTCTCCTAGGTAAAAATAATCCATCGTTTTAAGGAGTAATTTAAAGAGGCATTGTTTCGTAGAATTACTTTCCAATAACAAAAGATAACTATAACTTTTTTTCCAACCATTCATTGATAAAGAATGGAATGCTAAGAATGACTTTTAATAGAATTCTGAGATATTTTTGTGAGATTACAAATGATCTGCTCTGTTGGTGTTTTGTCAGCCTGATAACCGCATGACAAAGCAGCTAGCACAAGTCAGAATCTTGATCAAATGATACTGTTGTCATCATCTGTTTTTTATCCTAACATTGAATTGACAATGAGCAGTATAAAAATCATGTAATAAAAGCTGAATCTCTGCCCTAAAGTTTCTTCTAGTTCTACCCTTCAGAAGTAGCCATTATCAACAGGCTTTTGTACATGCAACCTTCAGAAACTGTTGTATCTTTATTTTGTTTTTCTTAAAATAATTTTGGGTGCTTACATAACAATTCAAAAAGGTATATAATTTTTGAACCCTATAGACTATTTCATGATAAAGATATAGCATAATTTATATAAATAATTCTCTTAAAATTGTTTATCAGTTAATTTTTATATGCAAAGAAAAATAAGTATGAAATCAAAATTCTTGCATATGCATTTTTATTTAAGTGTAAATAGATCTAGAAGTAAAATTGCCAGGTCATTGAGAATGTGCATTGAAAATTTTGGTTTTACTGCCAAATTGCTCTCCACAGGGATGGTTCTAGTTAGCACTCCCACCAACAGTGTTTTTAGAATGTCTATCTCTCCATATTTTGAACATTCTCATATGTTTGTAAAATATTTATTTTTTTGATATTTTTATTTATTTGAGAGAGAGCGAGCAAGTGAGAGAGAAAGCACTAGGTGGGGGATGGCAGAGGGAGAGGGAGAAGCAGACTCCCCGCTGCAGAGAGCCCAACATGGGACTCGATCCCAGGACCACAGGATCATGACCTGAGCCGAAAGCAGACGCTTCACCAACTGAGCCACCCAGGCGCCCCTGTTTATAAAATATTTCTTAACCTTATATTACTACCTATCCCCAACTTAACTCCATTGAGTTGATTTTTTTTCTTATTCCCTTTACATATTAACTGAAACCTAGAAACAAATGGCAACAAGAAGTCAATTAAAAATGCTTTGAGTCATTGCTCAATTTTCTAGGAAATAAAATGCACATTATGAAAAGTGAGAGATATTTGTATAAATAACATCATTTTCTTTCCCTTTCACTACATGCAAAAGATCAAGTGGGGGTATGAAAAAGAGAAGACTCTACTTGGGTAGAGCAGAAAAGGTTTCAAGCAAAGAAAAAATTCTGGATAAATGAACCTTCTCACATTCAAACCAGCCTTCTAAATCTTACTCAGCCCTGGTTCAGGGCATCTCTCACTAGAATAACATCTCCAAATTTTTTTTTTTTTTTTTTTTAATTATTTTACAGCTAATTATAAGATGATGTATAATGAAAAGGAAAATTTTCTAATGAATGGTGGTGTACTATATATTATGATTGAATTTCACCATTGAATCAAATCACAGGTAGCATTAAGTAAAATGATACATCTATAACTAAAATAAATTATAAACTTAATTCTTAGTTTTAGTTATCATATAAAATTCTACTTCAATTCAACAAATTAATAACTAGCTAAAATGTCATAGATTTCTAACCAGATACCAAAGTTGGTATAAGAATAAATAATTAGGGGCACCTGGGTGGCTCAGTCGATTAAGCATCTGCCTTTGGCTCAGGTGGTGATCCCAGGGTCCTGGGATCAAGCCCTGCATTGGGCTCCTGGCTAGGCGGGGAGCCTGCTTCTCTCTCTCACGCCCATTGCTTGTGCTCTCTCTCTCTCTCTTTCTCTGTCAATTAATAAATAAAATCTTAAAAACAGAAGAATAAATAATTGAAAGCTGAAAAGACATTTCCTGTATCTTTTCAATATATATTTTTAAAACTTTCTTAAATAATTATTTTGGGGTCTAGCTTAAATAAAGCAAAATGTGGAATTTAAGAAACAAAACAAATGAACAAAGGCAAAAGTGAGAGAGAGAGATAGGGAGAGAGAGAGAGAGAGAGGCAAACCAAGAAACAGACTCTTAAAATATAGAAAACAAACTGATGGTTATGAGAGGGGAAGTGAGTGGGGGGATGAGTAAAGGGTGATGGAGATCAAGGAGTACACTTGTTGTGATCAGCACTGGGTGATGTATGGAAGTGTTAAATCACCATATTGGACACCTGAAACTAATATTACACTGTATGCTAACTAACTGGAAATTAAATAAAAACTTAAAAAAATAAAAAAAAATAAAGTATATTATCATGCTTTTAAAAATAATAGTTTAAAAAATAATGTGTTTTCCCATTCTGGTGTATATTTTGGTAACAAAATTAAAAATTGAGTTCATAAACTCAATGTCAGAAGGTCATTAAAATATTAGCAATAGAAAAGAGTAGTAAATATATTTTAGGAGAATAAAAGAAAAGAAGGAAAATCCTAAAGAGTTCAAACCCAAAAAGCTAAAGGCATTTACAAGCTTTTCAGATCATTAACTACATTTAAGTGGAGGTATGCTATTATCTCCTTTATTCCTTGTGCTTCTTTCTTCTTTATCTTAAGATAACATTCTTTGGACCAGTTTCTTCCAAACAAGAGGTCTGTGTCACCATCAGGAAATGCTATTGAACTGCATAAAGACTTCACATTCTAATTTTTTTTTTTAAGATTTTATTTATTTATTTGACAGAGAGAGAGACAGTGAGAGAGGGAACACAAGCAGGGGGAGTGGGAGAGGGAGAAGCAGGCTCCCTGCAAGGCAGGGAGCCTGATGCAGGGCTTGATCCCAGGACCCTGGGATCATGACCTGAGCCGAAGGCAGACGCTTAACGACTGAGCCACCCAGGTGCCCCTCACATTCTAATTTTTTCTCATCACATCTAAACTCAGAAAAGTCAAGCTGCTGTTCATCATATTTTTTCTGCCTCAATAGAAAATACTAAAAGTAAAAATCAAATGGAAGACCAAGAATTCTTTTTGAAATTAGGGAAAAAGAGAATTCCCAGCTGTCAAACACAAAAACACTAACTAGAATCATAAAAATTCCAGGGCACACAATTAAAATTATCTTCTCATCTCTGAGATTTTACAGAATGGTGAGCAGTTGAGCAATAAGAGAAAGGATGAGTTAATGTGCACACTTGCTTCAGAGTACTGAATCCAAAAGCAGAAACGAAACCAACTGATAAATGAGCTTCTGTAGTCCTTGTGGTAAGAAATAGAGGGCCTGGAGAACTCAGTAGTACTCTACCAAATATTTAAAAGGAGTGTTTCATGGCATCCCTAAACTTCTATGAAAAAAAGTTAGAGATTCCTATATTTAAAAAATGTAGCATCTCAGAGTATCAAGAAAAAAAAAAAAAAACAAATCAAGTAAATTTAATGTACCCATTATAATTTGTTCAGCATTTTGAGGCAAGGCATTTTTTAGAATGGCACTGGGATGGGGGATTCATTCTGCATTCAGTTTCATAGTTTCAAAAGGCATAAAACCAATTTGATAAGAAAAATTAGCCCACAGGTATTTGCTCAGTAGCAGAAGGATGGGAATTTGGAAACTTTGGGCTACCATTACCAAGGCACAATTTAGGGAAAATTACTGAAGAAAAAGGTGAAAGATTATTAAGTATGACACAAATATACGTACATTTTGAGAGAAAATAAGATGTAATTTGAGAACTAGAACCAAAATCATTTTTTTAAAGATTTTATTTATTTATTTGACAGAGAGAGAGAGAGCACAAGCAGGGCAGGGGAAGCAGGGGCAGAGGAAGAAGCAGGCTCCCCGCTGAGCAGGGAGTCCAACGCAGGACTCCATCCCAGGACCCTGAGATCATGACCTGAGCCGAAGGCAGACACTTAACCAACTGAACAACCAGCTTGCCCCAACCATTTTGTTTCTATATTTCTATATATATATATATATTTTTTTTTTTTTAAATTCCAAGTACTATGAAAACTCAAAAACTGAAATCATAAGAAATTATTAGACTTGAAAAACACCCCTATAGCAAAGGTTTATCATGAAAATAATTATATACCTTATATTAGATATAAAATAAATATTGTACCAGCCTGATTAATTAGCATAATCCTGATGTTAGAAAATATTTGGTGTCATTATTCTAGGCTTTATATTTAGCAATTAACTGCACTTCTTTTTTTTTTTAAGATTTTATTTATTTATTTGAGAGGGAGAGTGAGCAAGAGAGAGAGCACACAAGCTGGGGGAGGGGCGGAGGGAGAGGGAGAAGCAGACTCCCCGCTAAGCAGGGAACCCAATGCGGGGCTCCATCCCAAGATCCTGAGACCTGAGCCAAAGGCAGACGCTTAACTGACTGAGCCACCCAGGCACCCTACAATATCCATTATTTAAATGGTTTTGCTGATCGATATATAGAGATAGTGTATATGCATTCAACTGCCTTTTATGGTAAAAAAAGCAAGAGCTATCACAAATCTGAAATATTTAGTATTAACATTTCTTTAGTCACAATTTGAGAGCTTACTCTAAATTAAAAAAGTAAAACTGTTGGGACACCTGGGTGGCTCAGTCGTTAGGCGTCTGCCTTCGGCTCAGGTCATGATCCCAGGGTCCTGGGATCGAGCCCCACATCGGACTACCTGCTCGGCGGGAAGCCTGCTTCTCCCTCTCCCTCTCCCCCTGCTTGTGTTCTCTCTCTCGCTGTGTCTCTCTCTGTCAAATAAATAAATAAAATCTTTAAAAATAAAAATAAAAAAGTAAAGCTGCAAAATGTAATTAATGCCCTTCCAGATAATAATAATAATAATAATAATAATAATAATAATAATAATAAGCAATTTAGGAGAAACTGAACCAAATCTAAAAAGAGAGAGAAATGTAACTTTGTTTTAACTTAATTAGTTTTCTCAAATTTAAAACTCTCTTTCTCATTTCTTGTTTATTCAGAACTTAATAAGACATGAGCCCTCCTAGGCCTTGAATTTTCAGAACAATACCTTATATTTCATGGAGTACTAACTCTATCATATTAGAATAATTAGAAAGTATACTATCTAAAGATCAGGTGTGATATATTTAGCTAAAGAAGAATAAAAAAAGTATAATGCCTTATAATTAAGGAATGGTCATTTGATGTAAATGAAAAATAATTCAGGGCTCAAGGAGATACCTCTATAGAAGAAAGGAAAGTGTCTGGCTAAAATGGTGTGGGGCCTGACACCAAAGGGAGTTTTGGATCTTGAGAAATTTAAATGGAAATGAAAATAGCCTAGAGGGAGATTGCTATTTTAGAAAGTAGCTAAAATATAGTTAGCATTTATTTCTTTAGTGTAAAACGTAATATTAAATATTATTCACATTCATGTTTTTTTTACTCACACTCTTCTGACCCATAATAAAATGAAGATAACATGAGTTGAAAGACAGAAAAGATATTAGGATTTAGTTTCAAACAACTAAAGGTCTGAATTTATTTATTTATTTTTAAAGATTTTATTTATTTATTTGACAGAGAGAGACACAGCGAGAGAGGGAACACAGCAGGGAGAGTGGGAGAGGGAGAAGCAGGGGGAGTGGGAGAGGGAGAAGCAGGCTTCCTGCTGAGCAAGGAGCCCAATGTGGGGCTCGATCCCAGGACTCTGGGACCATGACCTGAGCTGAAGGCAGACGCTTAACGACTGAGCCACCCAGGCGCCCCAAGATCTGAATTTCTAACACTGATTCAGAGTGACACCCAGAGTAGCCTGTCTGCTCGCTCTCTCTGTCTTTCTCTGTCTCTCTCTGTCCCTCCCTCCCTTACTCCACATGGAGAGAGAGGGAGGTACTATATATAGAATATACATACTGTACTGTATAGTATGACTATCTGAGCTGCCTTGATGTTCTCACGATAAATGGGACAATGTAAGAGAACTGTTTAATGTCTCTAAACATTGCAATTATTATGTATTTTTATTTTTATTTTTTAAAATATTTTATTTATTTATTCATGAGAGACAGAGAGAGAAAGAGAGAGAAGCAGAGGGAGACGCAGGCTCCCAAGGAGCAGGGAGCCCAATGCGAGACTTGATCCCAGGACCCTGGGATCATGACCTGAGCCGAAGGCAGACGCTCAACCATCTGAGCCACCCAGGCGCCCTTATTATGTATTTTTAAATGATTAACCACAACAAGAAGAGTATGAGTGAATTTAGAATTTTTTCAGTGTACTTGAAACCAAAAAGTAATTGATATCAATAATAACAGCTAATAGGGTGCCTGGATGGCTCAGTTATTAAGCGTCGGCCTTCAGCTCAGGTCATGATCCCAGGGTCCTGGGATCGAGCCCTGCATCGGGCTCCCTGTTCAGCGGGAGGCCTGCTTCTCCCTCTCCCACTCCCCCTGCTTGTGTTCCTGCTCTCGCTGTCTCTCTCTCTGTCAAATAAATAAATAAAATCTTAAATAATAATAATAATAATAATAACAGCTAATATTTATTAAGGACTTATCATTTTCATAGCCTATTCTATTCCAGTCTTCTACTCTAACTTGTTCTTCCTACATGAGTAAAATAAATATGTAATAAAATTATCAAGAGAAAGAAATGGTAATACATGAGACTGATTTTTATCATTTAATCTCGGCAAAAAACAAACAAAAACCGGGTTTGTGTGTATGGTATATGTCTTTTAAAATAAGGACATTTAAATTGCAATGGTGAAATATAAATTGTAAAAGTATGTGTAAGATAAATAGGTAATTTCACAGTTTTCTGAAAGCTCCAAAGTTCCAAATGTACATTTTTTTATATTGAACATGGTTACGTCAGTTTCCAAAAATTAATCCAGTAAAAGCTAATCAAGAAATCAGCCATCTAAGCAATGAAAAGAACTTGTTCTCAGTAAGATCAACTGTTCAGCTTTTGACTTTGTGAGATTTAACCCTGATAATTAAAAAGGCCTTAACTGACAGCAATGCAAATTGTGGCACAAACTATTTTCATAGCTTATACACAATTAAATAATGTTCTATTGCTTCTTTGCAAAACATCGCAGCTTTTAGATATATTTTCATACGATTATTTAAATTTTAAATACTTGTGAAAATTTATTTGTACTTGTGAAAGAGGACAGCTTATGGGACTTGTACATGATTTGTGCAGTTATGTTAAATGTATCTAACATATTTATAAAATGTGTATTGAAAGTTAATTCTTTTTCTACGCCTTTTCATGAAAAAAAAAAAAAAACAGCATATTTCATTTTTACAAAAGATAATTGGGAACAAAACAAGCTGTTTTATAGACATATACAATTGTAAAGCTTAAAATAATACCACGACACCCTATTTAAAGCATTTTGGGATAACTTTTCCTTTTCCTTACATTTTGCCCAGAAGTTTTCACAGTCAGTGCATAAACAAAGTCTTAAAATGAGAGTAAATCAGATTACTGATGTCAGTTTACAGATAAAATTGAAGGTGACCCAAAACACTAAATCAATGGAGGGACTTTAAGATCCGCTCTGAGAAAGTTCAGATACTGCTATACAACCTACGGCAGAACAAGGGTATCTTTTTTTTTTTTTTTTAAAGATTTTATTTATTTATTTGACAGAGAGAGAGATAGCGAGAGCAGGAACACAAGCGGGGGTGGTGGGAGAGGGAGAAGCAGGCTTCCCGCGGAGCAGGGAGCCTGATGCGGGGCTCGATCCCAGGACCCTGAGATCATGACCTTGAGCGGAAGGCAGACGCTTAACGGCGGAGCCACCCAGGCACCCAGAACAAGGGTGTCTTAATCCAAAGGCCATAGCATGAACTGTGCTGGTGTTACAGTGCTAGGATATCCAGTTATTCCAAACAAAACGAAAAGCATATTCAACAATATTAAACAAATTCAATATCAAAATGATTCATTTTTTCCAGTTTTTCTCTATTTTCAGGTATCATTCCTTGTGTTTACAAAATAAAAATCGTACCCAGGATCTTTATTTAAATATTTTCATATTTATTAGTTATTGCATAAGTTACCAGATAAAAAGCAGATAGAGGGGCGCCTGGGTCGCTCAGTCAGTAAAGTGTCCAGCTCTTGATTTCGGCTCAGGTCATGATCTGGGGATCATGGGATCGACCTTGTGTGGGCCTCCATGCTGGGCATGGAGGCTGCTTGAGATTCTCTCTCTCCTTTTGCCTTTGCCCCTCCCCCATGTGCGCATGCACATGCTTTCTTTCTCTCAGAAAAAGATACAAATTGATTATTCATATTGCTTACACTTTGTGTTTTGCTGTCTCCCTTCTAAGTTCTAGTATATCACATGAAGCTCTCAGTTTGTCAACTCTTAAGAGACTACATTGTCCTGCAGCTTCAGTTTGGCAAAGCCAGTTTCTTATTAATGAATGATACATCATAAAATTCTGTAACATTTTAAAAGGAATTCAAAAGGAATTTAATGAAATCAGACTGCCACTATGGCATTAGTTATATCCTAAGTCCACATCTTACGTAAAGATGGTTTCTAGTCTGCTGAAATTCACCATAAGTGCCTCATCCTTCCATCTTCCTTAGTGTGCCTACGTTGTAGAAAGTTGGACTGAAAGCCTATGATAGCATTCTTGCAAACACTGCTAATTTTATGTAAATGCATGATAAATTTTAATTTTGCTGCTTCTTCTGCTGCTGCCTTAATCCGTCTCCCTCTCCTTTCTGGAAGAAATTTCAGAAGCATGGTGATCGCATGTACCACGACTACTCTATGTGCTGTACTGCTTAAGAATAGTAATGCTGGAGCCAAATCACCTGGGTTCAAAATTCAGCACTTCCATTTGAATACGTTATATTTTCTTTGCCTCTTTTTCCTCATCTGCAATGACCTGAATTACTTAGTAAATTGAAGGTGGCTTTTCACAATTGACTTAACTTTATTTGCATATTTACCTGAGCTAGGTAGAGAAGTAAAACAGAAAAATAAAGGTACAAGGTATCAGATTTTAACGGAAATTCTCTTGCCATCTTTTGAAATATGACATAAATGGACATATTCTCCTTTCCTAACTACAGTCCATGGTTACCCTGATTCCTTTGTGGGCCAGAAATGTATTAAAAATTTATTCATCATTGCAGGGTGAAAACTTACATGAAACACATTAAAACACACACACACACACACACACACACAACCTCAAGATAAATAAAGAATAGAAAGTGAAAGAACAGAGACAAACTAATAACAGTTTTCTTCAAGTTCCAGTATGTATAATTCCATATAGACAGGTCTCTCTATATCCATATTATCAATTATTTAAATAACACTGATAAAAAAGACTGAAAATCAAAGATTTTATATTTTCACCTTGTCACAGCCCTCTATGACTCTGATCCTCTCAATTTCCAGTTTCCTATTTTCAAAAGGAAATAATAAAGTCTTGCTTGTTCTGTTACTTATTTTATTTCCAAAGAGTGGGTGATGTTGTGAATCTAGATGATGGTGAGAGTATTATGCAATGAATTAGTTTCTATGATAACTACTTTTTGTTGTATAGCAGAGTAAACAGCCATTAATTTAATACCTGTAAATTGGAAATCTGGGGACCATTGCAGTTGAGCTAGTAGAAACACATTCTTTCACTATGTGATTACTTCCATAATTCTTGAGTATGGAGAATTACTGCCAAACAAAATAGTCAACTTTCCCTGATGAGATGTACCGACTAACCCTTCAGTAGAAAAAAAAGTAGAAAATGAAAACATGAAAAGAATATGCATTTTAGAGAATATAATTGGAAACACAAATGAAAGCAATTTGTGGATTTTGTTTTTATTTTTAAGAAAGTACAGAAGAAAGGTGGAAAATAAATTTATAATATTTTTATTATTTGAAATATATCAGCTTCTGTATAGTAATTTGGTGGAGAATGTTCTATTCTTTATTTAGATTAACTCAGCTGTTTGTATTTGTCATAAAAGAGTTCTCCTATATCAGAATTAATATTTCAAATAAAAAAAGAATCAGAAAGCCATACATTGAAAACATAAAAATTTATTTTTAAGTGGAAAGAAAAAATCCAAATGTAGTATAAAATACATACACACACATATATATATATATGTAGGTTAAGATAGTTATGTTATTTTTGGTGAAAAATAGGCTCTTTAATGGTAACCTAATACATTTCTAAATCTTATTTGCATGGTTAATATTTTAGTGCTTTGCATATATTTAGCAATTTGTAAACTTGAGGGGAATCTCAGAGTCTCAAAATTTTCATTCCTTTCTCAAGAAATAATCTTGGAATTAAAAATAAATATATTTTTATATTAAACAATGCTTTTTGAATGTAATATATTCATTAAAACATTTTTGAATCATAGCTTGCTCCCTTAAATGAATCTGGGTGTAACAATTATTAACCTACACATGTATGCTAATATTACATGAACACACACGTATCATACATGTGTATACACATATGTGTTTGCATGTATATCAGTATCATGCATGCATATTCATATTACATAATATTCAAGTTATATCATAACTCAAGCTCAGAATATCACTTAACATGGCCAAAGCAATTATAGGAGGATAAAATAAAACAGCCATTAAAAGTATACCAGAAATAATAATTTCCTGACTTTCATTGTATTAGCATTTTAGGATACCTGTATATTTTTCTCTTGCCTCATATTATTCTTACTAATAAGCCAAATCTATTAGCCAAATCTCCTTTTTATAATATATTTGAAGGAAAGCATTTCTAATTGTACAATTTCATGTAATTCAGTGGAATGGCATCAGAGTACTTGGTCCCAAAAGGAAAGAGACAAACAGCTGAATCATTAATGCCATCCAGAATTTTTTCCCTTTTGAGACTCACTTAATTTTCTATATCTATAATGACTGCAGTTAATGGTGATATATCTGGCATTCATTTGGAATATTCAGCATATCATTCATAAACTTTTCTGTGGTGATTTCATTTAGCCTGCCAAAAATCACCAAGGGGAGTTGCATTACTAGAAACAAGCCTGGTTTATTTTTGTAAATTTATTTTACTTCAACAGTCAACAGTGGGTATTGATTACCCACTGTGTTGAGAGCATTGCACTGTGTATTGTAAGGAAGTCATTACAAAGGAAGTAAAATATTTGCTCAAAGAATCACTTACTTACCATCTAATGAAGGAAAGAAGAAAAACTTTATACAAATGATTAGTTATCAGTCAACCCATTTACTCTTCATTCATTTATTGAAATTTACTGTGTACTTATTTATTTTTTTTTTTTTTTTGGCACTGGAGTGTATACAGATACACAAGAAACTGTATCATTCAAAACTCACAGTGAACAGACGAGTCGTGATACAACCACCCACAGAATAGCAGAAGAACAATTTATTATGACTAGGAGTGTTAATGGGAAAAGTAGCTTTTGAAAGTAGTCTTAAAGAATGAATTGGATTTTGACCATTGGAGATTGGAGAAAGTAAAGTTCAGTAGAGAAAATATCATAAACAAAGGCATAGAGTTTTGCAAGAGCAATCATGCTAAGGCAATTGTGAAACCGCAAAGAGTGGTTTAGCATGGCAGAAAGAAATGTATGATGCTGAGGAGGCAGACAAAACTGGAGATATATGGTTATATGTATAGGAATATAGTATTGTGTATATATTACATATTAAATATATACACATTTATATATACATACATATACATGCACATATATATATATATATGCTCACATAAAAGATATTTAGTTTGAGTGGGTGGACTCTGTTGTGTAAAATGGATGCTGAATATAATGGATACTTGTTAGAAGTTTTAATTTAGTTAAAAAGCTAACAAATTGCCTATTTTTTTTTGAGAGCATCTCCCCCACATCCACACCCCCTATGTTTCAATACAGCCATTCAGCAAAATGATCTTTCTATTTATAAAAGAAAATGTTTAAGGTAAATTTGCTATGTATTACTACTTCACCTATTTTTGGCTTACAGTTATTCACAAAAAGTGAGGAAAAGAGCTGGATTCACATCTACTTCAGATCTACTCCTGTATGTGTAAAGTTTTCAATAATCCTATTCTTTAATTCTCTAGTGAACTAATTATTTATAGCCTGAAGTCACATTCAATCTATTTTCATAGGAAACAATTTAGGATAGTAGTTAAAAAACTATGCCAAACATGTACATTTTTTCTAAACCCTTTTGGGTTCATATGCAGTTTGTGGTCTTTTAAATCATTCCCAAGACCCTTTCATTCTACTTTTCAATTTTATTTTTCCTTTTTTGCATCTGCGATTTCCATACTAATTGACATAGATATGAGAACCCTAGACTGTATGTTCCTGAAATTATTCTAAATAATTGTCTAAATTTCTCTTTGTCTTGTTCAGACTTTGAAAAGTTTCTCCATAAGGGTATTTCCCAATTTTGAAGGCAGTTTTCTTTACCATGTCATTGAACTTTGTTTTTAGCTGATCATAAGAAAAGGGGAAGGGGACAGAAAAAGGAGTAGAGGCAGCCAGGTAATAAGGAGCATAGAATGAGGGAAGAAGACTAGTAAAATAAAGCCATTAGGCTTAAGTTGAGGTGGGAGAATCTAGGTGAGAGTTTTAAGTTTTCCCCATGCTTTTGTTTGCCTTGACCAAGGAATATTTTAAAGAAGCAATCTTGGATCCTGAGCCTTTGGGAAACTTTCTTTATTCCAATAAAAACTAATAAATCAATCAAACAAAGGTATTGGATGTCTGTTTTCTTTCATTTTAAGGTGCCTCTCAAATGAATAATTTTGTTCATATCTAAAATTCCCCAATGGCCACTGTAAATCTAATTTTTTGGTATAATTATACAATTTGGAAAAAATAATTATAAAAATTTGGAGTTTAGTGGGGAGGGGTAAGAACTTAGCCTGGGGCAGACCCTCATCATGGTCTAGAAACACAGAGTTCAAGGGGTGGCATACTTGTAATTGTTTTGAAGGAAGCCTTAAGAGTAAATAGTCATTTGGATCAGCCCAGTTGAATATCTATTTTTCTTAGAAAATATAACTTATATGAGGGGTCATTGTGTAGTTTATTGCTCAGATATGTTAGGAAGTTCCTGAAACAAAGTTATTTGCAAGTTCATTTTCTGAGCTAAAAATTTCTGGAATAGAAGTCATGCTAATAATAATGTAGACCAATAATTCAAAAACTTAACCTTAAATAACAATCACTTGGAAGGCTTATTAAAACACGAGCTGGGCCCCATTCCCAGAATTTAAAACATCTGAGCTGGGGCCCTAGAATTTATATTTTCCACAAATTCTTAGGTGATACCAATATTGCTGATCTGTGAGGACACTTTTGAGAACCACTAATATAGACAGTCTTACTCATTAACCATAGTAAGGTGTATGGCTAGTGATCATTTAAGGGAGATTAAATATGACTGAATGTAAATAAAATTGTTTTAATATAGCTCATACTCATCAGTGTGTAATATTCAAGATGTTTATTGCTGAAGAGAAGGATATTGGAATCTTACTGTTCTACATAACTAATTTTAAGTATGCCAATTTTATGTTATTCCTCTAAATGGGAAAGAGTTCAATTATCAGAGTATAATTCATGCTGATTTCCTAGACATCTTTTATAATATGAGAATAGATCAGTCAATAAGTGTTAATATGAACTGACTGAAGAGATCTGCACATTGGCTCTGGATCAGTGTTATACCCAGGACAGGTTTTGTCAATATATGCTACTCCCTGCCAATCCCATTTTCTCTTTTTGTCCTTCATTGTTTAATGTTCTCATAAGCTCTAAGATGCACATTTAAATGCTTGCCATGTCCCAGTTCTTACTGATCAGACTTATTATCATTTTATAAAAAATGCAGGCATCCCTAGTTAAGTGCTTACTTTTTCAATTCGAGGGCATTAAGCATGCTGCCCCTAAACTGGGTCCATACTAACTTATTATTAGAATGAGAATGAGTCTTGCCCTGAAGGGATCCTTTTAAACTCACTGTTGGGCCTGAATGCACTTTTGCCCTTAGGCTCTCTCTGTTCCTTCAGACTGATCATCCAGGCTCCAGTGAATGTTGCCTTTGGGTTGTCTCCTTCAGTTTCAATTTCAAGGCTTGTGCGCATTTTACCCTCAGGTTTTCCCTTTTCAGTTTCTGTATTAGGGTTTAAAGGCCCAGTGGCTTTAAACACTCTCTCATTGCAATATTTTCTTTTTTCATACTTCAGTAACATAGATGTGGACTGCTGTTTCATTGATCTGATTTTCCCTTATAAGAATTTCAATATCCCTTCTTTTTATTTATCAGGGCTTTTTTTTTTTTTTTTTTTTTTATTTTTTCTTTTTTTCAAACCTTGGACTTTTTTAGTTTTAAGCTTTGTAGCATACAATCAACCATCTCACCAAATACGTAGTTTCTACTAGAAGAAATTATTTGTACACCTACAGTATTTAACCAGTCAACATATTGGTGATAAAAAAAAGTTGTATAATTGTTTTAATTTAAGCAGAAGGTCTTCAGGTAGTGTGCTGAAATAATACAAACCTGAGAACCATGTTTCAAAAAATACAGCTAAGGGAAGGTCTAGGAATCCGATGGAAACTAGACAACTGGAAACACAGACATGAACATGCCAGTGGAAGAGTCTGGTTAGGGCATAGCTAATGCAGATGCTGGACAATGAAGCCGCACTCAGAACTGATGTCAGTAGATGCTGGATGTCACCACCATCATCCTGAAATAATTAATAAAATTTTCTCCCTCTGAATCACAGCTTCACGTCCAGGTCTCAGCTGAGAACATCAGATTGGCTGCACTAAGTCTATCCCTCCCTATTGGCTTGCTCAGTGGTAGAAGTGGTCCAACTAACATTCAAGGCTTATATGATGGCCCATTCCCAACACCAGAAGTGATTCAGATTTTGTGTCAAAGAAAACAGGATTGTAAAAACATGGAAAATATTAACCAGGCCGATGTCCTATACATAAATAAATAATACCTTATATGGGGGCACCTGGGTGGCTCAGCTGGTTGAGCAGCAGACTCTTGATTTTGGCTCAGGTCATGATCTCAGGGTCGTGAGATCGAGCCCCGCGTGGGCTCTGTGCTCAGCAGGGAGTCTGCTTCTCTCCCTCTGCCCCTCCCCTGCTCATGTACTCTCTCTCTAAAATAAATAAATAAATCTTAAAAAATAATAATACCTTATATGAACTTCAACAGGTTTTCAGTTTTGAATTTAACTTACCATTCTGTAGGACTGATAATTATTTCTCTTTTTCCCTTGCCGGCTGCTGAACATCATTTTTCTCTTTGTTCTCAACTCTCCTAGAATGTAAGGTAAATTATGGACACTACCTGTAGGCCAGATTTCAGTTTATCACTAAACTGACAAGCATGAGCAGCCTCAAGAAGCACAATTTAATCTGGTCAGAGATAACTTAAATTATGCTCTCTCTGGGGATATATGGTTGTGTTGCCTTTGAAATGATTGGAGAATTCTGTACACCACTGTATATTCTTATATTGCCTTTAGTGAGCCTGATCTGTTTAGCCTGAAATTTTTTTGTAAAAGTCATTTCTCTCTTTTTCCAATTTCCTGGTTTTCATATAGTTCTGAACTATGTCTACACCAAAGTCCATATATAACCAACACAATATAGATTTATTTATTTTTTCCACAAACATGTTAAAAGGTTGGCCTTATAATAAATAATATACTTTGCTTATTTCAGGCAGGGAAATTCTTTGATTCTTTCTGGTCCTTTCTAAGTGGGCCTTTGAGTAACAGAGGATAATGTTTCTACACAGAAAAGAAACTCACTTTAACCTTACAAGCATTTCTAGGTGAATAAAGCTCCAGAGGATGGATTATTTGATTCAATTATATGTGATTCAATTACATATTTCACTGAACATATTTTTAAGTATAATTTTATTTTTACTTTTTTATTTTTTTAAGATTTTATTTTTAAGTAATCTCTACACCCAATGTGGGGCTTGAACTCACAACCCTGAGAGCAAGAATCGCATGCTCTACTGACTAAGCCAGCCAGTTGCCCCTAAGTATAATTTTAAATTCTGATTTACTTCTTTATTCAGCAAACACTTTAGTGTCTACTTTGTGTCATTCACTGTTCTCAATGCTGAGGATAAAACATTGAAAAAAGGTGAAAAATACATCTTGGAAGGGCTGTCAGGCATATATCATAAGTAAGTGAAACATAAATATAATTATATTTATGTATATGGTCACAAATCCTGAGGAGAAAATGTGGGAAAGGGACTTGGCAGTATTGAGAAAGGGGGGATAGAAATGATTGAAATTTTAGCTAAAGAGAAGTTAACATTTAAGTGTAGACAGTGAGGGAGCAAGCCATGTGGATATAAGAATATTCTAGATAGAGGAAGCAGGGTACAAGAGATCCTAGGCGGGAGTTTCCTTAGTTTTTCCTAGGAACATAAAGAACACATGTTTGGTTGAATAAGAGTAAGTTTTGGAGTTTAGGGGAAGATGAGGGGATGAAGTCAAATAGAAAATTTGGAAGTCATTATAATGACACTGGGGTTTACTCTAAGTGAAATGGGAAGGTCTGGAGGTTGAGTAGAAAAAGTTGTATTCTGACTTACACTTAATAGTACAACTCTAGTTCCTAGGGGAAGCATAAATTATGGGGAGAATGGGCAAAGGCAAGAACATGTAGAATACTAAGAAGGCTACTGCAGTATTCAAGAGAAAGGTAACGGGGACCTTGACTAGATGGTGCCGATGGAGGTGGTCGGATTCTGGGCATAGCTATAGACTTTGCTTGCAATCAGCTGCAGCACGTGGACCAATGTAGCTTCCTTCCACCGAGATAATTTACAAGGACGGAAAGGCAAGTTTGGAAGGAAACATCAGGAACTCACTTTTTTGTACATTGGTTATTTTAGATATGAGACAACTAAGAGGAGATGCCAATTAAGCGATGAGAAATACAAGTCTGAGATTATAGGGGCAAGGCCTGGGCCTGAGATGTAAATTTGAGAGCCATATACACACGAATAATAACCAAAACTATATTCTGTTGCTGCATAACAAAAGCACCCCTGGATTAACTCTTAAATTACAAAAACCACCCAACAAACAACCCTCACAGCTTTAGAGGTAAGGAAGCTACAACTTGGAGAGCTAAATAGCTTGACTGCACACAGGGAGGAAGTTATGTGCCAGTGTTCAATTTGAGAGCATTTTGCTTCTGAACACTCAGCTCCTTCAGTTACACAGATCTGCATTCTTAGCATCCCCTTGAGCTGGCTGCTCTTCTCACAGCTCCTCAAAAAGTCCGCTGAGTGTCCCTCTGTTTGCTTCTCCCACTAGGCGAGAGCTCCCTTTATCAGCCCCAAACTCTTTCTTCATTATTATTAATCAAAGATTGGTCCTCTTCCAGTGATCTGAGCAGACAGGAAGGCAGAAAGAGGAATGGGCAGGGTGCCACAGAGCTTAGACAGGTACTGATGTCAAGAAGCTTTAGACAGTTCTAAATGATGAGCATTGAATGGGGGGAGAAGGATACCAATGGGGTGTGTGTGTTATAAATTCTTGCTTAGGAATGCAGACAATTATTGTTCTTTTTTTCTTTTCAAACCAATCTAAATTAATGAAATCACAGTTAACTGCCCCTCAGGTATCTGAAGGAAAGAAATAAATAACGCTTTTTAAAAGGCAAGATAATATACTACTCCCCAGTCCTCCATTTTCCTATCAGTCCACTGTTGTCTTCTTCTAATTACTTTTAGAATGTTTAAACTTTCAAAGCAATCCATTATGCATTATAACATGTGATTGTCATGAGATGAGGAAATTAAAGCATAGATGTATAAAATTCATGCATTAATATAAAAGGTACACAGTATATCTCCTTGTCAACTTCTCAAACCTTGCAATTTGTTGGTAAATTATTGTTTCAGGGTTTTAGAATTTATCTTTACACCATTGAGGATGATAGAAAGAAATATCTCTCCTTTGTGATATTTCTTTTTCTCACCTCCACCCCCATTTCCCTCATTGCCTGTTTAGTTCCAAACTCCAGGAAACCCTTCTAGGTTTTCCTTCATCCCATCAAATTCTTTCCTCCTTCATCTGCAAAGGTCCCAAACTCAAATTTCTCACTCCTTCAAGAGTGAGAAGTTAAAATAAATGTTAAAGCTCGATACCTGATTATACAATAGAAAGTGGTGGGGTCTGTGATAAACTTGAGAATTTAATCTTGCTGAAAAGTTTCTCTCTCTCTCTCTCTCTCTGAGTTTAACACTATTTTATCCAAAATAACTGCATTCCTGGGCCTGCAGACTTCTATTTAGTGACCCTTCTCACATTCTCCCATGACTTTTTATTCCTAGATTAAATAAGCTTATGTGCCCATCCCTCCCTATTTTTTGGGAACTGAATCTTTTTACTTTTGTCATTATTGATTTGGATTTTCTCTGTAAGAGTGAGCTTTTTTAATGGATGAGGGCCAGGGAAAATTTTTTCCCTTTTACAAATACTTTTCTTTCACAAATACTTTTATGATGCAATGTGCCATTGGCAAATTGCTCATACACATCTAACATGTTCCTCCATGTGCTATTACATACAGTTTACCAAGGACACACACAACACAAACATACACAACATATGGGAATAAGCATTATTGCTTATACAAGTCCATCAGTCCTTTAAACGAAGGAATCTGGGACTAGACTCTGGGGCTTAACATTCAATTAAGGTAGTATTTTGGAGAAAAGCCCCTTCTTTGTCTCACTCCCTTCCAACTCTACTTCCCTCCTTGCCCTCTTCCTTCCTTTCCTCCTCTGTGCTTTCTTTTCCTTTATTTCAGAAACGTCATGCTTATTGTAATCATTTGGGCTAAATATCTAAGCAAGCCATTTAACAATTTAACAGTTTAAGGACATATACTAGGAGGACTGGTTCAATTCTATTTATTAGGCTAATAGGTAATCCTCATTAATAATTTTTTTCTTAGACTTTCTTGTCCTTCATTATCATAGAAACTAGACATAGACTACTATTTCACAAAAAGCTTGAACCGTTGCTTAGTAGAAGCGGAAGTTTACTTTATTGTTTCTCTGGTATGCTCTGTGATGTTCCTAGCAGAGTTTGTGTCCATTACCAGCATGAAAACAAATTTAAAATTAATATGATTTATTTCAGGTTAGTTCTCAAGCTAAATGTACACAAGATACGATAAATAATTTTGTTTAGTCATTTATGTGTCTGAATGACCAGTTCTTTTTTTTACTCTGAAAACATTTGCAGCCCCCTTTACAGCTCATTCAGAATTATCATATGGAATTCACACACTTTTCACATTCTCATTAAAAGCATTACAAGAGCCCTCACTGCCAAGTATTATTGACTTTCCTGTAACATCTTATTCACAATCTGTATTCTGAGATTCCAGTCTCTCTATTAATATTTCTATTAATATCCCTATACAGTCTCATCTCCTCTCATTAATAATAATGTCATATATACCACTTCCCATGTGCTTATTTTTCTGGTTTGCAGAATATGAGCGTAAGGTTACATATATAATTCAAATATAATTTCATAGCAAGATATATGTTGTGTATATATTGTCCACTTACTGCTTTGAATTTCCATTAAAATATTGAAATTTAACATTAGAACATATTCTACTAGAATGGTTAAAGTTAGTTAAATTCAGAAATGTAAGAGAGCGAAAAAGATTGGTTTAAATTTTACACCAGTAAATATGGGTTATATTATAGATAAGCTCTTGGTTGGGAAATAAGGAATTTTATTATGTATAACAAAAATAAATCTAATATTTGACTATAACATTAGAAAATTACAATACCTTTGAAGAAAAATATAAAATAGATAGAAATATTTTAAACTAAGAAGTATGTGCAATCTTAAGCATATGTATATGCATGCACAATGGTATATTAGCTGAGAAAGTTATTTGTAAAATCTAGATTTACAAAGGAAATAGAAAGTCCACATATCACACAACTGAAAACCAAATGACACTAAAGCTATCGTAGTTGAAAACATGGTCATGTTGTGATTAATAATTAACTGGTTTTAACCAGGTCGATCATTGGTATTAAGATGATGTGATAATAGAAGATTCAATTAGTCACAGACAGGAAGGAGAAAAATGAGCTTGATATATGAAATGATTTTTTTTTCATTATAGAGAAGCAATATAGGAAATTTACTCATATATCTAAAATCTATTCTCAGTAGTATGTCTTTAGTGAAGGTTTTTGAAGAGGTGTCAGCAAGGGTGTTCTATCACAGAATGCATATTAAAGTGCCTCCACTCATCTCTTTCCAATATCATACAATATCACTATTGTTCTAATATTTTTTGGGTCTCTCCCTCCAAACTTCCATTTTCCAACCCCTCTGAATCTCCCTTCTTCCCCGTTGTCATAAGCCCATCCCAAGTTTCGAGGTCCTTTTTTTTTTTTCTTTAAGTAGCTTCGTGTATATAAAAATCAGCTTAGATACTCTGGGAATTAAGTCAATCCACCACTTGCACAACAAAGGCCTGTGATTTGATATGTAATTACACAAATCAATTCTCCCCTGATGGCTGGGGGTTGGGTGGAGGTTGTGAATATCTACACTGTGTCCCTGAGTATCACTGCATTGAAAACTTTTTGTTCTTTCAAGAAAATTATGCATGAAATATGCCTCTGGAAAAAGGGAGGGTGTGTGTCTGATGGAACAGAAGTGGGAAGCCATATTAGCAGCAGTGGAAGTGAAAACCTGACCCAGCCCAAATGAGTCAGCAAAGATACCAGAAGCCTTTTGGGGTATGCTTCCCAGGAGGAGCAGAGAGGGAAGAATGGTACATGGAGAGACCTTGGCTTCTTTCTCTTGCTTCTGTAAATAGCACGTGCCTGTCTGACCCACCTCGTTTTTGGCCAAGTTTCTTAGCCAAGATAAAAAACGAATAATAATAAGGCATATTCCAAATAAGATCAATAGGCAAAGCACAATAAATGGAAAAAAAAAAATGAGGTAAACTTTCAGTTGGATTTAACCTTAGAAAATGACATAATCTGTGTGAACTCATAAACTGCAAACAGATTTAGTAATTAAAATTAGTGACTTTTTTTATTTATTTTTATTTATTTATTTATTTATTTATTTTAAAGATTTTATTTATTTATTTGAGAGAGAGAGAATGAGAGACAGAGAGCAGGAGAGGGAGGAGGGTCAGAGGGAGAAGCAGACTCCCCGCCAAGCAGGGAGCCCGATGCGGGACTCGATCCAGGGACTCCGGGATCATGACCTGAGCCGAAGGCAGTCGCTTAACCAACTGAGCCACCCAGGTGCCCAAATTAGTGACTTTTTTTAAAAAAGATTTTATTTATTTATTTGAGATGGGGGGAGCACGAGCAGGTGGAAGGGCAGAGGAAGAGAGAGAAGCAGACTCCCTGCTGAGCAGGGATCCCCATGCGGGGCTCAATCCCAGGACCCCGAGATCATGACCTGAGCTGAAGGCAGATGTCCAACTGACTGAGCCACCCAGGTGCCCCCAAATCAGTGACTTCTGATTAAATTGAGCTCACTTGGAGAACTTTGGAAACTTTATTGAAACTGTCAAAGAATAGGAAGAAACTTCATGATAATTTTGAAGTAAATTATCTTTTTGAAAATGAGAACATGACCCAAATTCAGACTGCACTGATGATTTCTGCATGTCTAACTAAATCTAAAGGTTTCTATACAATAATCAACATTGCAGAAACACAGTCAGGAAGATCTGATGAAAGAAAATCCAAGGGGTACAACTGTAGTTAATTAGCATATGAGAACCAACATATGTATCAGTCTTTTAATATAGTAGTCTACCTGGGACTAGGAATTGGGAAGTATTTTTATGTCCCAACACATATTTTGCCTTTCAATTACTGGCCTACAGATGTATTTTTTGTAAAGTAACAAATATTTTTTAAAGATTTTATTTATTCATTTGAGACAGAGAGATAGAGGGAGAAAGAGCATGAGCAGGGGGACAGGCAGAGGGGGAGGGAGAAGCAAACTCCCCGCTGAGCCAGGAGCCCGACATGGGGCTCCATCCCGACCTGGAGATCATGACCTAAGTTGAAGGCAGACGCTTAACCAATCTGAGCCCCTCTGACCCCCCTAAAGTAACAAATATTTCCATTCAATTAATAGCCTACAGGTAGTCTGACAGAGGTCTTAAGCAGAGATGTGTAGCACAGATACGATGGATGAAAAGAAAATAAATAACAGCCAGAATACAACTCTGTATTAGATGAATCCCAAAAAGCTGTCTAGCAGAAAGTGTTGGGAGAAACATGCTGTGTTGTAACACCAGGAACGGACTAGGAGATAAATTAAGATGCCTGGTGGTATTAATGGTTAATATTTATTAAGAATTACTACATACAAAAAATTCTCTAAGGACAATAACTCTATGCTGTTGGGCTGCTGTTTTTAACGCACGTATTACAAATGAGAAAAACAAGCCCCAGAAATACTGAGTAACTTGCTCAAGATTTCACTGCCCAAGAGTGTTGGAGCTGAGATTTGGATTAAGAGAGTTTGGCTTTGGGTCCACGTTCTTAACAATTGTGTAATCTACCTCTTAATTTGAGGACAATTTAATAGCTCAAATAATAAATAATGAGGGAAGATTGAGACCTCACTGATAAAAGCCATTAATTGAAATTAGATAAAACTCCAAAAATATAATGTTGGCCATAAAAATCACACTTCCTTTATTCAAAATCCATTAGGTATATGGTATCTATTAGTGATACAAGTCAGTTAACTGCTCTCAGAATGTTTCTACATATGTAAAATGAGGATTATATTTACAACATAGCATTGCTATGAGGATTAAATAAAAAAAATCCATATAAAGCATTTAGCCTTCAGCATGATGACCAACGATTATCAACAATTTTTCTTTTTATTATTTGCAGATTGGGCATATTTACATTGGTGTAAATCTAGGGAAATCTAGGTAGATATGAACTGATTGAAGTTTAGAACAGAGGTCAAGTCTGGGCATACTTGTTGGCCAGTCAACAGGATAAACGTCATAGTAGGAGCAATGCCAGTAGGTGGTTTTGTTTAGGGAATCAGGGTAGATTGAAAGGAAGAGGTCAGTGAATACCAAGGGGCAGGCCTAGGGCAGCAGTATCTGTCCACCCTGTAAGGGAGTCACTGAATTGCTAACTAGAAGGTCAGCGGGAGTTTTAGTAAGAACATTTCCAGACAGAGGAGTTGAAGCATGATTGCCCAGTGATGAAAACTGGAGTTCACACAGCCAGTAGAAGAAGCTTTCAGGAAATATTTCTTAACAATGGAACAAGAATAATAAATACATGGGAATCATCGGTTTCAGAATGTGCTTTGTGTTTTGGGTGGCAGAAATTTAAGCATGTATCTAAAGCCAGAAGAATTCCAGAGGACTCCAGAGAGAAGATTGAGGAACACCATCAAAGAACTGGGACAAAATAGAGCTACAGTTGAAGGAACAATATTGTATTGTTTGCTCTCTTTCTGAGTGGTAGAAATTATATGAAAAAAAAAAAAAAAAAAAACTTCTCAATCAGGAATGCATAAGTACAAAGAATACAAATTTAATGAGAGTATTTAATAACTAAATCCTAAATAAATAATAAATAAATGTATGTGTTTATGCATGCATGTGGTATGTAAACTTTTTAGGAGACCATACATATAAAGGATTGTAATTTGTTGTATGTCCAATACAAAAGCAACCTTGTCTCCTACTCTTGCCACTTTCAGCTTCTTTGAGAAAATACTCTCTTGGAAGTCAAACTGGTGCAGCCACTGTGGAAAAGAGTAGGGACATTCCTCAAAATGTTAAAAATAGAACTACCCTATGATCTAGTAATCACACCACTGGGTATTTACCCCCCAAACGCAAAAACACTAATTCAAAAGGATATATGCACCCCTTTGTTTATAGCAGCATTATTTACAATAGACAAATTATGGAAACAACCCAAGTGTCCATTGATAGATGAATAGATGAAGAATAAGTGATGTATACACACACACACACACACACACGTATATATGGAATATCATTCAGCCTTTAAAAAGACATCTTGCCATTCACAATGGCATGGATAGAACTAGAGAGTATAATGTTAAATGAAATAAGTGAGTCAGAGAAAGATAAATAACATATGATTTTACTTAAATGTGGAATTTAAGAAACAAAACAAACAAAGGGAAAAAAGAAAGAGAGAGACAAACCAAGAAACAGACTCTTAGCTATAGAGAACAAATTGATGGTTACCAGAGGGGAGGTGGATAGAGTGATGGGTGAAATAGGTGATGGGGATGAAGCAGGGTACTTGTCCTGATGAGCACCATATGATGTATGGAAATGTTGAATCACTAAATTGTACACCTGAAACTAATATAACCTTGTATGTTAACTACACTAGAATTAAAATAAAATAAAGGAAAAAAAGAAAATACTCCCTTAGCCTAAAGCAAGTCTTCCTTATTTAAGGTGAAATTATTAGTTTTCCTTTTAGGATTATAAGAACTTACAAAGGGTTCTTGTTATTAAAAACAAATTTGCTCCTTAATTTTACATCTCTGGAATTGTGCCTATCCCATCAAAGACAGAGAAAGAAAAGCTGCTACTGTAATCAGAATTGTAAACAAGTTTTGCAGAAATAAATAGCGGCAACTGTGTCAGCAGGTTAATGCAGACTCTGTGTGGAGAATACAATTTCTGGGAATCAATACTCTATAAGAATTTCATATGCAGTCCAGTACAGTAATTCAAATGTGACTACTCCAAATTAAGATGTGCTGTGATATAAAATGCACACCAGATATCAAATACTTAATATAAGAAAAGTAAAATATCATACTAATATTTATATATTTATTATATATGGAAATAATATTCTAGACACATTGGTTTAAATAAAATATGTTATTAAATTTTTGCCTATTTTTTTTTCTTTTTATGGCTCTTGTTACAGTTCTACTGGACATTTCTAAAGTTTTTTTTTTTTTTTTTTTTTAATCTGAGAGAGAGAATGGGAGACAGAGAGCATGAGAGGGGGAGGATCAGAGGGAGAAGCAGACTCCCTGCTAAGCAGGGAGTCCGATGCGGGACTCGATCCCGGGACTCCAGGATCATGACCTGAGCCGAAGGCAGTTGCTTAACCAACTGAGCCACCCAGGCACCCCTCTACTGGACATTTCTACTTTAGATCTCATCCAATAAAAATGGAGTAAATTGAGAAAATATACTATCTGGCATCATATTGTAGTCCACATATACATATATGAGACTAAATAATTGTGTGTTGTTTTTTTTTGTTTTGTTTTTTGTTTTACATTTGTGACTATCACATTGAATAAATTAGTTGTGTGTGTGTGTGAATTGCTAATACCATCCATTGGCTGATTGATTTATTTAGAACACACTCATTAAGTAGTGCTGGGTGTTGCTAGTGGCTGAGTCAAATTCACAGCACTACCTCAAAGGCAAACTTTTTGTTTAAAACGAATCACTTCAGGGGTGCCTGTGTGGCTCAGTTGGTTAAGTATTAGAACTCTTGATTTCATCTCAGGTCATGATCTCAGGATCCTGGGATCAAGCCCTGCATTGGGCTCCACAATCAGCAGGGAGTCTGCTTGGGATTCTCTCTCTCTCTTTTCCTCTGCTCCACCCCCCACTTGCACTCTCTCTCTCTCTCAAATAAATAAATCTTAAAAAAAAAAAAATTCTCTCCCTCCCTGCCCCCTCCACCTCCCCTGCTTTCCCTCTCTCTCTTAAAAAAAAAAAAAAAAGAAGAATCACTTCATTGGTTCAGATAGCCAGTCTATAGACCAGTGTTGCTTTATAGTTCTCCACAGCCAGGTGACACTATTTGAGCTCTTCTGCCAGTATGTTCTTATGACTTTTCTGCTGCCTTCTCTCTTTAGAAGCACTTGACTTCATTTGCCAACATAACTGCTGCTTGAGCATTATTTGCCAATTCTTTCTGTGCATACACACATGACCTATTGGTATTGAAATTTTAGATTCCATTATACACAGCATGTAGGGAAAGAACAACCCAAATCAAAAAAATATATAGATCATTTGAAAAGTTTTTTTGTAATGGAAAAGAACACAGATTTTATCAGAGAGCATAGTCAAAAGGTATCTGTCAGTCTAGAAGTAATGGAATACTAGAAAATGAGACTTTTTTATATTAAAAAAATTGGGAAGTGACTAATGATCATAAATGTCTCTCTCTTTATTCACATTAATAAATTATGAGTGTGGTTTCTCAGAGTCTTTCTAGTTTTGAACAGATCTTTAACCTAAATGTTTCAAAATGAAATTTATATAAAAATATCACTTTTTTTTAAAGATTTTATTTATTTGATAGAGAGAGAAAGAGCTAGAGAAGGAACACAAGCAGGAGGAGTGGGAGAGGGAGAAGCAAGCTCCCGGCTGAGCAAGTAGCCCGATGTGGGGCTCGATCCCAGGACCCTGGGATCATGACCTGAGCTGAAGGCAGGTGCATAATGACTGAGCCACCCAGGAACCCCTAAAAATATCACTTTTGATCACAAATTTTGAGTATATCAAAAATAGTTTCACAGTTTCCACAAAGTAGGTGGTATCAAAAAAGAAAGCAGAACATTTGCACTTAAAAAAATCATGTAAAAAACCCATACATAGAGGAAGACCGTATTATTGTCATTAAAAAGTTATCTTACAATTTTTGAGAAGTGTTTATAGTATCTCTGGTTGGGCCTAAGAATTAAACTGACAAAAACAGATAAACAGGAGAAGAGCATACAAATTTATTTAATGTAAGTTGTACATGACATGGGATACTTTATTAGAAAATGAAGACCTAAAGAAACAGACCTGTGCATTTTTATGCTAGGTTTGATAAAGAGTGCACAGTTGTGGGAGAATACGAGGTAATTGTGGTAAACTGGAGAAAACAGCAATATCTGTTGCCTTTTGGCATCCCTTTGTTTTCAGAGATAAGGAAGGCAGGCTATATGGAGGACTCTTCTCACATGAGGGTTTTGTGGCCTGTTTTAGGGAAGAAAAGCAAGGAGTGGGAGGAGGTCAGAGTGATATTTGAGCTTCTGCCATTTTCTCAAACTCTTTCAGCTTAAAATACTCAACATCCCACAGTGCCATATTTTTGGAAGAGTGCCTGAATCCCATCATGTTTTTTCTTTTTTAACATTTATTTATTTATTTAGAGAGAGAAAATGTGCAGAGTGGGGAGGGGTAAAGGGAGAGGAGAGAGAGAGAATCTCAGGCAGACTCCCTGATGAGCATGGAGCCCAATGCAGGGCTCAATCTTATGACCCTGAGATCATGACCTGAGCTGAAATTAAGAGTCAGACGCTTAACTGATGAACCACCCAGCTGTCCCCATTATGATTTTTATTTCTGAAGTTATATTCAAATTAAGTTATGTACAAGTATGAATTTGATATTAAATGTATATTTCATGTAGAATAAAAATATTATTCCTATTTTCTATGTTTTTATAAATTTTTTGACCTAAGATTTAGAATGTAAGGGTAACTTCCTAGTAAAGAAATGTTTGCTTTTTAATTTACTTTCTATAATGAAAACAGTAGCACTAACAAATAAAAACAGAATGATACCAATGTAAAAGCATTTCAATTTTTCAATTAAATGCCTGTTAGTACCTATGTTTCCCATTATAGATGAAAATATAATTGCAAAGTAAGGATACACATAAAAGAGTAGGAAACATACAAGTTAATGGGAAATTTTAAATTCACAACAATCATGTGCCAATCTGCCCATATTAGAGATATACAATTATCTTTAGGGATGTGCAAGGCAAAAAGGCAATAAGGCAAATTTTCAAGTGGTAAATCATACTGACAGTAGTCCTTAAAAGGATGGAGGAGACAGAATTTTCAAATTAAGAAAGGACCATCCAAGCACAGAAGTCTTACTAGTGATAAATAATCTGCAAACACCAGTGAATCTTAAAACCATAGATTAGTTGTAGAACACACATCTCCTCTTCGACTACCTGTTTATCTACAATCAAAGGAAATGAGTGATATCATACCGTTTCTCCTCTGTGTCTTCTGCTGAATTAATAGCAACAATATTTATTTGCAAATAACTTTTAAAACTTAGAGGTGATTATAAAGTCACAAGTAGTCTTAACAGAAAATTTTAAAGGTTATGTATACTTTGAAACCATTCCACTTACACATACGGACCCATATACAAACACACTGGGCTTTTAGGCCTGATGCATACTCTATTTGACAAAAAGGATGAGTAGAGAGAAAAGTTTAAATTTTTTAACATTGAAGTTGAAATATAAGTACAATTAATATGAGCCACATTTAATATATGTTTGGCATACAATTTTGAACTCATAGTTTCTACCTCAGTAAAGTCTTTTAGGGGCACTTGGGTAGTTCAGAAGTGTCTACCTTCGGGTCAGGTCATGATCCCAGGGTCCTGGGATTGAGCTCCTTGTCAGGCTCCCTGCTCAGCGGGGAGTCTGCTTCTCCCTCTGCCCCTCACCCCACTCGTGCTCTCTCCCTCTCCCAAATACATAAATAAAATCTTAAAAAAAAAAAAAAAGTCTTTTGAAAAATCTTGAATGTGGTAAAATCTAATCAAGCTTTTCATTGTTTTATTCTCATTTGCTCATTGATGGTTTTATCAGTTTTTATAAATTAACATACATAAAGTGATAAAAGAAGATATATAGTTATTGCTATTAAATATGTTGGGAAATAAACATTTTTCTCTACCCTTCAAAGGAATTTTGGGCAGGTCTAAGAATTAAGCCAACATCAGGCAGATTAACAGGAGAAAATCAAATGTCATTTTGTACATCCAGGAACCCCACATAGATGAGAGGTTCAAAGGCCGAAAGGTAAAATAAGGTAAATATGCCATCCTGAGTTAAGAAATAGGCTGGGGCCCCTGGGCTTCAAAGGGGAGGAGGACAATTCACAGAGCAATAAGAACAGATGTTTGGTAATTAGATGTGTACCTACCATACAGATAGGTCACTTAGATAAAAATTATCTCTGGTAATAACTCTTATAATGGGAAGATCCCCAATTTAGATTCTTCTAGGTAGTTAAGGGAAGGGCCACTGTTTCTCTTGAGCCCACAAGTCTCCATTACCTCCAACTCAAGGTAGTCCACATGCAAAAGAGCATAAGGGCCCATTTTGGGGAAACTTGTTTTGAACCCTTCACATATGCATACATATAATATGCAAAAACACCTTTTTGCTAATATTTATTTTAATGACCATTATTGCTGAAAATAAGTACCTGTGGAATTAGTGAGGGTATGACTAAAGGGACAAAATAAGATTTTCTCCATTGAATACATGTGAAAATTTATTCTTTCTAGCTGCAACTCTTTTTAAAAAACCTATCTTCAGCAGATAAAATAACTACCAAATATGGATGAGATGTTAATTAGCATTGCATCAAAGAAATTCCCCAGTGACCTAGGCAATGCAACATCCTATGGCAGCCAGGAGCAGGTGCCTCACAAATCAGACTATGGGAGCCTAGTTGGCTGATGGCCTTAGCTCTTTCATTCTGAACTACATCACTGCATTTAAGCTGATACTTCACTTCCCACCAGCTGCTCCCATCCAATCACTGAGCACATCAGGAATATTACGGCAGATCTATTCCTTCCAGGCATGGGGTTCTGCTGATGGTGACTGTGACTCAGGGATTTTCCATCAGACTGGCCACATTTTCATCCAACAGCACTGCAGTTTAAGATCTTCCCCAAACTCACTTCCTTCCCTTTCTTCTTCACGGAGATCAGACCCATATTGTACTGGGCCATCTACCTTAGCTTTTCTACCTCATTTCCATTTTCTGCCATAGGCATTTTTCCCATAAATCATGTGCATATCTAATTCTATTTTAGCCTTTCCTTCACCAAAGACCCCAGCTAACACCCAAACATTTTGGTATCTTTGGAATTTCACAGGAGGAAAACTACTTAGAAGTCCTTATAGAGATTTTAAATTTAACACTAAAAGTATTCTTTTAGTCTCTGAGATACTAATAGCAAACATAGTCAGAAAATTAGTAAGCATTATCATGGTGACCAGATGCCAGTGCAGCTCTAGACAGCCCTATATTTTTATTTTCCTTCTCTTCAAAGAGTTATTGTTCTTGGAAAATAAATATTGGCAGTTCTGCCAATGGAGAGATGTGCAAGGGAAGCAGGCAATCAATGTGGAATAAACAAAAGCTGAAATCTCTACAAGACTGAGAATAGGAAGATTGGTGTAAATGTCATCTTTGTCATTGAATACAGGAATATATAAAAGGCATAAGGAGGAATGTAGGGCAGTGCCACATCCATGAAGAAAGAGTGCATAGGAAGGAGATATTTTAGAGTACTCAGAAGTGGAAAATTAAAATGAAAATTAAAAAGCTTTGGAATTCGAGGAAAACTTGATTAGATCATATTTGGAGAACCATATTAAAACTTTAATTGGTACTTCTTTTTTTTTTTTTTTTAAGTGAAGTGAAAGTTTATTAAGTGAAGGTGAGAACAGAAAGGAAAGGAAAAAAAAAGAGTGAGAGAGGTCCCAAATGGGTTGCGCAGTTGGTACTTCTTTGAAATGATATATTACATGATCTCTAATTCCTTAATATAAAGTCTAACTCAAATATTCTGTGACTCCTTCATTAATTTATTAAATCGTTACACAATGTCTGCTGTAAATCTATTTTGTACTAGCAGTAAACTACAGATAACTTACAAGGAAGAAAAACAAGTAACCAACACTTGCAATATAGTATGATAAATACTATAAAAAGGTATGCCTAGCATGCGATGAGAAATAGGATAGGGCATTTGATTCATTCATGTGAAAAGAGTCAGGAAAGACATTTCAGATGAAAAAAAATGAGTGGGTAGAGCTTAGATGAGTTAGTTCCTAAATGAGCTGGAGTGGGGGGATAGGCATCTAGATAACAACTTGTTTAAAAATACCAGGGCATCAGGTGACACAGTCTATTTAGAGACCTTAGAGGATAGATGCCTTCAGCAAAGTGGGTGAGGTAGGGGAGAGAGACAGGCCTGTTCACAAAGCTCCTAGGAAACCAGGGATTTCAACCTAAAAGCCATGGAGAGCTTGGAAGAGTATTTTTAAAATGTTATTAAGTTTTTAAATTTTCATTCTAATATAGTTAACATGCAGTATTTTATTAGTTTCAGGTGTACAATATAGTGATTCAACAATTCCATACAACACCTAATGCACATTATAAGTACACTTCTTAATTGCTATCACCTATTTCACCCATCCCCCACCCACCTCCCCTCTGGTAACTAACCATCAGTTTGTTTTCTATAGTTCAGAGTCAATGTCTTGGTTTCTCTCTCTCTCTCTATCCTGTGCTTGTTTGTTTTGTTTCTTAAATTCCACATATAAAAGAAACCATACTATATTTGTCTTTCTCTGGCAGACATATTTATTTTAGTGTTATACTCTCTAGCTCCCTCCATGTACTTGCAAAAGGCAAGATTTCATTCTTATGGCTGAATAATATATTCCATTGTATATATATTCCACCTCTTCTTTATCTAATCATCTATTGATAGACACTTGGGCTGCTTCCATAATTTGGCTGTTGGAAATAATGCTGCAATAAACATAGGGGTACATAGATCCTTTCGAATTACTGTTTTTGTAGTCTTTTACTAAAAACCCAGTAGTGCAATTACTAAATCATAGGGTAGTTCTATTTTTAACTTTTTGAGGAAATTCCATACTGCTTTCCCCAGTGGCTACACCAGTTTACCTTTCCACCAACAGTGCACAAGTGTTCCTATTTCTCTACATCTTTACCAACAAGGGTGTGTTTTTTATTTTAGCCATTCCGATAGGTATGAGATGATATATAGTTTTTATTTGCATTTTTCTGATGATGAGTGATGTTGAGCATCTTTTCATGTGTCTTGGCTATCTGGATGTCTTCTTTGGAGAAATGTCTATTCATGTCATCTGCCCATTTTTAATTGGCTTATTTCTTTTGGGGGTAAGTTGTATAAGTTATTTATATATTTTAGATACTAACCCTGTATCAGATAGGTCATTTGCAAATATCTTCTCCCATTCAGTAGGTTGTCTTTTAGTTTTGTTGATTGTTTTTTTTTGCTGTGCCAAAGCTTTTTATTTCAATGTAGTCCCAATAGTTTATTTTTGCTTTTTTTCCCCTTGCCTCAGGAGACATACCTAGAAAAATGTTGTTATGTCCAATGTCAGAGAAATTAAATTACTGCCTGTGCTCTCCTCTAGGATTTTTATGGTTTCAGACCTCACATTTAGGTATTTAATCCATTTTGAGTTTATTTTTGTGTATGGTGTAGGAAAGTGATTCAGTTTCATTCTTCGCATATTGCTGTCCAGTTTTCCCAACACCATTTATTGAAGAGACTGTGTTTTTCCCATTGGTTATTCTTTCCTTCTTTGTCAAAGATTAATTGACAATATAATCATAGGTTTGTTTCTGGGGTTTCTATCCTGTTCTATTGATCTATGTGTCTATTTTTGTGCCAGGACCATACTGTTTTGATTACTGTAGTTTGTAGTATAACTTGAAATCTGGAATTATAACACCTCTTGCTTTTTCTTTTTCAAGATTTTTTGAATGTTTGGGGTCTTTTGTGGTTTCATATGAATTTTAGGATTATTTGTTCTAGTTCTGCGAAAATAGCTATTGGTATTTTGAAATGGATTGCATTAAATCTGTAGTTTGCTTTGGGTTGTATAGGCATTTTAACAATATTGGTTCTTCCAATCCATGAACATGCAATATCTTTCCTTTTGTCTGTGTCATCTTCAATTTCTTTCACCGATGCTTTGTAGTTTTCAGAGTACAGATCTTTCACCTCCTGCAACCTTACTGAATTCATTTATCAGTTCTAGTAAATGAACTAGAACTGGTGGAGTCTTTGGGGTTTTCGATATACAGTATCATGTCATCTGCAAATAGTAAAAAGTTTACTTCTTCCTTACTAATTTGATGCCTTTTTTCTTTGTTCTTGTCTGATAGCTGTACTATGTTGACTAAAAGTGGTCAGAGTGGACATCCTTGCCTTGTTCCTGATCTTATGGGGAAATTTTTTAGTTTTTCATCATTGAGTATATAGCTGTGGGTTTTTCATATATGGCTTTTATTATGTTGAGTTATGTTCCCCCTAAACCTACTTTGTTGATGGTTTTTATTGTGAATAGATGTTGTACTTTGCCAAATGCTTTTTTGAATCTATTGAAATGATCATATGGTTCTTATCCTATCTCTCACTGATGTGATGTATCATGCTGATTTGCAAATATTGAGCCACCCTTGCAAACCCAGAATAAACCCCACTTGATCATGGTGAATGATTGTTTTAAATGTATTGTTGGATTCTGTTACCTAGTATTTAGTTCATCAGGGATATTGGCCCATAGTTCTCTTTTTTGTGGTGTTTTTAACTGGTTTTGGTATGAGGGTAATGCTGGCCTCATAGTATTGCTTTGGAAGTTTTCCTTCCTTTTCTATTTTTTGGAATAGTTTGAGAAGAATAGCTATTAAGTCTTCTTCAAATGTTTGGTAGAATTCACCCAGGAAGCTATCTGGTCCTGAACTTTTATTTATTGGGATTTTTATTGATGGCTGATTGAATTTCATCACTGGAAAGTGGTTTATTCAAATTTTCTATTTCTCCCTGATTGAATTTTTAGAGGTTATATGTTTCTAAAAATTAATCCATTTCTTCAGGTTGTCCAACTTGCTGGTATATAATTTTTCATAATATTCTCTTACTATCATTTGTATTTCTGTGGTGTTGGTTGTTATTTCTCCTCTTTAATTTCTGATTTGAGTCCACTCTCTCTCTCTTTTCATTTTTTTTTATGAGTCTTACTGAAGGTTTATCTATTTTGTAGAAATTTTCAAAGAACCAGCTCCTGGTTTCATTGACCTGTTGCATTTTTTTTAGTTTCTATTTTTTTTTTTTTCATCTCTAATCTTTATTATTTCCTTCCTTATACTGGTTTTGGTGTAAGGTCCATTAGGTGTAAGATCAGTGTGTTTATTTGAGATTTTTCTTGCTTCTGGAGGTAGGCCTATATTGCTATAAACTTCCATCTTAGAAAATCTTTTGCTGCATCCCAAAGAATTTGGACCATTGTGTTTTCATTTTATCTCCATGAATTTATTATTTCCTCTTTCATTTCTTGATTGACCCATTCATTGTTAATAGCGTGTTATTTAACCTCCATGTATTTTTGCTCTTTCCAGACTTTTTCTTGTGGTTAATTTCTAGTTTCATAGCATTGTGGTCATAAAAGATGCGTGGAATGAGTTTGATCTTTTGGAATTTGTTGAGACTTGTTTTATGGCCTAATATGTCATCTATTCTGGAGAGTATTCCATGTGCCCTTGAAAAGAATGTGTATTCTGATGTTTAGGATGGAATATTCTGAATATATCTGTTAAATCCATTTGGTTCAATGTATCATTCAAAGCCACTGTTTCCTTCTTGATTTTCTTTTTGGATGATCTGTCTATTGATGTAAGTAGAATGTTAGTCCCCTACTATTATTGTATTAGTATCATTACTTCCTTTATGTTTGTTATTAAATGTTTCATGTATCTAGGTACTCCCATAAATATTTATAATTGTTAGATTTTCTTGTTGGATTGTTCCCTTAATGATTATATAGTGTCTTTCTTTATCTGTTACAGCTTTTGTTTTAAAGTCTATTTTGTCTGATATAAGTATTTCTACTCCAGCTTTCTTTGACAACCATTTGCATGATAAATGCTTCTCCATCCCTTTACTGTAAATCTGCAGGTGTCTTTGCATCTGAAATGAGTGTTTTGTAGGCAGCATTTAGATAGGTTTTGTTTGTTTAACCATTCTGTCACCTTATGTCTTTTGACTAGAGTGTTTAGTCCGTTTACATTCAAGGTATTGATAGGTACGTTTTTCTTGCCATTTTGTTACTGGTTCTATGGTTATTTTGTTCCTTTCTTTTTTTTCTCTCTTCTCTCATGATTAGTTGGCTTTTTTTTGTGACATACTTGGGTTCCTTTCTCTTTAGTGTTTGCATATTTATCACTGGTTTTTGATTTGTGGTTACTATTCAACTTGTATATAACATCTGTATATAGCAGTCTATATTAAGTTGATGGCCACTTAATTTTGAACCCATTTTTTATTCCTCTGCTCCCCATGTTTTAGGTATATGGTGTCTTAATTTAGATCCTTTTATTTTTTGAGTCCTTTGACTGATTTTTACAGGTATATTTATTTTCACTGCTTTTGTGCTTTCTACTTTCCTTACTATTGGTTATGGTCTTTCTACTCAGAATCTCCTTTAACATTTCTTGTAAAGCTGGTTTAATAGTCATGAATTCCTTCAACTTTTGCTTGTCTGGGAAACTCTGTATCTCTCCTTCTATTCTGAATGATAGCCTTGCTGGATGGAGTATTCTTGTCTGCATTTTTTTTTTTTTTTCCTTTCAGCACTTTTAATATATTATGCCACTCTCTTTTGGACTGCAAAGTTACTTGGAAAAATCCACTGATAACCTTATGTGGTTTCCCTTGTATGTAACTGCTTTTTTTTCTCCTATTGTTTTGAAAATTCTCTCTTTATCACTGCTTTTTTGCCATCTTAATTATTATGTGTTGGAGTGGTCCTCCTTGGGTTGATTTTGTTGGGAGATCTCTGTGCCTCTTGGATCTGGATTTCTGTTTCCTTCCCCAGATTCAGGAAGCTTTCAGATATTATTTCTTCAAATAAATTTTCTGCCCCCATTTCCTTCTCTTCTCCTTCTGGGAGTCCTATAATATAAATGTTATTATGCATGATGGTGTCACTGAGTTTCCTAAGTCTATTCTTGTTTTGCATATTTTTTTTTCCTCTCACCTACTCAGCTTGATTACTTTCTATTACTCTGTCCTCCAAGGTGCTGATTCCTTCTTCTCCTGCTATATTCCATCTAGTGTATTTTTTTATTTCAATTATTGTATCCTTCATCTTTGGTTCTTTTTTTATCTCTTTGTAAGGGTTTCACTGATGTCCTTCACTCTTTTCTCATGTCCAATGAGTATCTCTATGATCATTACTTTAAACTCCCTATCAGGCATATTATTTATCTGTTTCACTTAGGTCTCTTGCTGTGATTTTGTTCTGTTCTTTCATTTGGGACACATTCCCTTGCCTCCTCGTTTTGTCTTGCCCTCTGTGTCTGTTAAAAAAACAGCTCCATCTACTGCACTTGAAATTAATGGCTTAATGAAGAGGAGGTCCTGTTGTACACTGCCATGCAGTGTCCCCTCTTCACCAGAACCTGGCACTCCGGGGGTGTCTCCTATGTGTATGTGTGCATCATGCTATTGTGGCTGAGCCACTTATTCCTTCAGTCCAGTTTGTTACAATGGCTCTCTTTGCCTGTTGTGGGTGGTCCTTTTGTCCCTGTGATATTAGTGGGGATGCCTTGGGATTGAGTGGAGTCAGACCAGGCCTTTGCCAGAGATGTAGTAGAACCAAACTGAAGGGCACTTTCCCTCTGTTGTTCCTGAGAAACTTTTTAGTTGGTGGGCATGTCCTGTAGTCAGACCAATTCCAATTGTCTGCCTCCAGATTACTGCTGGGGCCTCCATCTGACTGGTGTATGTGGTCATCTTTCTCTCTCTCCAGAGTAGGACTCACTTTGGAGTGATGCCAGCCACTGTAGGAGCTGTTTGCACACTGACAAGCCTAGGACACCACCTTGTATAGGCTCTGGCAGAGGTTATTGGAGAGAGCAAATCTGCCAAAGTATAACATGGGGTCAGGATAGCGGGGCATCTCTGCTAGCAAGCTTTTTGCACCCCTGGTCCTCTATGGGAGGGGCCCTGAAGTGCTGGGACTGAGGTGGGTTATCCAGAGCAATGGACTGGTGGATGCACAGCATGGGGGGCAGGGCTGTGTGGAGGGAGGAAGGGCAGTGCTAGCAAGTTAGGTAGTGAGTCCTGAAGGTGGCCATGTGTTTATGCCGGCGGGGGTTGGGGGGCAGAGGAAGGAAATGGTGACTGCCAGTTCCTTTGTTCCTGGAGGAGTTCCCCAGCAATTTCTGTCCCTCTGGGAAATTCTCTGACATTATTAAACGATTCTTCCTCCCTTATACACCGGGACCTCTCAAACTGCTGCCTCTATGCTGTATCTCAGTGGGCTGTTTTTTGTGCTGTCTCTTTAAGAGCAGGAACTCAGTTTCTTCTTAGCCTCCCAGCTCTCCGAGAGTGGAGCCAGCTGATTTTTTTTTTTTTTTTTTAATTCCAGGTTTTAAGTCCCACTGGTTGTAAGAACTCATGAAATCTGGCCCCTCTGGTTTTCAAAGCCAAATGTTATGGGGATTCATCTTCTCCATGTGGGCCCCTCAGTGTGGGTGTTTGTTTCTTTCCCCTCTCCTTGCCCACAGGGTTCTTCCTTCCCTCTGGCAGTCCCTTGAATCTGTTTAGTGCCTCACTGCATCTCTGCCCTTCTTACCCTCTTCCATGTGGCTTCTTCTATCCATTTAGTTGTAGAGTTCATTCTTCCAGTCTTCAGGTCATTTTGTGTGTGTGTGTTATTTATGCTGATGTGAGTGTTATCGAGTTGTATCTGTGCGACAAGGTGAGCCTAGGGTCTTCCTACTATGTCATCTTCCCCAGAAATTTCCCAAACCTTGGAAGAATTTTACTAAAGTAAGTTACATAGTCAATTTTCACCTTTAGAAAGAATACTTTGAATGTAGTAAATCAGAAGTATGTGAAAATAGGCAGGGAGATCTATTAGAAGTTTACATAAAAAAATTAGCACACAATAGCATTGAGTATATTTTGGTTGGATAAGTGGAAAATTCATTGTAAAAAGGCATAGGGCTTTAGAGTTCTTTTTTTTTTTTTTTTTTAATTCATTTCAGACACAGAGATACAGAGAGAGAGAGAGCATGAGCAGGGGGAGAGGCAGAGGGAGAAAGAGAAGCAGGCTTCCTGCTGAGCCAGGAGCCCGATGTGGGGCTCAATCCCAGGACCCTGGGATCATGACCTGAGCTGAAGGCAGACGCTTAACCATCTGAGCCACCCAGGCACGCCAGGGCTTTAGAGTTCTAAAAGTTGAATACAATTAAAAAAAAATCAGATTTCCCTAAGAGTGATCTTTAGTAAATGAAAGAGGAAATCTCATGGATTCTTACCTTGTATTAGCCATAATTCCAGCAGACATTTCCCTTCCTTAGCTGGCATTATTCATTCTTACCCTACTTTGAAAGCATGGATAGGAAGCTAACATCATTGAGGGTTACTGCCAGGCTTAGTAGAAAATCATCAGTTTAGAATCATTTCTTCAAATCATAGAAAATTGAGCTTTTCAGAGTTGGCCCTCTAAAAAAATGAGGGTTCCTCCCCACCCCCGCTCCAGATTGACTCTTGAATTATAAATATACTCCTCCTTCTGGCTAATTCTTTAATGTATAACTGATGTGGTTTTGGAATATAGGTGGGGTGGGGTCCAGAGCTGATGACCAAGAAAGAATTCTTGAGACGTCTTTGGGGCAAAATGGTGGTTTTATTAAAGCACGGGGACAGGAACCATGGGCAGAAAGAGCTGCTGCACCAGGGTTGTGAGGGGTGGCTGATTATATACTTGGGAGTTGGGGGAGGTAAGGAAAAGGGAGGTTTTCAAAAGAAATTTCATATGCTAAAGAGGACCTACAAGATAGTGGAGACCTTGCCATTGTCAAGTTAAGGTTGTTTTCCCCTCTAGCAAGGTATTAACTTTAAGGTAGTTGGGAGCTTCCTGGAAGAATGTCACACAATCCCACCCAGGAGTTGGAGGGGGGGAGCAGGGTGTCAGTTTGTGCTTTGTCCTCAGCTAGCCTTCTGCTCCCTCATTTCACTATCTGAAATTTCACTGGAATTTTTATCCTACTTAGATATAAACAAGGTTTAGGATAATGGGGCAGATAAAGGTCAGGTGACCCTTAAGTGGGCAAAGGATGCATTAAAAAGAGAATCCGTATCAAAGTCAAATATATTAATTTTTTTTCTCAAATGTTGTTAGTGGTGGTTAAATTGATGGATGCCTTGATATCACAGTGTGCTCAATCAAATTCCTCCAACTATATATTATAAATATTTTTGTGATTGTATTGTGCTGTGATTTTTAGTTTACAAATCTGTCACTCCTGCTGGACCATAAACTACTAGAGATCAGGTACTGCCTGTTTTTATGTATTCATCCTCAGCACCTTGCATCGGTACCTGGCATATATCAGATATACTTAGTAAGTATGTATTTTTAAGAGTTCATAACTTGGGGCTCCTGGGTGGCTTAGATGGTTAAGCATCTGCCTTCGGCTCGGCTCATGATCCCAGGGTCCTGGGACCGAGCCCCATGTCCAGCTCCTGGCTCAGAGAAGCTCCTGCTTCTCCCTCTGCCTCTCCCCCTACTCATGCTCTCTCTCTCTCTCTCTGTGTCTTGAATGAATAAATAAAATCTAAAAAAAAAAAAAAGTGTTCATAACTTGATTAGTTACTATTTAGAAAAGAATGTACATACCTTGAAAATAGCTTGTTTTATAAACACCAGTTTCTTGTCCTTTAGCTTTACTTGTCTTCAAGGAATTACTCTGATAAACATTTAAACTTCACCAGCGTCCCTTGCTTTCAGCACCCATTTCAAGATCCCCACTCACGCCAGCGTTACTGCTTCAGCAGTGTGGTGGGGTTAAAGTGGAGCCCTCAGGCTTGCTTCCTGGCATCAGCAGGAGAAGATTTAATTAGCCACTTAACTTCTTCAGGTGTAGGGGATAGATCTCCCTCTTCAACTAATGAGGTCTGAACTGCCAGCCAGCTGCACTGGCTTCTCTCTTCAGGCGGAATCTCTCCCACACCACTGGTGAGCTGACTTCCTGACAACCACTTAGTCCCCACTCACATGAAAATGGCTCTGTCCAGAGCTGCCCTGGCTGTCCTTTGGGCAGTTTCTTCCCCCTAATAACTTCAGACTGGTTGTAACTCCAAAGTCTATCTTCTATCACTGACTGTTCTGGTTTACAGAGTGATGAATATTCTCATCTTCCTCCTCTTTCTAACCAGGTTTTCTTCTTTCTTTCCTCAAGGAGATTTGCATGCAAAAAGAGTTTTGGGTTAGATTTTAGCTGTCTTTTTTTAAAACTTCAAGTATAATGATTTTTTTTTCCTGAAAATAATTTAGGTGGTTTCTTTTATTAGTAAAATGCAAGCATTATAGAAAGGTAAAGACAAGAAGAAAGTGAAGAAAAACACCCTGAGCCTCTGCAGGAGAGGAAAACTTTTGTACTCTTCCCTTCTAGGTTCCTTGGCTGGCCTGAATAATAAATTGACATAAAACAGATTAACAGAAGAAAAACAAATTTAATTATGTACATACGGATGCCCCATGAAGAGAGGCTTCCTGATAGGCAGGCAATTGAGGTTTATATGTTATCCTGAGCCAAAGAGAAGAGGGTAGGGATTTAGGCCTTCAAAGGGAAGGAAGACAAATCACAAGAAGATGAAATGTTGATAAATAAGCATTTGCCATGCCATGCACAGAAGACTTTCTTTAAGTCAAAAAAAAAAAAAAATTATCTTTGGAAATAGCTGTCTTCCTGCTACAAGATTTCTACCTAAATTCTTTCAGGCAGTTAAAGGGGGGGGGGGGGTGTTAAAATGCACTTCTTAAGTCTGTTGAGCCTAAATTGTCTTCAGCTAAAAATAATCCATATGCTAAAATGGCACATTCTGGGACAGCCTGCCCTGAATCCCATCACCCCTCTGTCCAGATAGAACCGTGTCCAACATTTGATAGAGCTACCTCCATATATTTCCATATGCATGCAGATACAAAAAGATAACCTAAGGGATAGGCAAATATATAACAACATCTTTATATCCATGCTTCTAAGTAAGTAAAAGCAACTATTACATTTATGTTCTCTTATATATGGGAGACACCTTGGAACAGGGTGGCCATTTTTTAAAACAAATATATTGAATATAAAAATCAAATTATACAAATGGTTTTAAAATAATATTTTTTTTCAAACTTACCCTAGTGGATTTCACGCAGATATTATGTTTTGTCAGACTTCAGTATTATATAATTAGCCTAGAGAATGTCAAAAAAGGATCTGCTCAAGTGGCCAGAGCAATTTGAGTACAAACTAAGAGTACTAATAATACTAACATAGTACTAATAGTACTTTAGAAAATGATTCTGAAACGGAATGAGCATGCAGTTCATCTAGAAACTTGTTAAAATGCCGATGCTGACTCAGTTGGGTTTGTGATGGGGGCTGACAGTCTGCAGCTTCACAGGAGATGGTGATGTTGCTGGCCTTGAACCACTCTGTAGGCAACAAGACTTAGCGTGCACAATATGTCAGGTACTGTGGTAGGCTGACTCCTCAGGGTTATATTCATGATCTCATCGAGTCATCAGGACAACCTGTAACTACTGCATTTTAATTGTAAAACTGGGGCTCAAAGAGCATAAAATACATACCTAAAGTCACTCTACTAGTTGGCTGCAAATAGATGTTTGAATCTAGGCCTGTCTCTGTACAGATACATTTTTGCCTTTATATAGAGTCTACTGATGTTTTATTCTGGAAAGCAGATTGCTGAGAATGATTAGGATTGAAATCTATATCATTAAATTATGCATCACCTGAAAATGCCACAAACAGTCCATAAAACTAGGGCAAAAATTTACCTTGATAGAAAAAAAAAAAATGCGGTTAAATACAAAGAGCAAATCAGTGGAATTTTGCACATATTATATGGATTAAGGAAGACTTTTAAGGAGGTTTTTGGGTTTTTTTTTTAGATTTATGAGTTGCTACAGCAAAAAATTACAATTGGAAAAAGCTGGAAAATACCTAACCTTAAGCTTAATATCAGAGAACTTTTATGGCCAATATATAAATGATAAGTGTCAAGTATTTACCCTATGAATTATTACAATTTATATTATTTTTACTTTATAAAGTCTAAAATAACTATTACTTACCCAATAGTTGGCTTTATTTATACACTCAAATTTCACACCAAACAACTTTTAACTATTTATGAAAGAAGCCAACTTTGGAGGTTAAATTTGTAGTAATTATCTGCAGCATAGATAAAATGGACAAATTCCTTGAAACACAATTATCAAAATTGGAACAAGAAGAAATAAGATATCTGAATAGTTCTGTATCTATTAAAGAAATTGAATTTCTTTTCCATAAAGAAAACTTTAGGCTAAGATGGTATCCCTGATGAATTCAATTTAAAAAATTTAAGAAAATTATGATACAATCACACAAACTCTGTTGGAATACATTTAGCAAATGAGAAAAAGAAGTGAGATACCAGAGTATGTATTATGTAATTCCACTTATATGAAGTTGAAAACCTGGTTAAACTAAGAATGGTGATAGACATCAGAACAACAATGGTCTCTAAGGGTCTTGTAATGAATATGAAGGAGGTGTGAGGGAACTTTCTTCGGTGAAGAAAATGACTGGGGTGGATGTTAAAAGTGTATACACAGTTCGAGAACTCAAAAAATTGTACATCTCCCAAACATAATTTTTTTAAGGTGAATAGGAAAAAATAAATTCCCTTTGTTCTGAAACCAGTCCATATGCATAGTAAATTAATAAACTGGCGTCAGGTTTGGGAAAAAAAATGTTATCATTGAGGATATTCAATCAAATGATACTAAAATGGGAGCTAAAAATGTTTTGAATTATGAGATTATGATTGGCATTAAGTATCTAGTTTTCTAAAATGATTACTTTGAAAGAGATAATGCATGTTTGGATATAAAAGTCACATTACATTGAGTTAATAGTTATGCTATTTTGTAATAGCAACTCACATTGTATTTTTCACTGTTTTCTAGTTTTTCGGTGTTTAGGTATTTGTCTTCTGCCTCAACCAATTGTTAATTCTTCCAGAAAGGAAAGAAATATCTCATACTGCTGATTATCACATGCTTCCTGAGTCTTTTAAAATTAAAACTAGATGCTACAGAAGTTAAGTTTCTACTTTCTATAATGGGTTTTTATGAAAAACCCGATCCAATTATCAGAGGCTGGTGTATTTTTTATAGAAATTTTTCAAATGTGTTTGCTACTGCCATTCCATCAAACATATCTTGAGTGTCTACTGTGTTCCAGGAAAAGCTCAGTGGTTTCAAAGCTAAAAATGAGGCACACGCCTCAAGGCACAATGCTCTTTTTTTTTTTTTTAAAGATTTTATTTATTTATTTGACAGAGAGAGACATAGCGAGAGCAGGAACACAAGCAGGGGGAGTGGGAGAGGGAGAAGCAGGCTTCCCGCCGAGCAGGGAGCCCGATGTGGGACTCGATCCCAGGACCCTGGGATCATGACCTGAGCCGAAGGCAGACGCTAAATGGCTGAGCCACCCAGGTGCCCAAGGCACAATGCTCTTAAGTTAGAACATATACCAACCATTAGACATGTGCTTCTATGAACAAAAATAATTGTGATAATATAAAACATATGTGTCATTGAAAAACACAGCAAAAAATAATCTTTTTGTTGTGTAACATGGAGTATACATAAAAATGAAGAACCAGATACTCATGTAATAACCAGAACAAAGTTTAGAATTGGTTATAGATTTGTACTTTCATGAATTACTCATTTTTTATCATGTCTCTAGTAACACATCAATAAACTGCAAAGATTTGTTCTAAGTTTCTCCAATAACATCCTTAAAAATCATTTTTTGTTTATACAACCAAGTAAGTCATAAAATCATTTTAAATTAGCATGTCGACTATTTAAATGCAAATATGGTTTGTGTTTTTTTCTGACATACAATCCTAAAGAAAGATAGCAACTATATTTAATATCAATAAGCAGAATTTTTAAAAGTGTAGATGCAAATACCAGGAAGAGTGATTGGCTCAAAATACATATTCAATAATAATGAAAATACAAATTGTGCAAACATAATTCATTTTATTTTAGATCTGCTTTAAGTAAAAGTAGATTTGTGTTTGGTTGCTCATCACTGAAACTTTGAAATAAATATTGACAAAACAAATCAAAAGAAAGGTAAGATTTGAAGGAACATTTTATCCTGAGGCTCGCTCAAAGCTATGAAAATATAAAAGAAAAATTGCAATGATACTCCTTCTTCCATTACCAAAGGAACCTTTCCTGTTTTATCTTTCCTATAAATAGTATGTATTTAATAGCATTATTAAATTCTTTTCACTTAATGCATACTGACAGTTGTTAGGGGAATTGTTATTAAATACTATATCATCAGAAATTTAGACTGTGGTTTAGGAATAAAAGCGGGTATGGTAGTATTACATACTACCATATTATTACTACACTATTATTTGTTCATCAAATTAAGATTAATGTTGCATGCATGAAGTAGTTTTTATTTTTTTCTCATATATCTCTCGCCTCTATACACACTGGTAAAAGTGAAATAGATACAATCATTAAGAACTTCGTCTCAACAAAAATACAAATTCTTCTATTGATGTATAAGATGTCATTTAGTGATATCACAAGATACATGTGCTTTTTTTAATAGATGAGAAGTTTTTTCTTCAATATTTGCCATTCCATGGATATGTTCACAAATGTTTTAAAAAATGGACTTTTATGTCTACTTTAGTACGACATCATTGGAAAAAGATATTCTGATATTTTCCATGGAAAATGCAGCATCTAGTTTTTTGTTTTTGTTTTATTTTGTTTTGGTATTTGGAAAATGAATCCTATTTATATGAAGTTTTTCACAGGGCATAGAGATTAAAGAAAGGAGGAGTATGATGGAAAAGCATCAGGGAAAATAGCTCTGTATTTTACAATAAATGAAAATTGTAGCCCATTGTGTATTTTTGTTCCCTTGAATCACTATAATTTTCCCTTCTCCCAAAGGATTGCTTATTTTATTATTTTTCTGCTCACAATTGATCCAATCATACGTTTTTTACACACGTTACCAATTAGAATTCAGTAACATTATGGTTCTTGTAGGTTCAAGTGCAATCTGTTTTCCTTTGGTCCTCAGGAGACAGGATAAGTTGTGCTAGCATATTGCATTCTATGAAACTAAGTGACAGTGTTGAGTTTATGTGGCCTTCTGCGGCATACCTGGGCTTCAAATTCAGATATTTAGGAGAAGGCATTTGGGATATAGTGCTAAGAGTAGCAACAAACTATATATTGTTACAGGGGAAGAAAAAATTACAAATACAATGCTGCTAGTATCTGTGTAATAACAGTGATGAACTTTGCCCACACTTTGAGCTGACTGTATTTAATATCATCACTGTAAACAAATAATTACATTTCATGATAGTCATCCCATGTTCAACACTATTCTATGGATTTTAGATAAACTTTGTATATTATTTTATAGTCCTCAGTGACACACATTTAAAATGTCTCTGAATTTCTTTTGGGGACAGAAAATGACCAAATCTTATCTGCAATTTTGCCGACATAATCATGGTTACACTGCGTTACTAAAGAATCATCAGGGGTTGCCTGGGCGGCTCAGTTTGAACCTCCGACTCTTGGTTTTGGCTCAGGTCATGATCTCGGGGTTCTGAGATTGAGCCCCGTGTAGGGCTCTCTGCTTGGTGGGGAGACTGCTTCCCCTCGTTCTCTCCCTCTGCCCCTCCCCCTGCTCATACACACTCTCTCTCTCTGAAATAAATACATCTTTTTTTTTTTTTAAGTATCATCAGAATTATCTTAAGGTTTCTCTTCCTCTTTTATAAACTTTAAATGGAGAGTGTGTCCTCAAAGTTTTCCTCCTGTCTTTGTTAATATCATTGGTAAGGTTTAATTCAATTATCAGTTCCTGGTGATTTAGAAAATAATTGTTATTTCTAAAAAGAACATGGAACAAGAATTAATATTATTTTTATTTTCTTTGTTCTAATTAGCAATTGATATCTAAAGTGAATATTTCTATCAGCACATACTTTTCTTTCTTGAACAGAAAAAGTAACATTTTCTAAGTAAATTTAAAATTAAAATTTTATTTGATCCTGAGTATACTGCTTTAGGAAAGAAATGTTGAATCGATACTTATTGTTGATTAACAATAATCTGGGTGTGCATAAACTTAGATAAAGAGACCCCATCCAGAGAGACCTTTTGTTGGATTTCTGTTTGGGGAATTTTTATGGTAAATTTCCAATTAGAGTAAAACAGAACTTTAAGGAGGAAGATATTTAAGACAGAATTTTAAGATTCACTCTGACAACAGAAAATTAAATCACTAACAGAAAGGAAATACTGTATTAAAATTTACCTGAAAGATAACCAACACAACAAATCCATAATGAATGCCTGTAAGTCACTGAACAGTTACAGCTGCTACTGTTAAAAAATAAATAAATAAATAAATGGTTTTAAAAATGAAATAGAGGGGGGCGCCTGGGTGGCTCAGTTGGTTAAGCGACTGCCTTCAGCTCAGGTCAGGATCCCAGCGTCCTGGGATTGAGTCCCGCATCGGGCTTCCTGCTCAGCGGGGAGCCTGCTTCTCCCTCTCCCTCTGCTGCTCCCCCTGCTTGAGCTCTCTTGCTCTCTCTGTCAAATCGATAGATAAAATCTTTAAAAAAAATAAAAAATGAAATAGAATATAATGACGACACTATCTATCCCAAGAATCAATATGTACTGTCAGACAAGTTCAAGCAAATCTATGGGCCCAAAGTACAGGAAGTTTGAATCAGTATAATCTTGCAATTCTAGAATATATTCATCAAAAACATAAAAGACCTCGCAATTTAATTAGAGAACAAATACACAACAAATATTTTATGATGTATTTTTTGCCTACCTTTCCAGTTTAATTTATGAGGCCCTTGCTCCTGGCAGGTTATTCTTGAGCCAAAATAAATTAACTTCAGGTCCTTGAAGGTGTCATACTGTTTCATACCTCTTTGCCTTTGCACATCCTATCCTTTCTGATTATAAAATCCTTAATCACCCCTGTCAACCTGGTGAACTCCAACTCATCCTTTAAGACATAATTCACAGTTTCTGACTGCACCCAGATCAGATTATTGTCTCTCTTCTGCTACCACTTCCCTTGGTACATACCTATATTTCAGCCTTTGCAGAAACAGATAAAGTGATTGTTCCTATTTGTATTTGGATTTTCTTCTGGCCTTGAACTGTTTGTGGACAGGAACAGAGTACTATTATGCTTTAAATTTCACATGTGTAATACTGGGCCTGACATATTATAGATGCTCCATAAATGCAGAATGTACAATTTCATTAAAAAACAAATGCTAGGGGCACCTGGGTGGCTTAGTCGTTAAGCATCTGCCTTTGGCTCAGGTCATGATCTCGGGGTCCTGGGATCGAGCCCCGCATCGAGCTCCCTGCTCGGCGGGAAGCCTGCTTCTCCCTCTCCCACTCCCCCTGCTTGTGTTCCTTCTCTCGCTGTCTCTCTCTGTCAAATAAATAAAATCTTAAAAAACAAACAAACAAACAAAAAACAAAAACAAATGCTAAACACTAAAATATAATTTTATTTTGTGTCAAACTGTGTATTGCTGGGCAAATTCAGAGAAAGAGAAAAGTGATGGCAATTATGTTAAGCATAAGATTATAGAGGAGGTGAGTTTCATGTTATTTCTTGAATATACTAAGAATTAGAATAAGCTTAAATGAGAACGGAGTAATCAAGGCAAAGGGAGTAAGCTGATAATGGTAGGACTATAAATACTGTATTACACATTTCATCTGTTACCATGTTCCTGGCAACAAAAAACAGAAAACCCAACTCATAATGGTGTAAATATAAAGAGAACATAGTACCTCATTTGATAATCACCACCATAACAATTGCGGTGTGGAGTGGAGAGAAGCTGTGAAAACAGTGATTTACTTATGGCATAAGGTTTCAGTATTCAGTCTATTGTTTTACCTTCTATCCTTAAGACGTGAACTTGGTCCTCAGGTTGACTCTTTTAAAGATAATTAGACTTCTGCCACAGTTCAAAACGTCATATCCAGACACAACTCTATCCACAGGAAAGGGGTGGATTCTTCCATTTGCTTTTTCTTCAGTGTGAGGAAATATTTTGTAAGATTTTTCTGAAGCAGAATCCCCTAACGGGCAAAACTAAGTCACAGCCTTCATTGGAATTGGGAATTTGATTAACATTACTGATTGATATTTATAATTTGTCCCTGTATCACACTGGGAGGGGGCGGAAAACCATCAGGAAGGAAAATGGAGATAACACCTATTGACTAGGTAACAGCAGTTTCTGAGACATTATGTTTTGAGAAAAATAGAAAATAGATTTGTATAAATGTAGTAGGAACATTTTAGAGAGGAATGTAGACCGGATGCAATAAGAAACTGGAAGTCATTGAAAGTTTTAGGTAGTGTGCATAACTTTTATTGAGGCAGAGAATTTTCTTTGGAGATAGCTGCATTTGCTCTTTTTAGGACCTGCTACAAATTTTGCTCACCTATTGAGAAATAATATTTCTTTTTCAGAAGAACATATATGCTTTGTCATGAAGCAGTGGGTATATGCTGAAAATGGAAAATTTCACTTTCCCAGTGTATATGTAATTCCCTGAAATTGAAATATAAATACATGTAATAGTTTTTAAATATTTGCAGAAAAAACATTCCATTGCATTTTGCTTTTTCAATTACTCTAACATATGTTCTTCTCCATTTCTAAATAAAATGGAGAGGTGGCTTGCAAAAGAAGTAAATTCCCTTCTTGCTGTCTCTTTAATATGTTTAGTGCTTTTTATTGAGTGAATTCTTTGGATTTAACTGTGAAGCTACAACCTCATTAATTCAACAAAGAGATAGCCTTACTTCAATAAGCATAAAGCATAGGTGGACATATAGAAAACATTTTTCAAATTTCACTCACTCAGACAACCTGTAATGATGCTTTCTACATTTGGCCAGGAAATTTGGTCTCACTCATTTTCCTTGTTTCAAGTAATCTGTAATTTAAGAAAAAAAATAATAACAGATGCATTTCTCAAACTGAGAAAGAAATACTTCAGTCATTATACCTAAACAATGATCTCAAGATGATATCATATCTACTTATTGATCCTTCTAACACCAACAAATTGAAATTTGCCACTGTTGGGTAGTGCATTGATGTTTTTAGTCTATTTCCACTTGCTTTCAAATTATTGTTTTAATAAATCAAATTTCCTTAAACATTTATACTTACCTTCTATCTTCAGAAAGTCAATAAACAGAAAACTGTTTTCATGCATAGGACTTAGTGTAAAAGTAAGTGCATTGTAAAAAGCAGGTGGAAATTTTACCAATTATTAAGAAGAGATTTTTGAAAATAGAAGCCCTAAACTAATAGTTGTTCCCTCTCAGAGCCAATGCCCCCTTTCATAAATAATGTTTGTGATATTCACTTTATTATCCTAAAATAAAATTCATATGTAATATAACCTACTTACCCACACAATTAAAAAAATTAATATAATTAACTGGAACATAAAGGAGAAATAAAAAAATGCATGTCTAAACTAAACATTCGTTTCAATATGCAGATGTTCAGCAAACTTTTATGAGATGTTATAATAGAGGAGGTGGATGTCTCTTCCTACATAATTAGGACAAGTGCTACAGTTGTCAATGCCAAATGGTGTCCATTGTTACCTCTAGTATCCCCCAAAAACAAATATTCAAAATGTTCCCTCAGAGAGAACCACTGCCCTGGATTGAGACTCTTTTGTTTTTAGTTCAAGGAATGATGTAATCATGGAATGAATAAATAGGAAGGAGAAAACCTTTAACTTACATTACCAATTCTTTGGCCTATGAAATTAGGGTTCTGGTCTTTTCTATTTACAAAAGAAAACATATACACGCACATACAAACACATACACACATAAGCACCTGAGTGTTTGTTCAAAGGGACAAAAAACCAGATATATTTAAAATGTACTTTATAAGAATAAAATGTGGAAATTATTATCTTATTATATAGATATAAGGTAGGTAGTATGCCTATATTAAAAAATAATTTTAAGAAGAGTTTTAAATGGAATGAGAAATATAAATGATCAAATAAGTAAAAAGCAAAACTAAAATATGACATGTTATATTAACATAGGTAAAGTACATTTAAATAGCATGGAGGGAAATTGGCCAAAATCTTAGCAGTGGTGAATTCTAGATTTTAGGGTTATGGATGATTATGTTTCCACATTTCCCCTCTACTTCTTGATGCTTAGAGAAACATTACAACAAATGAGCAACATATAAAAAATTAAAACCTTAGATAAAGGAAAAGAATTGAGGTGGCTTTTTGTCCATCAGTTACTTACTTTCTACATTTTAAACCTCCCCTCATCACCAGATTTTTGTTCTCCCAAGTGCATATTCTGTATTACTTCTGTGATCCTTTTTTTTTCATTCATTTGTTAAATTTGGATCTTCCCCAATGCTCTTTCTTCAGCTTCTCTCTTCTGTTACTTTCCTTATTCTCCCACACTCATATTACCCATACCTGTGTCTTCTCTTAGCTCTGGAAACAGTTATAGCCTCAAGCTCATGTCATTGATTTCTACTTGTTGACTCAATAACTTCCTTTTGTGGCACTTAAACACATGATGACTAGTATGAAGCTCATGTTGCATATTTTCTACTTATAATTATTCCAACCATCAGGCCTGACATGCCAATGATCTTGGACATTTTACTCTCTAATTAGTGAATAACACTGATTCTTTCTTAACGAAGACCTTCTCCAATAGTGGTGCCAGAATTTCTACCAGAGGAACTTTTTTTTTTTTAAAGATTTTATTTTATTTGAGAGAGAGAGAGAGAATGAGAGAGAGAGCATGAGAGAGGGAGAAGCAGACTTCCTGCTGAGCAGGAAGCCCGATGCGGGACTTGATCCTGGGACTCCAGGATCATGACCTGAGCTGAAGGCAGTCGCTCAACCAACTGAGCCACCCAGGCGCCCCTCTACCAGAGGAACTTAAGGGTAACAATTTTGTGGCAAAAGGGAAAGTTGTGATTGCACAATACACATTTTAGAAAATTTTACGTTAAAGTTAGAAGGTGGGTGAATGGGGGTGAAGTGAGTGGTTAAAGGCCCACTCTTGAGCCGCTCTTGTCCCTTATTCTATTCCAATGAGCACCCTCTAGGCTATTTTTGCTGTATTTCTATCTAGAGTTGAGAACCCTCTAGCAGGGTCCTTGGCATATATTCAGGCTATTTTGTTTTTTGAACTCTTTTACTGACATTATTCTCTTGTCCAAAAAATAATTGCATACATTTGCTCTATTTATGAATAAAATAGAGATATTTAGCTTTTATTCAAAGCCCTTCAAATCCTTATTGAAATCTCCCATTTTTCCACTCCCCCACCAACTACTTACCCACATGTACTACACTTGAGCCTAAATGAAGTTGCTGTTTTCATTACTTGTGTCATTTTCTATCATGCAATATTCTGTATCCCTGCTCTATCTGAAAAACACTCTTCCAGACTCAAGAACTGCCTTCCATTTGCAGTAGTGTTTGATTCTAACAATGTAGCAACTGGTCCATATATCTATCTGCTGTAATGATTGTTTCTTTCTGTTCTGCACCATGATTATTTATATTGATGTATTAGAAATTTCTATTTGGCACTAGGCATTTTAAGGGCAGGTCTCTTAATTATTGTTTTTAATGTTTCCCTGAATATAGACCATTGCCTTGTGCAGGGCTCACTAAAAATGCATTGAGCGAATCCACAAATAGATAGAGATGATAACATTTGATTTTCCAGTCTACTGTTAACTTTTGTTAAATAACTTTAAATTTACATAATATTATGTTTTTCAGGTGCCTAAGTATTTTCTATTTATTTTATTCTGTTTTTTTTTTATATATTTCTATTTTTATTGCCTTCTATGTCCAGGTTTCCCTTTTTTCATTCTTTAAAAAAGATTTTATTTATTTATTTGAGAAAGAGAGATAGAGAGAGAGCACAAGTAGGCAGAGCGAGGCAGAGGAAGAGGGAGAAGCAGGCTCTCCGCTGAGCAGGGAGCCTGATGTGGGGCTCAATCCCAGTCCCTGGGGTCCAAACCTGAGCCAAAGGCAGATGCTTAACCAACTGAGCCAGGAGTCCCTCTAGGTTTCCTTTTCCCACATAAATGAATTTTCCCTTCTTCTTTAACTCTCCCAACAATTCTGATGTTCTATCAAATTAGTATCATTGTGCTAAAGTCCGTTTTAAATTTTAAAGAACAGGAAAAATATTCCCTACATTTTAGGTAACATTGCATTAAAGATCTTCAGATCTTTGTGAGACCTTCATTTTTCTGTTGCTTTGTCACATTTCCAAATTTTCCCTCAAAAAAATTGGTATCTATACTCACTTATCACAACAGACCATTGTTACATTTTCTTTCTAAGATTTGGTTTCTCAGGTTAATATAATTTTTTTAAGTAATGAATCAAATTAGGAGTGTAATTGTGGCAAAGTGTACTCTTCATTTTCACATTATTTCAAGAGGAACAATTTATTGCCAAGTAAGGTACATGCCCAAATCATTACAAAAAAAAAAATCATTTGTATATTACTGTCATTATATAAAAGATTAGGACTCAAATTTAGTTTGCAGCTCTATATTCTGAGTTTTTTTTTTCATTTGTAAAAGTTTAGAATCATCATCATAAACAGAGTTGATTCATGTTTTTGTCGTAGTGTCTTTTAAGAGTTTTTCTAACAATAATCAAAGTTGCATTAGTTTATTCAGCAAAGCAAAATATGTTAAGTGGAATTTAAATAATCTTGTTATTTTGGGATATTATTATGATAATAAATAAATGTTACATTTATAAGCCTATGCTTAATGTTTAATATTTGAATATATTTAATAAAATATATTTAAAACCTTCTATTTATAATATCTCTAAGTTTGTTCAATTTATTTGCATATTTTTATTCTGACAATATTCATATAAATTGAATAGAGCAAGTGCTCCTTCCCCCTATTTGTTAGAGAAGGAAATTGAGGTCAGAAAGTTTGAAAAATCTGCCCACTATCAAAATACTCAGAAAAAAAACAAGATGCCAATTCTTATCCAAGTTACTTTTCCTTGACCTCTTGTCCTTGCTACTTTCGAATAGTTTGACACTGCTGAAAACACTCAATATGAATATACAAATGTTTGTTAATTGGTTTCACAATTTTAATCAGTTTCACTCAGAGCATGTATATGGAATGATAAATCATTTTAAACTTATTAGCTTTCTATTGACATGCTAAAATAAGTAAAGGTAATGGAAGAGACAATATGAAGCTTTAACTATATTTATTTAGGTAGAGAAGCAAATAAAGGACACATAAGATAGTAATTTAAATTCAAATCTGAAATATAGATATAAGAGCTCTCAGAAACCAGAAACAAGATAGATGATTTTAGATTAAAAAAAAATAAGAAGACTTACTCTATAGTTAAACTGACAGCCAATGGAAGTGTTTATATGTCAGGACAAACAATGTAGTATTTCATCCATGAATATATGCAAGTATGAACTAGAGTGAAGTCATTGCTATAGAATGGAAGAGATATCTGTGAGAGCTGTTTTGATGGAAGCAAATAAATATAAGGGAGGAGTCTAATAAGAATTTGAAGTTTTGATCCTGGTAAAATTAAGTGATGGGGCTAGGGTAATAATAATAATTGCAAAGACTATAAAATGCTAACCATGGACCAGATATAAATTCCCAGTGCTTTACATATATAAACTAATAGAATCTTCACAACAACATCAGGAGAGGTGGTTTTACTTCTGTCCCTATTTCATACATGAAGAAAACAGAGGTCCATAAAAGTTAACTAACCTGCCCAGGTCATACAGTTAGTGAGTGGTAAAGTTTAGTTTTGAGTCTGGTAATTCTGGCTCCAGAGTTTGTGCTTTTTCCTACTATAGTAGATAGACAACTAGAAGATCAGAAAGAAACTTAATTCTATACAGAACTTTGAACTGAGGAAGTTCTAAGCCCTATGTATGCATCGTTTCTAATTCTCAAAGTATTCCTCACATTGATGAACCCTTATGCTATTAAAGAACAAATACCTGACTTGTCTGTGCCATAAAATAAATAGGAGTCAGACCTGAAATTCAAACTCATTCAGCGAATGGTTTAAAAGTTTATGATTTTTCAGATATTAACTAAAAATATAACAATTTTATATGATTTTTCTCTGGGCCACTTATTTACTCATAAATTAAAAATCTTGAAAGTTTCTTATACATAAGATAAATGTTAAGCACTGAGATTAATGTAATAAACAGGACTTGAGGACTCCTGGGTGACAGGTAAACAAACAAGCAATTGCGATGCAGCAGGAACAAGTGAAAAGGACGCTTAATATTCATAGCTCTATTACAGTATTTCCTACAGTCTAATGTTTATTTCAGTGGCTATATACCATTCTCTCTCTAGTACTCTTTGATCTCCTTTAGGGCCCAGAGTATACCTTTTTCTTTTCCCATAATAAATGTTGTCTCCTATACAAAATGATTGCCCCATACATATTAGCAGAAGTGAATTCAATGCAGCACAAGGTGTAAGTTTTAAAAGGCATTACAGTTATGTCTGTTACCCATGGCTGCAGAATAACAAAGAATTTTGTAATAGAAAATATAATAGAGGAATCTTTTTTTTTTTCCTTAAGATTCATTCTTCCTTCTGGCCACAACTGACTTCAGGGTATACCATCCGTGCAATCACACATGGCCCCATGCTCAGAAGGGCCCAGTGCATGGCTCCATGCTATGCTGTCACTGTCTTGAAATTCTTAGTAATTTCCGTACTAGGAGTCCCACAGTTTCATTATACACTGGGCTCCATAATCTATGTACACAGTATTGCTCCTGACATTTCCTTTTTGCCTAAAACCATGTGATGATATGAATAGCCCTTTTATTTTTTTTTATTTTTATTTTTTTAAAGATTTTATTTATTTATTTGACAGAGAGAGAGATAGCTAGAGCAGGAACACAAGCAGGGGGAGTGGGAGAGGGAGAAGCAGGCTTCCTGCCGAGCAGGGAGCCCGATGCGGGGCTCCGTCCCAGGACCCTGGGATCATGACCTGAGCCGAAGGCAGACGCTTAATGACTGAGCCACCCAGGCGCCCTGAATAGGCTTTTTAGAAAAGAGGTCCAGAGAGCAGATGGTAAGGGGATATTGAACCCTTGGTTCAGGTGCGACTACTTCATGTCTTTCAGAACCCTTCCCCGACCATGCCCTCACACACATGCATTTCACATTGGGGTCAATGTCTCTCCTACATGCATCCAACACTCACTTTGCATCACTGGGTAGCTGTGTCCTCGTCTGTACATGGTAGTGCCAGTGATGAGGTGTCTTGGAGAGCAGTGATTACTCTTAGCGTGATTGGCATTTGTGCTTACATGATACTGGGGAGACACTGGTTTAGAATCCAGGTGTATGATCTGTAAACAAATGACTCCTGTGGTCTTGATATCAAGGTTGTTATCCTTAAGAGCAAGTGAAAGCATGAGACTTTCCTTACCTGTCAGAGGACCAAAAGAAAAATAAAAAGAAAATGTGAATCTTGAAAAGGAATGCTGATTTTGTCAGAAGGATGCAGCTTGTGATAAAAGTATACTAAAAGGTAATGAAATGCAGAATGTGGGAGAAATGCACTAATAGCAACCACAGAAGCAACGGACAAGAACGGCTCTTGATGAAAGAGGAGCAAATGCATATTTATATAATTATAGTACAATGAGGCAACCCAGAAGAGTCAAAGATGTCGAAAGATAAGGAGCTGACAGATGAGGACCAGTGTGAGAGTCAAAAAAGCACTATGTATCAGGATAGAAGAGAATGAGGAAGTATCAATAGCAAGACCCTGAAATTAGCTGCATTTTTCACGTAAAACATTTATTACAATTTCAATTGTTCACTTAGGTAAGTAAATCGGTATTCATTAATTTTATACTGTATTCAGTATCAGAGCTTAAAATTAATTCACAAAAGAAATATATGGTACAGATATCAGTCTCTTAGGTGATCATCAGTGAAAATAAATCAACACAAAACCAAAAACTGTTAAAACTCTTTGATTAAGGGAATAATTATTATCAATAACCTGATTCTAAAAATTGTGCTTAATATTTGTAACCTTACAACTAATGATATCTGATTATATGTATTAATTTAAGTCGTTGAAGATTCTCAAAAATCTCAAAGTAATAGTAAATTCATGAGAAGAGATGGATGGTATATTTAGCATAGACAGTGGGCCTTTTATTTTATATTTGTAGCTTCAATGACAGAAATATAAAACTAAATGTAATTTCTGCTCCTAGTCTACAAACATTATGTTAACAGCTCTGTATTGTAGCAGATCATCTACTAGCTTTTATTAGTCACTGCAAAAAGCACTTATTAATAATACTTATATAGTACTCACTATGACCTGGCAGTCACATCATATAGGTCACTGTATTTAAATACATGCACTTTATATAGATCAACTCTTTAATCCTCATTTAGCCCTTTAATCCTAAAGGTAAGCACTATCAATATCCTCATTGTTTAGATGAGGAGACAGGCATAGAATACTTCCACAACGTGCTTGGAGTTTCATTAGCTACTTAATGACAAAACCAAGATTTATTCCCAGACAGCTAAGTTTCAGATTCTGTGCTTTTAGTCACTTCCTTCTATACTGATTCTTAAGAAAGATTATTTAGCATTAAACAAGTGAAGTGGGCTGTCAAATTAACAACTTGTGCTATTATCATTAGCAACACACTGACAGTTTTAGAGTGAAGTATTTAAGTGCATTTTTAAAATTATAATTCAGATAAGGGATAAAGCTTTAACAAGGTTAGTGCAAGTATGCATACTAAAAATGTTTAGCATGTGACTGTACTTTTTGAATTAAATGAGTATTTGAGTCTTGAAATCTGAGTTTTTGCATATGAGCAGAAACTAGCTTGAAAAGTCATGAGGTGGGCGCCTGGATGGCTCAGTTGATTAAGAGTCTGCCCTCAGCTCAGGTCATAATCCCAGAGTTCTGGGATCCAGTCCTCATCGGGCTCCCTGCTCAGCGGGGAGCCTGCTTCTACCTCCTTCTGCCTGCTACTCCCCTCTGCTTGTGCAGGCTCTCGCTCTCTCTTTCTGTGTGTCAAATAAATAAATAAAATCTTTAAAAAAAAAAAAAAGCCATGAAGTGATCTGGGCCAGTCTTGACATTTGGCATAATATGTGTTTTCTTACATGATAGGCTTGCTTGTAGATAGTGGTTGAATGTCAGTTTTTCATCCATTCCTTGAATAGATAGACATTTATTACTCTGAATGTGGAATATGCCTCTTACAATATGTTGCATTTTTGAGAGATCCTGTTTGTTAACTCATTAGAGTCTAATTCCTCAGGATATAATATAACCATGATGGTTATTTTTATTAGAAAAATTAAAAACATCTAGAAAGCCCAGTGACTCAAATATTTTTTTTTATACTCATATGTCACTAATTTTGAAAGCTATGTAAAAAGAGACAGTAGGGAATGTTCATTTACATTAAGAACCACATTATTCTTAAAATGCAAAGACAATTTTCTGTGTATATGGGATGTCTTTTTACACAGTAAAGGTAGAGCTGCAGGCTCATGGAGTCAGGGGATCCCTACTGGGGTTTATAGAAGAGAAAGGTGGGAAGTGGCACAGACGGAGAAAGTGGGAATGCAGAAGATCTGTTAGATTTTATAATTTACTTAGCACTATTTCTGAACATAGCTGCAAGTGACATATATAACTTACTATTAAGCAATGTCAGCCCAGTGAAAGAACTTACGAAGTCCCCACATTATTTACATATCAGATTTTTTCCCCAGACAGAACACATGATGAAGACAGCCAAACAAATAACAACAACAAAACTCACAACCCTGCTATCCCTATGCATGTATATTTTAAATTTCCTGCATATTAAAAGGTCTTTGCTATAGAGAACAGATAAACGTTAAAGCTTGAAACATGCACCAAAGGACAAACAAACTCTTTGTTACTATCAGGAAGGTGATTTCTAACATATGCTGCTACCCAGATGAAAACTCTATGTTTCTAGAAGATTCCTGACCTTACAAGAAATACAGGAAATGAAATTGAGAAGACCTAAAGTAAAGAAAGTGGTAAGAATGGGGAATTTGTGTATTCTACATGGCTGCTTTTGCATGTTGAAGAATTTATAGACTGAACAAATAATCCCTCCCACTTGGTCCTGTTGCTATTATTGGGTCATTTTCCCTTTTGCTTTATGATTAACAATTAGGAATTAGTATATGAGAAACTGAAAATACTGCACACCTAGGATTCAGATAGACCTGGATTTAATTACTAGCTCTACCACTGGGTCTAATCGGGAAAACAGATTATGTATCAAATAGTTCTGTAGTGCCAATTTAATAATGGGACTCAATGACACAGTTGTTGGAAAACGTGAAAGGGAAAAGGAACCAAGAGAAACCCAGAAATTCATAGAGTATGACTATTACCATCCTAAGGCTGGAGAGTCAAAGGGATGAGAGGTGTTAACAGAACCTAGGATTAGGGGCTACCTGGTTGGAACCATAGTGAGGGGTGCCTTGGTTCCCTGTTCCCTGCTCCACCAAGGGAGGAGTTGAAGTTATGGAAGAGACACATCACCTTGTAGAGACACTGCTCAGAGCAGAGGAACTTACTGAGCACAAGGCAGATTACCTTGGCTCCCCCTTTTTGTCATTCTCCAGTCACCTCCAGGCATCTCATTGATTGGCTAAAGGGCAGTTAGAAACAGGAAGCAAGGGCAAAAATGAACTATTGGGACTTCATCAAGATAAAAAGCTTTTGCACAGCAAAAGAAACAGTCAACAAAACCAAAAGACAACCGACAGAATGGGAGAAGATATTTGCAAATGACATATCAGATAGTCTAGTATCCAAAATCTATAAAGAACTCATCAAACTCAACACCCAAAGAACAAATGATCCAATCAAGAAATGGACAGACGACATGAATAGACATTTTTCCAAAGAAGACATCCAAATGGCCAACAGACACATGAAAAAGTGCTCAACATCGCTGGGCATCAGGGAAATCCAAATCAAAACCTCAATGAGATACCACCTTACACCAGTCAGAATAGCTAAAATTAACAAGTCAGGAAATGACAGATGTTGGCAGGGATGCGGAGAAAGGGGAACCCTCTTAACCTGTTGGTGGGAATGCAAGCTGGTGCAGCCACTCTGGAAAACAGTATGGCGGTTCCTCAAAAAAGTTGAAAATAGAGCTACTGTACGACCCAGCAATTGCACTACTGGGTATTTACCCCAAAGATACAAATGTAATGATACAAAGGGATATGTGCACCCTGATGTTTATAGCAGCAATGTCCACAATAACCAAACTGTGGAAAGAGCCAAGATGTCCATCAACAGATGAATGGATGGTATATATATATATACAAAGAAGAGGTGGTATATATATACAATGGAATATTATGCAGCCATCAAAAGGAATGAGATCTTGTCTTTTGCAATGACGTGGATGGAACTGGAGGGTATTATGCTGAGCGAAATAAGTCAATCAGAGAAAGACATGTATCATATGATCTCACTGATATGAGGAATTCTTAATCTCAGGAAACAAACTGAGGTTTGCTGGAGTGGTGGGGGGTGGGAGGGATGGGGTGCCTGGGTGATAGACATTAGGGAGGGTATGTGCTATGGTGAGCACTGTGAATTGTGTAAGATTGTTGAATCACAGACCTGTACCTCTGAAACAAATAATGTAATATATGTTAAAAAAAAAAAAAGAGAGAGAAGATAGTAGGAAGGGAAAAATGAAGGGGGGAAATTGGAGGGGGAGATGAACCAAGGGAGACTATGGACTCTGAGAAACAAACTGAGGGTTCTAGAGGGGAGGGCAGTGGGGGGATGGGTTAGCCTGGTGATAGGTATCAAAGAGGGCATGTACCGAATGGAGCACTGCGTATTATACGCAAACAACGAATCATGGAACAGTACATCAGAAACTAATGATGTAATGTATGGTGATTAACATAACATAATTAAATTAAAAAAAAAAAAGAAACAGGACTTGAGCAAGGTGTTTTGCAGGGATGAGCCCTGTGTGATAGGGAACAAAGCAGGGAAAAGACAGAGGATGGATATGAGAAGAAAAAGGCAAGTGACTGACACAACCAGCTTGATCTCCGTCAAGCAGTTTAAACACCTAAATCTCAATTTCTTCTATAACATTGGGGTAATGCCATCCAATTCATAGCATTGTTATTAAGATTAAATGAAATAACACTTATAGTGTGCCTGGAGCATATTAAAAGGTATTTCGATAATATTTTTTCTTCTCCAATTTCATCAACTCAAACTGGAGGAAATACAATACAAAGAAATGCTTAGTGAAAAAGCATACTACTTGCATGATTTCTTATATATTTGATGTGCAATTTTTAAAAATAATATCAATATAACTTATTTTAGATTTAATCTGAGAAAAGTTAGTAGGTAGCTGAGCTTAGACTAGAATATAAAGGCCCACTGACTATATAATAAGTATTTTGGGAATATAATGGAACTTGAACTAAATGAGAAGGTTTAGTACCAAAGTATTTCTGTCTATCAGCTAAATATCTGAGTTTGTATATGAAAACTGAAGTTCGTACATCTTTTTGTATGAAGAAAAACTTCTTTAGTTTCTTAAATTTATGAATAAATATCTAAATAAAATATTTTTTCACATTACAAATGAAAGATTTTAATGTTTTTTATCAGTTCCACTTATAGGAAATTACCTAAAAAAACTGGCGAATTTGAAAGAATGTATGTGCAGTAAGCTGTATTTGGAAAAAAAATGAGCTTAATCAATTTGGTAACTCATTAAATGGATTTTGATATAGTTTAAGTATGAAATACCATGAAGTCATTAAAATGATGATACTTACCTACATTTGCAAATATGGAAATTACATATGATATATTATTAAGTAAAATAAGCATATTACAAAACAACATGGTGACATTTTTGTTTTTTGTTTTTTTTTTAAAGATTTTATTTATTTATTCATGAGAGACAGAGAGAGAGGCAGAGGGAGAAGCAGGCTCCCAAGGAGCAGGGAGCCCGATGCGGGACTCGATCCCAGGACGCTGGGATCATGACCTGAGCAGAAGGCAGACGCTTAACCATCTGAGCCACCCAGGCGCCCCATGGTGACATTTTTGTTATGGATATGTTTGTATTTATGTGCAAAAAATATCTATAAAATCAAAGGATAATAATGGCTATCTTTTGGGAAAGTGTTACTAGGTTATTTTTACATTGTCCTTTATAGGTTTCATTACTTTCTGGTATTTTTCTGTATTTATTATCACTATTATTATTTAAATATTTTATTTATTTATTTGAGAGAGAGCAAGAGCACAAGCAGGGGGAGTGGCAGAGGGAGGGGGAGAAGCAAGCTCCCCACTGAGGAGGGAGCCCCATTCAGGGCTGGATCCCAGGACCCATGGGCCTAAGGCAGATATTTAACCAACTGAATCGCCCAGGAGCCCCACTTTCTGGTATTTTTAAACAGCTTTGTACAATTAATTTTGTCTTACAATTAATATTTTATTTTAAAGAAATGACTATTTTTACTTTGATAAATAGGACTTTTAATTTTAATTATTTTTGTATGAAATTTTAAGACAAGTATTTTATATAAATTGCTATTCCAAGCCACATAATAAATAACAGTTAGTTGAATGAGACAAATATACAGTTGTAACCCTAGGCACTTTATATATTGATTCCTGGCTTGTGAATGAATATAAACAACTTTTGTTTAATTTAAAATTAGTGAGTTACACATAGACACATGAGCAAAATTAGATTTAATTCTCTTAAGGAATAGTTATTTTTATTTTTTATTTTATTTTTTTTAAAGATTTTATTTATTTATTTGAGAGAGAGAGAATGAGACAGAGAGCATGAGAAAGAGGAAGGTCAGAGGGAGAAGCAGGCTCCCCGCCGAGCAGGGAGCCCGATGCAGGACTCGATCCAGGGACTCCAGGATCATGACCTGAGCCGAAGGCAGTCGCTTAACCAACTGAGCCACCCAGACGCCCGGAATAGTTATTTTTAAACTTAGTTTAGTTTTAATAGGCAATAGTAAAAAAAAAAGTGAGCTTCAAATCGACACTCCTACTATGAGCTCTTTGTAAGGCACTAGGCAGTGGTCTGGAAGATTAAAGGAAAAACGTAAAGCAAATGAGACAGTCTGATGTATACTGAAAACTTCTGAAGAAGAAAAAAAATGTGTTATTTTTTTTTTTTTTTTTTTTTTTATTTTGGTTGTCAGTATGTAACTAGTTAATATGTAACCAACTGTTGCTTTCTTTTATTATTAATGTGACATATTTAGGAAAGCTAAATGCCAGCTAAATTTACAATGCAAGGGTCAGAAAAATAAACCAAACCATGAAGTTGATGAATGTGAGAATAGAAATGCAATGTTAAACTGTGAAAATAAGAGTGCCAAAAGGAAGGACAGTTTGTAATAACAACCACTGATTTTATAGAACTTTACATTTTGTCCAGTATAATATACCATTGTATTTTTTTTAAAGATTTTATTTATTTATTTGAGAGAGAGAGAGAGATAGCAAGAGAGAGCATGAGAGAGCATGAGAGGGAGAAGCAGGCTCCCCGCTGAGCAAGGAGCCCGATGCGGGGCTTGATCCCAGGACCCTGGGATCATGACCTAGGCTGAAGGCAGTGACTTAACCGACTGAGCCACCTAGGCAACCCCCATTGTATTTTTATTTTATATCACCTAGTGAAGCAAGTTAGGGAAATTCAAGTTAGGGCAAGTACAATTAACTTTATGAGGAACCTGAGGCTCAGAGAATTTAATAACTTCTCTAAATCTCTGATTTTCTACAGTGCCTCATGATTTTCATGCTAGAGGGCCATATTTGATCGCTTCATATAAGTATTTAATACACTGTAAGTCATTTTGAAATAACATATTGACTTAGAAAATACGAGATAATTAATAAAATTTAGTGGACATGTTTCTGACATTAATGGTTTGTACCCAATTAGATACTGTCAGTACACCTATTTATCTTTAAAAAATATAGCTCAAAGTGTGTCCCAACCCCCATTAAGAGTGTATTTTTTTGTCATGATCTATTGAATATCCTACAAGGATGAGTAATCTTTGTTCATTAATATCTATAACTATCAGAAGAGTAACAATAATAATCACAATGTTTTTTGTCAATATAATGCATTATTGATTAATCTCATTAATATGTCATTATTGTTAGTAGTACTATCCATGTATAATTTAAATTAATGTGTATCTAAAAGATTGATCCAGTCTCTGGGAACCTGGAATTTTAATTGTAAGCAACTTATGAAATCTTAACATCCAGAATCTAGACTTTTGAAATATATCTAGAAATACTGAGGATCTAAACAAACAAACAAGTATAATAAATATAATGCCCCTTCTTGGTATCAAAGAATCCGTTTCTGACCAACAATCGACCATTTAAAATAAAAATAAAATCCCAGTGACCATTTAAAATAGAAATCAAATTATAATGATAAAAGCACTACTCTGCTGAGGATAAAAATATCTTATAATACCTTTAAAAAAATAAGACAGCTCTAACACATGGCAAACATGACAGAAAACAGTCATGGCAAGAAAAGAGAAAAAAAAGGGCGCCTGGGTGGCTCAGTTGGTTAGGCGACTGCCTTCGGCTCAGGTCATGATCCTGGAGTCCCTGGATGGAGTCCCGCATCGGGCTCCCTGCTCGGCGGGGAGCCTGCTTCTCCCTCTGACCCTCCCCCCTCTCATGTGCTCTCTCTCTCATTCTCTCTGTCTCAAATAAATAAATAAAATCTTTAAAAAAAAAAAAAAAGAAAAGAAAAAAAAAGGTTACACAGAGGAAGAACAATAGTGACAGTATTATTGATGGCAAAGGAATGTTTAGCTGCTTGTGGAGAATTGGCATCTGCCTGATAGCAAAGAAGAAAGTCATGGGTAGGTGGAAAATTACGAGATTTGACCAACTTTTCCTCCAGTGAATACTAGAGAGCCTCCTGATATTAGTACACTAAAGTTGTGTGTGATATAGCAATCTTCAATCTGAGAAAGGTGATTTATGGTAAGTAAAAACATTATTTAAGGATATTTTCTACCTTGTGTCGTAGATACTCTCTACAACTAAGTACATTATTAACCTAAGTATTCTCTAATGTGTTTTATATAGTGCATAGGGGTTATTTAGGCTCTTTACTTTCACTTTTTTTGTTCTCCCAAGCAATTTATTTCAAACCTTTATTCTTGCCTCTGTAAAACAGAGTTTATATACTCTTTCCTCAAGAATATAAAGTGGTAGGAAAGATAGATGTATCCAACTAGCTATAATGTAATGAGATTAAACATCATCATCCATATATGTTTTATGGGAGTTGTTACTTTTATTTAAGGCATTTAGGTAAGACTAGCATTTGTTGTGGACCTTGATTGACAAGAGGAATGTCAATCAAGGACGAGTAAGAGCAGAAAACTGCCATGAAGGTAGAGGTGGACATGAGACATGAGACATAAACATATATTAGCATCACAGTAGTTTAGGAGAGCATAGGAAGCTAAGAGATGTATGTTATCTGTGTAGTGGTGGAATCTGAGATGCATAATGGTTGAGTTGTGTAAGAGTGTAAAGAGAGGGTGAATTGACAGATGAAATTGGAACTGTAATTTGGGGAAATATTTGCATGAAAGGCTAAGGATTTTGGACTTTATCCTTTAAGAAATTAGAAGCCATACACTCCTCCTTCAGAGGAGTGACAAGAATAACTTTTATTGAGAGATATGAAATGCTTTTTGGAAAATGCTAAGGATTCACGGTCCTTCCACATATAAACAGATCTCATTTCTTTTCCATCTATTCTGTTTAAGTACAATGGTTTTGAATATGGTATCATGATATTCATTCAATTTTATTCAAATAGCATCAGTATTTAAATTGTCTTTAATTTACATGACTGGTTAAACAGGAATGTTTTAGTTGAATTAACAACTTGCAATAACTTCAGGGGAAATGCTTTTGTTCCTTTGAAAAATATCTGCTGGTTAAATAAATGTATCCAACTGTGAAAAAATATGATAAAAATATCTCAATATACATTAAAGTTCATTGGTTTTGAAAAATAATTGGTTTTAGATAAAAAGCTATTAGAATTAGTAAAAATGCCTAATTTAGAATAAAATTTGTTCATTTCATGGAATTACTTTGGTTATAGTGGAATGTGTTGGTGATGAAAACAGCAATATGATTTGGACAACAATCAATAATGCTTCTGCTTTAGGAAAACTGAAATGGATTTGATTCATGAATTTAATGGATCAGTAATTTAAATAAGTATCCAAGATAGGAAGAATATTCAAATAAGTGTGTTTTTTTTAAGTAGATACATGTAAAATATAATAATACCACAGTGTTGTCTAGTATTGTATAGGTTTTAAAGTGTTTTCATAGGCTTTACTTCACTTGATCCCTCGAGTAATCCCTCAAGACAGAAAAAGCAAGTGGTGGTGGAAATGTATTGCTTTTTTTTTAATGACTTGCCTTGGGTTTCAGGTCTGGAATTAGAGTCCACTGTGTTTTTATTCTTCATGTCTTTTTTACTGGGACTGAACCATTCTTAGACATTTTTCCCAAAAATATTTAAATCATTTCTTTAGTCAAAGCTTTCAAAAACTCAGTCAAGTGAGTAAATATGATTGGCTTGTCAGATATTTCTCACTGTCATAATGCTTGAATAGGCTGTGCATTTAGGCATAAGCTTATTATTTGACTGACTTTAGTTTCCTTTCTGATACACTTTGCAGGTAATGATTTTAAGATGATTTCAAAGGCATTGCCATTTTTAATTTAAAAATTTAATTAAGAGGAATGTCCTCTGGGTATTGTAAGATTTATAAAGCCACAACTATATTTCTGTGTATATGTATGCAGTGCTATACTTCATTAGCCATCACTATGTCTTGTGCTTATTTGCAAGTAGAATACATGCATTTAAAAAATATATATATCCTGCAAAGAACCTATATTCTTTGATTTTCTGATAACTCAGAGAACTGATTCAGAGAAATGTATAGAGGAAACCATTGGTATATCTTTTTTTTTTTTTTTTAAGATTTTATTTATTTATCTGAGACAGAGAGAATGAGAGAGACAGAGAGCACATGAGAGGGGGGAGGGTCAGAGGGAAAAGCAGGCTCCCCGCCGAGCAGGGAGCCCGATGCGGGACTCGATCCAGGGACTCCAGGATCATGACCTGAGCCGAAGGCAGTCGCTTAACCAACTGAGCCACCGAGGCGCCCCCATTGGTATATCTTTACATCCAAATGTTGCCTTCTGTATTTTAATCCACTATCTCTAGCACATGCATTCTAACAATTATTTAGTCTTAGGGTAGAATAAAAATGTGTCAAAGTCATTGATCATGAGAGAACGTGGGAAAAAAACTGAAATGGGCTTGGAGATTATATATGCTCTACCAGAAAATTTTAAAAAAAGGTGCAAACACAAATGACTGTAATATAACTATAATATCACTAATCTAACACATAAAAATAATCTCTAAAATAGAATAAATTTATTTACCTATACACTATTACATTGATTTAATTGTGGCCAGGATCATAGGTTGTTTTGTTTTTTCTAGGATATTTGCAAAGTTTTGAAATAAAGTTAACAATAGCATACCATAGATAATACCATTTTATAATTTCTGTGTATCTACATAGAGATAATATATTTCTTAATATTTAAAGTTGCTAAAAATCTCTTTACTCCAAGTAAATCAATATTAGGATGCCTAACCAAAACCTTTGCTTACATCTATTTTTCAAAACAAAGGTCAGTATCAATATAATTAATATAATAAGAAATTATAATCAAAAGGGCATTTATTATTTTCATGAACAGTATTTACTTAATTTTAGTAATAAGAATTGTCTACTTTTAGATTTTAATTTTTTTCCTATATAAGAAAACCAAATTATAATTTAATTTGGATGATATCTTTCTCTTAGGGTGAAACCTGTATATGCTTAAAGCAAAATGTCAGTCTACATATTGAGAAGAGCAGTAAGGAAAGGGAGGAGATAAGATTTTAAAAATCAATATAACGTTAAACTAAAAGACAACAATTTCTGGGGAATTATACTCATGACATAGTTTCCTGAGTGAATAAAAATCTACATTTAAAGGTACAATAAATTTGATGTATCTTGATTCTGTTAGAAAATGAACAATTCTATGTACCTCATTTACCCTTTTAGGTACTTGAGAGGGAAATAAAGGGTTCCTTCTCCAAGTAACTGATTAAAGTAGCATCTATGAGACCAGATCTCCAACACACTTATCATTTATGGCTTCAATGATATCAAGAGTGTTAGATTTTGCTATCATAAAAAAAATTTACGACCCATTTATTAATGAATGTTTGGAGTCATAAATTAGATTGTAACAGATGAATTTCCATCATGCATATGGCATTATCCCCGAAGAAGCAGGTATTAACCTTGGAGAGTGACACATTTGACAAAGTAGTCCTTGTAAGGCAATATAATCAGAGAAGTACAGGTTGGATATCTGCTTTATTTCCTTAAGGTAACCAGAATTTCCCACTTACGCAGATCAGAGCACTAGAGTCCTAAAGAACTGAAGACTTTATGATAGGCTCACCTACACCACAGGGGACATTCAGGGGAAAGGGGAAAAAATCAGCACTCTGCTATGACATTTTCTTAGTTCAGCTTTATGGCAAAATAATTGCTAGTATATGCTGCTCTTCTCTGAAGGAAAAAGCTATAGGCCTGGATTATTTAAAGGAAAATATTAATAGTCTGATCCATATATTCTATATAAATACAATAATGGGTCATTTTCCTTTAATCTTTTATACACATTTTTCTTTCAGTTACTTTATTCCACACCCCATATTCATAGCATGCTTTACTAGAAGTTGTTTTTTCAGGGACTAAAAGTTTTCCACAAGAGATACTAATGGTTTCACCCTAGTCACCAACTTGATTTTTTCTGCTTCTCAGCTGTCTTTAGTTTCACAGTCCAGAGACCATCTGTCTAGACAGGTGTTTTCTCACTGGTATCTAAAAGTAGAAACTGAACATCATTATTTTTAAAATCTATTTAGAAACTGCAACTCTAGTGATAACACAGTATTGGTCTAAACTGTGCACTGTTACAAATCTCTTCCTTAGAACAGATGGACTGCAAAATGGCTTATTTTGCATGTACCAGCTGTGAACCTAAGTAATATACAGGAACTCTGGGTGCCACTTTACATTGCACAGAAAAATCAGGAAATTTAATAGGTATGTAATATCAAAAGTTTTTGCAGTAAGACATTTATTTAGTAAATTAATTTTTTTAAAGAGTCCACTGTGTACAATACAGGGAAAAGCAAAGTAGGAATACCCCATCTTAGAGATATCACTATAAAGTAAATTCTGCTGAAAAGTATTTTGAAGCCTATAAATTTATGGGCTTTGACTATACTCCATAACTTTTAGCCTGAAAGACATAGTTTTCTTGATTCCAAATTTAAAATGCTTGGTACTAGTGATATATGAATATTCCTTATTGTATAACACTAAAAAACTGATTTTTGTTAACGTAAATAAAGATACTATTACAAAACAATATTTAATTCCATCACAGAATCACACTCTTCCTCCCCATCATGATCCTTACAATATGTACACACGTACACGCACACACACACACACACACGCATTTACAGAATCATTCACTGTATTAGAGATGCAATTTTTGCAGTGGTTACATGTATGCAGTTGGTATGTTGTTGAATGCCCAGATCCACTAATTCTTAGCTATGTTACCTTAGGAAAGTTATTTAATATTTTGATGCCCTAGTGTTTGTTGTTTTCCTATGTGAAATAAGGATAATAGTCCCTAAATGATAAAGTTGATGTGATGATAAATGACAAGATGCATATAAATCACTTATAAGCAACCTAATTTAATAGGCAGATGATGAGCATTTTGCAGTTAGCATTATTGTTATTATTTCTGTGTTCTAAGTAGGTTAATGTGTTTTGTCACATACCACCTGTCCTCAAAATCTATTTTCCTGAAGGAAAAATAGGTATCAAGTTTGGACAGGTTAAGCTGAAGTTAGATTCTATTATTTCATCATTAAATGTCATTTATTTTGCTATCTTGGGAAATTAAACCAATTTTTTATGAAAAAGTATATATCTGAGTTAAAACAATCAAATTACATTCAATGTTTGGGAACAAAGTTTATAAATTAGTGAGAAAACCAATGAAGTATTTTTCCTGGTTTGTTTATGACCTGTAAGCAATATATTTACTGAGAGGATACAACCTAACCTGTCTCCGTAACTAAATATTTTTCTGTGTGTGGTTTGAAAGCCTTTTCTTCAACTTTTTCTTCTCTTTTGTCCCCCTCTTCATCGTTCTTCCTCCCCCGCCTCATCCTCCTCTTTCTCCTTCTTCTCCCTTCTCCCTTCCCCCTCCTCCTTCTAGTTTTTCATGACAGCTCTGCTTGTAAGGAAAACTATAGTTAAGAAATAGTATAAAGTGAGTCCCAGAGTGGTAAGAGAGACCAAGGTAAAGAAGCAAATAGATGATGTCAGAGCAATCTTCCTGCACTTTTTGATCTACCCTAAAGATTAAATAAATTACAGCCTATTTTTGAGCCAGTAGTTTATGCAAACTGTAAATGCTAAATATATTTGTTTTGTTTTTTGGGGGTTTTTTTGGCTTTCTTTTATCCTGCACTTACATTAAAATTGTCATGTTTAATTAAAACTAATGAAATCATAGATGTAATAATTGGATATATTTTGGGATGGCATCAGGATGACATTTATTATTTATTATTAGTTATTTATTTTTAAGCTTTAACATGATCTTAGGAGCCAAAACAAATAAAGGAGAGAATAAAATTCATCTCTTAGGCTCAAATATAAATTAGATGAGGGAAAAAATGTAAAATGCATTGAACAAAGATTATTTCTCCACAACATATTATAAACCACTAGAAAAATTAGAGCAAATAAAATTTAAGGCAAAGGGAAAAATGACACAAAATCTCACTTGTGTATAAATATATCACATAGATACATAGAGTGTAAGCTAAATAACACACAAAATTACATAAAATGAAATAAAATGTGCTTAAAGATCTGGAAATGTAAAACTGGCTCTAATATAAACTGGGTCACTCTAGAATGCACTAAAATGTATTTCTTACATGACTTGAACAAAATAAATAAAAATTAATATGATGTACTTTTGCATTGCTGCTGGAAAAATAAACTTGTTTATTATTATTTCTCTATAGGAATAGATAGCAGAATATATGCATATAATAGCACAGCACTAGCTGGTGGAGGACACTCAATAAATGTTCATTACCTTTCTACCTCTATGCCATGTTGTTGCTTACCATTTTAATCTTTTTTTTTTTTAAGATTTTTTTTTTTTTTAAGATTTTATTTATTTATTTGAGAGAGAGAGAGAGAAACAGCATGAGAGGGGATAGGGTCAGAGGGAGAAGCAGGCTCCCCGCCGAGCCGGGAGCCCGATGTGGGACTCGATCCCAGGACTCCGGGATCATGACCTGAGCCAAAGGCAGTCGCTCAACCAACTGAGCCGTCCAGGCGCCCAACCATTTTAATCTTTACATCCTCTTCCTTAGGTCAAAATATTTTGACTATTTTAATCCTTCTAATTGTTTCTTAGCATCATCTTCACATTCATCCAGAATATCCTATGTGACCATTAACAAGATTTCTTTCATCATCTCAATTTAGAAAGATTTTCATATCATAGGCCAATAGAAAAATGAAGGCATTTTGCACTAACATGAATTTCCTAATCTAGCAGGTTAAATTGTTCCTCAAAAAGTTTTATCCAAGTCTTAACCTCTGGACCTGTGAATGGGACCTTATATGGAAAAAGAGTCTTTGTAGTTGTAGCTAAGTGAAAGATCTTGAAATGAGATCATCCTGCATTAACCGAGTGGGCCCTAAATCCAATGACGTGAATCATTATAAAAAGAGAAACACAGTCAGAAGAGGAGACACGCAAGGAAGGAGACGCATGAAGATGGAGGCAGAAGCTGGGATCGTGCCAAGACTTGGCCCCACGCCAAGGAATCCCTGGAGTCATCATAAGCTGGAAGAGCCAACGAATTCTCCCCTGGAACCCTAGAAAGAGTGAGTATTTGATGACATCTTAATTTTGGTCTCCTGGCCTCCAGAACGGTAAAAAAAAAAAAAAAAAAAAAAAAAAAAAAATACAGTTTTGTTGTTTTAAGCCTCCAGGTTTGTGATTATTTGTTTTGGCAGCCCTCGGAAGCCAATACATGAAGTTTGATGTCTGTATGCGTGGAATGAAACATTCAAAATGAACGTTACAGCAGATGTGGAAGGAAGAGAAATGCAAATGAAGTTGTAATTTATAACTTTACAAGTTTATAATTCATAAATTGCTCCCTAACCCTGGGTTTCTCAGCAGAGGCACTATTGATATTGTGGGGAACTGTTTTGTGCATTTGGGGATTTAGCAGTATCCCTGCCTTTATCTACTCGATGAGAGTAGTGGCCTCTGGAGCAATGATGGCCAAACATTTTTCTTGAAGACCAGGAAGAGGGTAAGATCAATGAGGCACTCACCACGGGCACAACACTTACAGGGGTGCCAAAAGCTAAGAAATCAGTATAAAGAATACTTGATGTGATATTTTATGCAATAGAAGTTAATGCAAAAAATTAATGATAAAATACTAACATTTTAAAGAGAGAAGTAGTACCATTACTAAATATGCCATGGTTGGGGGGAGGAGGCAAATTGCCCTCTGATAAGAGCTACTGCACAAACCTAAGATAAGCGATGGTGCTATTTTGATGATGATTTGATCTGTTCATCATTCTCATTAGTCTCCTCATTATTTGGAGGAGAGGTTAAGCATTTCTGGCTCTGGAAGTAGACAGACCTGCACCTGCTTAGTACGTATACTTAGGTGTACGTTAAGTTCTCAGTTTTCTTGTCTGTAGATTGAATTAATGAGTACACTTATCTATAAAATTTATGAAAATGTCTGACATATTTTCTGTAAAGTGTGTAGCACAGTATTTGGAAAGTGCTCAGATGGTGGTAGCCATACTCATCAAAGAATAACAAATGCTATAAGAGATCTTCACTCTCTAGTTTTAGAGAAGCTTTATTTAAATTTAAGAAACACTTGTGCAAAGACCATGGTGTGTCCCAGACATATTAAATGTGCTAAGTTGTGTTAACTACTGTAAATGTTATTCATCATTGTATTTTATGCCACCTAAATAAATATCATAGAATTTTAAATTCAGACCCAGCCCCACAGCATGATATCCCTACAGATACCTAATAGCATCTAATTATACAACAACTCTTAAGGGGTCTCTTAACAGAATTTGTGATTAATCTTAAATTATTTTTAAACTCCACTCCCATACTTCAAACATGACAGAGACAATAGCATCATTTTTCTGCTGTTTTCTGCTGAAATGGCTGCAGTAAATGGAAAGGTCCCACCTCTGGTGTAGTAGCAGTAGTGAGGGATAAAGGGAGGTGAGTTTAGAATTTGGGAAATTATACACTGTAATTTATACATGTACATTGACATACATTACAAAAATTATGAATATATAGCTAACTTATTGCATACCACATTAATAGTAAATATACTACACACATATAAAATTATAGAGAGTATTAGATAAAATGTAGGGTCTATAATTAATTTATTTCTAGTGAAGTTTAGATATTACAATAACAATTTTGGGTATCATTTATATAGGATATTAAAGATTAGTTTATGACATAGATACATACACAAATACCACATTCTTAAGTAAATGGATTAATATATAATAAAAAATTAAATAGTGAGTTAAGCTTACAATGTTTCCACCTTCAAATTGTTTGGTTGTAATTGTTGAAAGCATTGAATATCAGCATTAATAGAGAAATTTGTTATTATGCACTTTTCTTTTATAACTGAAAACAAAGCATATAAAAGCCTTGAGATCATACATCATCTTTCCTATAAAGAGCTCTCTGCAAATGTTGGCTAAAAAATAAGATGTATAAAAATTTTTCAATGAAGAGAAAATAAACACATTATTATATGCATCTTTTTAACATAAGCAATACAAGATTTATCTTACAAGATCCAAAGTCACTGAGAAAAGTATAAAAAGCAGAAACTCATAAAACGCAACTGGAAAACAAAAATGTCACCTTAAGAGATATCTATCCAAAATGCTGTCTTATCAAACAAGTGATAGCTATAAATGTTTCCCATCTTTATTATCCATGCCCTTATTATAACTCATAAAACTATATAGATTTTTCATTATATGTGCTAGGAATCCTGGTAAATGATGCTCCTAGCATATTGAACAATAATAAAAGAGAACTATGTTACAACCATTTTAATAGAACTGACATGGGTACAGAAAAATAATGGAACATACATACATACACAAGTGGCTCTCTATTAAAGTGTATCTATAATATGAACAGATTTAGATAATATTAATATTAAAATTACATGTTGGGTTTTTTTCTTCAACCATGTTTGGAGGACATTTAACTTTTTTCCCTGTAAAATTTGTGTGAATACTCTAATGTTCTTGGCATTGCCCTTTAAAATTTTATATTCCGTCTTGGGCGCCTGGGTGGCTCAGATGGTTAAGCGTCTGCCTTCGGCTCAGGTCATGATCCCAGGGTCCTGGGATCGAGTCCCACATCGGGCTCCCTGCTCCTTGGGAGCCTGCTTCTCCCTCTGCCTCTCTCTCTCTCTCTCTCTCTGTCTCTCCTGAATAAATAAATAAAATCTTTAAAAAAAATAAAATAAAATAAAATGTTATATTCTGTCTTAATTTTAGTTAGTCATTACATGATCAATAAATAATTATGTTTAGTTATTTCTTTATAGCAAAAAGATTTTAAGGAACTTAATTTTGAGTTCCCATGGGATATATGAACTAAAGACACATTAATTGTTGTGATCAGCTTAAAGTCTATGTTGCAGAAAGATTCTAAGGTAAAATGGGTTTCAAAATAAATCATTGCGATGAGTTTTATCTGAAGAAGAGGAATTAGTTATTTAACAGGATTGGAGTGTGCATTGTTTGCTATTTATATTCCTTTTTAATTAAGTCCAATTCTCTTGTAAGTTAAAATACTAAAGGTAATTCTTCTGCTGTGGCTTGTAGTAGAATACCTCAAAGGAAGGATGGCTTCAGAGGAGATTAAAGTGGATGGCATTTTTATATAAGAAAGGTTGTAATACAAGTTTACCCCTCACCAAAAAGCAAACTAACTCTAAAAGTACTATAATGCTAAAAGTGCACTTTGAAATTCTGAGTTGGTTTAGATGTGATTCAGATTCTAAAGCATTAGCCCTAGGATAAAATATAATGCTGGCACAGCAACAATATACTGTCTCCTCTCAGTTATTGTATTGTATCTAAACACATATTTTCTACACATAGGAAAGTGTAAAATTACGAAAATTAAGTATTCTTAAGATTGAACATTTATGTCGACAACGTAAGTGAGATCCAAAAGGAGTTACTGGGAATGTGGTAAACACTACGTCCTTGTTTTTAATGCATAGCCCATGTTGTGCATGTTCTTTTACAAACAGGTGCCTCCTAATCATGCATCTAAATTTTCAAATATAAAATTATCAATTTAAAAATGTCAATTCTTTGCACTTATTTTCTTTTTCATGGAATAAAAAAAATGACTTGATTTAAGTAAAACTTTGGCATGAATCTTTGAGTTACTCTTTTTTTTCATCACTGATAACCTTTATACAGAGAAGGAAAGACCTTTAAAAATTCAGATTTTAGGGCGCCTGGGTGGCTCAGTTGGTTAAGCGACTGCCTTCGGCTCAGGTCATGATCCTGGAGTCCCGGGATCGAGTCCCGCATCAGGCTCCCTGCTCGGCAGGGAATCTGCTTCTCCCTCTGACCCTCCCTCCCCCTTCTCATGCTCTCTCTCTCTTAAATAAATAAAATCTTAAAAAAAAAAAATTCAGATTTTATGTTGAATTAATGGGAATTGGAAGTTGTGATAAGAAAATTAACATATACATATTTTGTTTTAGTAGTGAAATTATCTTCAAGATTATGAAAACTAATAAGTAAATGCAGTTAAATAGAAAATGAATAACTTTAACTATTAATATGATCATTATCCCAAACATTTATTAACCATCTAACTACAAATAATGGCCATATGTATTTATATGTATATATGTATGTACACATTTTATATGGACTTTTTCTTTAAATAAATGCTCTGTGTGTATGTATATATGATGTGCATGTATGCATATATGTCTATCTACATATACTAACCCAGTATAATATATTTTATACTCCTGGAAACACAGGGATAATGTAATTTTTGGTAATTTCGTGTATCTTAACCAAAACTATTTTTAATTACTTCTAATTTGTACATAACTCTGCGGTTTCCGCACCATGTCCTTGCACATTTTCTTATGTGGTGCTCGCAATATCCCCGTGGGATAGATATTACTTACTTATTTACAAAAAAAGAAACTGAAAATGAAGGTGCATGTGAGACTTTCCAAAGTCTCACACAAAGAGAGATTTGAAACTTGCAAGTGCCTCTTTATGCCAGATATGCCATTATACCCATGTATCCCATTCCATCACTCTTGTTTTTAAAATAAGCAAAATGTGTCTGAAGAACACCAAGTGATTACAGTTAGTTGTAGATCACGTTAGAAGCAGAGGTAATAGAACCATCAACATTTGAATTATCAGTTTACTTCCAAGCCGCTGCTGGATATTGCTTCCCTAGGCATAATGGCTTCCAGTAAAACATAGTCTGCATTGCTTATATGTAACAGAAATAAAAACAGCCATAAACAATTCCTTTTTCTTTCAGTTATAGCAAATCCCCTTATATAAATGTGAACATATACCATTACATCAAATAATGACCGCTATTCTCAAATAATAAATGAGCATTTTATTCTCTTAATTCTTAGAATCTTTTATAAGCTGATCTATTTAAATGAATCCAAATAATATTTATTGTCATAAGTGCTAGATATTTAATAATGAAAAAATAATAATCAGGTGCCTGTCCTCTCAGAGTTAATTGCCTGATGAACAAAAGCAAGTAAACAAACATTTGAATAGATCAGAAAATGTATCCTATGGTAAGACTAGCATCCCATAGCATACGATGCGAACTCAGAGGAGGGGCACCTCACCCGGAATTGGGAGAGTCTGTTCTGACTTTCTCAAGGAAGTAACCTTTTAATTGAAACCTAAATAATACAGTATCCATGCAAGATGAATGAGCTGTCAAAGAGAAGGGAAAGGAATACTTGAGTATTGATAAAGAAGGAATAGCAAGTTGATGGATGTTTGAGCTTTTTCTATAATTTGGCTATTGTTGATAAATAATGCTGCTATAAATATTGTGGTGCATGTGCTGCTTTGAATTGGTATTTGTCTATCTTTTGGGTACTGATGAAAGGATAAGGAAGATGGGAGATAGATATATATATATATAACTCAGCCATAAAAAAGAATGAAATCTTACTCTTTGCAACAATGTGGATGGAACTAGAGTGTATTATGCTGAGCGAAATAAGTCAGTCAGAGAAAGATGTGCAACATTTGATTTCACTCATATGTGAAATTTAAGAAACAAAATGGATGAACATAGGGGAAAAGCAAAAAAAAGAGAGGGAAGAAAAAAATCAAAGAGACTCTTACCTATAGGGAACAAATTGAGAATTGCTACAGAAGGATGGGCTAAATGGGTGATGGGTATTAAGGAGGGCACTGGGTCTTATAGGTAGGTGATGAATCACTAAATTCTACTCCTGAAACTAATATTCCAGTATATGTTAACTAACTAGATTTAAATAAAAACTTGAAACATAAAAAAAGGGAGGAATAGCAAGTGTAAAGGCAAGAAAGTACATAATTTTTAATCGAAAACTGCTAAATGGTTGGATTACGGACTGGGGTGTGGTAAAGAGCAGTAATGAGAAGAGAGGTCCGATTACGGACTTAGCGCAGAATAGCTCAATTTTCCAAAGCACATAGGAAACATTAAGTAACGATTCCCTTTGGAAATATTAAAAGGGAGTGTTGGCCTTGAAGTGCAAATAGCTGTAAGAACCTCACAGTGCTGTAATACCTTTCTATTATTAGCCTATAATATTTCAAAAATAGTCTACAATTTAACATGTTAGACTATCTTTAACAGCACAAATTCTATAAGAGAAAAAAATCCCCTTTGGTCCTTTAGTCACTCATTAGCAGTGAATTAGCATAAGAGCTTTGATAAGGGGGGGAGGAGCCAATGTTTCCCATTATTGAAGAAGTTTTGCCTCCTAGTGGCAGTGGGTTCTAATCACTCTAATCTTCAATCTCTATCCAATTTTAATGTTTAGAAATATTTTAGAAATAGAAATCAGGAAAAATAAGATGATGTGAAACAGAGTTTCCAGGTGATCTATGATGGACATATAGTGTGACCAAGAAATCGATCTTTATTTTCTTTGTTTTTCTAAGTCACTGAGATTTTAATTTGTAATTGCAAAATAGTTTAGGTCATACTGACCAATGGAAATATTTTCAGGAAACAGTCTAATTTGTCTAGTTTTCATAAGTAGTATTAATAAAATTAAAGAATGTGCCTATCCAGAGCCAGCTACATAATTTTCAGGGCTCAGTTCAAAATGAAGAAAGAGAGCTCCCCTATTAAAATATTATTAAGAATTTCAAGATGGTAAGAGCACCTATTACAATGAGCACGATGTCCTGAGCATGTGGCCCTTTGCAAATGCACAGGCTGGACACACATTAAGTCTTCCCTGTGTATATCAGATATGTAAGTCTTTTATCTATAAGATAGATGAGTGAAAACATGTGTTTTGTGTGTATATTTATAGAGGCGGTATGAGTGTAGGAGTTAGTTGACCAAAAATCTTGGAAAAGGGAAAATTCTGGACATAATTTTTATTTCTTTGAAAAAAGAACATTTTGAAGGATGTTCCCCCATTTTCCCACAACATATGTGGTGATATTATCTGCTAAACTTTTTCTTTCTTTTGAGATGATATTGGCATTTTGGAGTTAAGGAATACAGAAAGTTGGGAAGAGTCACTGGGGTATATAATAGTGAGCTGAAATTCAGTAATGCAGTCAAAAGCTTCTTCTGATAGATGTATATATCGGGAATCTATATATTGAATCATGGCCTCTTTTAAAACATCAGATTATAATTATTTTGTATATTTATAATTTTTTTATATTAGTGTTTGTAAAATTCATGTGGATATAAGATAGAGTTTTAGATAAAATAAGTGCAGAGGTCTACTGATCTTTTAAATACTATGAATCCCTTTAATGTATTCTATGAAAACTTTGTGAATTCCTTGTGTGTCCAAATTAATAAGACTTACTTTTTTTGCTTACAGCACTTGAATTAGCATAACCCTAGGCCTCCATTAGACAATCATGTGCAAAAAACTTTATCAGCAAAAATAGTCAGTTGTTCAGTTCACTGAGTATATTACTTTGCATGCTACTTATATTTCTGACAAGGAAATTCTTTATCTCAACTTTAATTAAAATTATTTTCTAATAACATAGATTAATAGTCTACCTAAAAATTACTTTCAATAAAAGGTAAAATATTTTAATAAAAATTATACTAAGCACGGCCTATAATTAATGTTGATCAAAATAGAAAGACATATGTTACAATGAAGATTTCAACATCACACTGAATCATGCTGTTCCTTTGAGTCGTTGCAATCTATAAATAAGCTTATTTTAATCAAATATTTATTAAATATCTATTATATACAGCATCTCTAATAGAAATGTTACAGATTTTAACAAAAATGAACAAATAAACTTTTTGACTTCAAGAAGTTTGTGTCATAATCTGAACTATGTTTTTCATAGGAAATGAACTGATTTGCCATAAATAGAAATAACAAGACATTAACCTCAAAAGCCATAATTCTAATTGAAAGTGTCAGGACATGAATTTATGAAAATAAAATAAATTAAATAAGAATTTTCTATTATAGAAAGAAATAACAAAGCCTCAGTGCACAGGCTTCTTTTGTTGGCAGAATCATTGACTAAAAGTATTTATAAAGATAATACATTTGTCACTTGCTTGAAAGCCTTAAAATCCATGAATGATATTAAATTTTGAGGGAGATAGTTAACTAATTTATATTTAAGTGCCTTTCAGGGATCTAAACCAGGAGCTAATTTCAATATTGTAAAAATTGAATTGTGCTAGTTTATTTTTTGTAATGCTAAATTAAAGAAGTGCCTTACGGGGGCACCTGGGTGGCTCAGTTGGTTAAGTGACCGACACTTGATTTTGAAAGCTCAGGTCATGATCTCAGAGTCCTGAGATGGTCTGGCTCTTCGCTGGACTTGGAGCCTGCTTAAGATTCTCTGTCTCCCTCTGCCCCTCCCCCCACTCATGCATGCTTTCTCTCTTTCTCTCTCAAATAAATAAATAAAATTTAGAAAAAGAGGAACATGAAAAATCTTAAACAATCTAGCTTTAAAAAGTGCCTTACCAATGTTCAGCAGATGGTTATCCCCAAAATTCTGTCTACTAACATTGATTTCCAAATTCTGTATAAGAAACTTCTGTGCTGGCTGTGCATTCTCTTTGCTACTCATTTTCCATTCATTCCCTCTGCAATTTGAAATGAATTGCAGTAGACTTTACAATGATGTGAGATTTACAAATAGCATTCAAATATCTTTTGTAAATGCCAATGTTAAAACCAAATCTCAAATTTGCCTTGATAATGATATAACAGGCAGCCATACTAGTAGATGTTCTCACATGCAGTTAAAAAAATCTGTATTAACTAAAATATAATCTAAGTTACTTTTCATAATTTACTTAGCATATAGAAATACTGTGCCATCAATCTGATAAAACTGTATCCTTTTTCTTTAACCCTTGTCTTCCAGCTAGTTCAGTGCTAATTTATTTTAATATCACCTTACATAGAAGCTGTCTGTTTAAATTTAATTTATTGGCCTTTCATCAGTCCCTTTTCTTCATCCTAGAGATATAGTGTCATAGTGGTGGAGAAAACTCTTATATCAGCAAAAGTGTTACATTATGACACTAATAACCTTTTGGGAATGCTTAGAATTTTCTTCTATTTTTAAAACAAGTTATTTCATTGATACAGTGGATCTATATCTTTGAATAGCACATTAATTACTTTCTTTATCAGGTATCAAAGACTGATTTGTTAGTTATAAGGTATTTAACAAAATAAAGTTTTAAAGCCATGGCATAGAAATACCATTTTTAATCCTAAAATATTTAAGAAAAAATAAACAAATATGCACTGAAACCATCTCCATTAACTCTCTCCTCTTTTTAAAATAAAAGATAATACCTTGCATATAGTAATCAAATATATACTTACTAATTGTCTGAGTAGCATCAGAACTATCCAAGTTTATTTCTAGTGTGCATTCATCTGTCAAGCAATCTCTGAGTATGTACATATATAAAGGGCCTTGTATGGGAGGTTGTCATGAGAAGATGTATGGCATAATGAGTATCAAACAGACTGGGATTAGATCCTAGCTCTCCCTGCAAATAGTAAACTGTGTAGCTTTTGGCAAAATATTTTAATTAATTTGACTTCCATTTCTTTATCTCTTAACGGGCATGAAAATAAACACCTTAACATCTTTTTTAAAAATTATTTATTTATTTATTTGACAGAGAGATGGAAGAGCACAAGTAGGCAGAGCGACAGGCAGAGGGAGAGGGAGAAGCTGGCTCTCCGCTGAGCAGGAAGCCTGATGTGGGGCTGGATCCCAGGACCTTGGAATCATGACCTGTGTCCAAGGCCATCGCTTAACCAACTGAGCCACCCAGGCGCCCCACACCTTAACATGTCTTATAGGACAATTTAAAGTAAATATAATGAAACATATATAAATGTGTTAGTTTAGAATAATGTCTTGTGTAAAGTATACATTTTTATCAGGTTGAGGTAAAATATAAGTTAGAAATCAGCATTGAGATCAAAGAATATACTCTTAGAAAAGATAAAATACCAGCATATAAATACCAATCCACAGAGTAAGATGCGGGAAGCAAAGAAAGAAAGGAGAAACATCTAGTACTTGAGTACTAAGGAAAATAAATGAAAAAATATAATTGTTTAAAATTAAGGAAAGATTTTGGAATGAAATGCCCTTTCAAATAGGCTCGTCTATGAAGGAGGGGGCTTGATGTAAAAGACTGAAGATGATTTGTTTTGAGAACCACCACACTGTGCTATATTGAATTTAACCTTTTTATACATATGGTCAACTTTCCCTCCAGAAGCATTTGCTAATTTTTACTTTAGAATGAGATTGCTGTCCTTACTGAACCCTTCACAATACAAAGACAATAATATTGTAAATATTTTCATATTTTATTTCAATTCAATTTTCTTTGATTGCTAGAGAAGCTGAAATTTTTCATGTATTCATTGACCATTTCTGTTTCCTCTTTAGTGAATTTACTGGTTGTGGCTTGTGTCTATATATTTATTTTATATAAAACTAGTTTTCCCCACAATTTGCCTATATATTGTGAAGAATATATTAATTGTGGGGGAAGACACTTGAAATTCTCTTTTAAATTCAGTCCTTTTTGGCCCCAGCACTAACTTTTCATCTTGGATCTATTTGCACAGACCATCACCTCTTCTATATGCTTAGTAGTATAGTTCACATTGCATCCTTTTTGTTAAACGCTTGCATACTGATTTCATTTTATCAAGTCTTATGCCTACAATAAGCAGGCAAAGACCAAAAAAAGAAATACCCCTCCTACTTTTATACAGTCTATATTCTAGTTAGAGAGATGGATGTATTTCATTTTTTTTTAAGATTTTATTTATTTATTTGACAGAGAGAGAGACAGCGAGAGAGGGAACACAAGCAGGGGAGTGGGAGAGCCAGAAGCAGGCTTCCTGCAGAGCAGGGAGCCCGATGCCGGGCTCAATCCCAGGACCCTGGGATCATGACCTGAGCCGAAGGCAGACGCTTAACGACTGAGCCACCCAGGCACCCCTGAGATGGATGTATTTCAAAAGCACAAATAAAAATGTTTTTTAAAAAAGATATTCAACATGGTTATTGAGTAGAATAACATTATCCAATTTATGATTTAAGAATATTATTTTGTCAATGTGTAAAAATAATTTCTGACTTAAAAACTGGGGTAGATAGCAGTGTCATTTACTGAGAAGGGAAAAACAAAGTGGTTAGTGAGTCTGGGGTTTGGATGAATCCATTTAGATAGAAGAATCAGAAGTTACATTCTGGATCTGTTGAGTTTGAATTGTCTATGGGACATCCAAGAAAGTGGAGTAAGTTTTTAGATGTATAAACATGAAACACAGATGAAGGTGTATGTTTGGGGATATGATCTGAGAATCAACAGCACAAAGATGATCCTTAAATTTATTGGAATTTGATATGTTACATGGAATAGTGGGGAATGGGGAGACTTAAACATTTAAAAGTTTAGTAAAGAAAGAGGACTAAACAAAAGATACTTAACGTAAAATAGTAAGAGAGATGAGAGGAAAATCAGTAAAAAATGGTATCCTGGGGGCGCCTGGGTGGCTCAGATGGTTAAGCGACTGCCTTCGGCTCAGGCCATGATCCCGGGGTCCTGGGATCGAGTCCCGCATCGGGCTCCCTGCTGGGCGGGGAGCCTGCTTCTCTCCCTCTGCCTCTGCCTCTCTCTCTCTCTCTGACTTTCATGAATAAATTTAAAAAAAAAAAAATGGTATCCTGTAACTCTAGAGAGGATTTTAGTTCAAGAAGAAAGAATTGGCTCATTAAGCAAATTGCTTCTGAGGGTTTGAGTAAAGTGAAAGACTGGAATAAAAAGTCATGTTTATTTCTTTCATCACCAAATTAAAATTTGATAAATTTATATGCAGATATAGAAAAATGTACAAATCATAATTATACAGTATGATGAAATCTCATGAACTGAACTCATCAATATAATCAACACACAGTTTAAGATGCTGAACAGTGCCATCATGTGAGTGGCCTCATTTGTATCCCCTTCTGGTCACTATCCGTCCAAGGATAACTACTGTCTTGGCTTCTAATACCGTAGATTTGTTTGTCCTGTTGTAAATATTTATATGACTGTAGTTATACACAATGCATATTTTTGAGTCTAGCATTTCCTGTCCAGAAATTCTTGTTAATAGATTTATTCAGGATATTACCGTAGTGATAGTTTGTTTCTTCTAATTGCTGATTTTTTTTTTTCCACTGAGTGAATAGATCACAATTTAAGAGATGCTTTCTGCTGCTAAATGGTAGTTTCATGTGAGACACTATTATGAATAGTGGTGCTATGAATATCTTTACACGTGTCTTTAAGGAAATACGTATAGATGTTTTTTCTTAGTATATACATAAGAATGGGACTGGTGGGTCATAGAGTAGATATATGTTCAGCTTTAGAGGATGTTTAGAAATAGCTTTTTAAATCTAGTTATGCCAAATTATATGTCCAGGTCAGTATGTGACAGTATCACTTGTTTCAAATCCTTGCGAGTCATCAGTCAGTATTTTTCAATTATGACATTGTAGTGGATTTGTATTGGTATCTCATTGTGGTTTTATTTCATATTATGCTGATTACTAATTAAGTTGAGCCATTTTTCATATGTTTACTGAGCATTTGTTTATCTGTGATTTGCTTTTCTTCCCAATGCTGCTGGCTTAAATTTAACACTACTATTAGTTCCCATTGGATGGTGATTAAGAAATTTAGGTAACTTTCACATACCCAACAGGTTTTGGGGGGTTATGCTTCCACTAGTTTATCAGTTATCTAATGATTCTCCTGAAGTTGTGTGTGCAACATCAGCATTCATCTGAGAATGTATGTAAAACATATAGAATACCATTTGCTTAAAAGAATAAAGTTGCAAGAGAATTCAAAATATAATAATCTAAGTAACACCTCCCGAGTTGAACCTTATAAAATTATATTTTTCTAAAACATCTAAAATATAAAATTAAATTAAACAAGAAATTTGAATAGTAATGCCCCCAAAATAATGCTTAACCATTTGAATCACAGTATTTAATCTAATTTCCCAACAATGTTGGAAAAATGTATATAGTACAACTTAGGTATCTCTTATAAATATTATAGACAAGATTTTGGGTTGAATAAATATACAAATTATTACTTTATATATCAATAGAAATATTTTAGTTACTTTTTAAAAGTCTTACAATGAATGTTTTTTGTTTTCCATTTTTTATTTGTTTCTTTGTTGTTTGTTTGTGTGTGTGTGTGTGTGTTTTGTTTTGTTTTGTTTTGAGAGAAAGAAAGAGTGAGAGAGTGTGAGAACCAGTAGGGGGAGAGGCAGAGGGGGAGGGAGAGAAGAATCTGAAGCAGGCTTCACACCCAGCATGGAGCCCAACGTGTGTCTCGATCTCACCACCCTGAGATCATGACCTGAGCCAAAATCAAGACGTGGAGGCTTAACTGACTGAGCCACCCAGGCATCCCTTGAATGTTTTATACTTCCAGTCCATCAATTCCACCTTTACCAATCATATTGCCAACTAAATAGTCTCTCTGTTAGCAATTTCGTAAATAATGCGACTAACTATATGCCCAGATGTTGACAAAGACTGTAATAGGAAAGCTTAGAAATGTAGGAGCTATGGATTCATGTTCCATGTTTGGCAAGTGATTTCAGTAAATCTCAAATACTTGGATTACTTTTACATACCATTTACATACTTTACATACCATCCTTGAAATACCCCTTATATCATAGTAAAAATAAAATATAAAACCCTATTGAATATATATATTCTGTTGTCTCTGATAGAATTACATTGTATAAACCTTTAAAGATAATGCAGGTTTTAGCAAGTGCAATCTGCAAAAGTCGAAGTAATTCATTGCACATTTCTCTTTATGACAAAATTTGAGTCAGAGATATACATGCACAAAATTTGATCTATTTTCTCAAGATTTTTAAAGGACAAAGCTTTGGGTTTATTAATAATTTATAAGAACCACACATCACATATAATTTATCAGGGCTGTGACTATGTCTTTTGACATATATAAAATTAATTAAAAATAAAATGTTTTAGTCAAAAACAGCTTTACTAACCAACACAACTACACAATGAAACACTAATTTCATATTATGCTGATTACTAATGAAGAGCTTGGACTCAGCTTCAAATGGACCATTATTACTTTGTTTTACTTTTCCCCTTAATCATTATTGAAGTAAATTGGACTTTTCAAATGTTTTTATTGTTCTTTCATTCCCTATATGAAAAAACTTTTAAAAACATTGTATTATTTGGGGCATCTGGGTGGTTCAGTTGGTTAAGCAGTCAGCTCTTGATTTTGGCTCAGGTCATGATTTCAGGGTTGTGGGATCAAGCCCGGTGTCAGGCTTTGTACTCAGCTGGGAGTCTGCTTTTCTCCCTCTCTCTCTCACTCTCTCCCTCTCCCCCCCACCTGCTCTAACTCTCTCTTATAAAATAAATAAATAAATAAATCATTAAAAAAAATAAAAACACTCTGCTATTTACACGGGTTTGGCCTTTGCCATCAGTAGGATTGCTGGGTTGTTGGGGCAATCTCAGCTCCCCAAGATGAGAGAGCTCACTCAAATGGATTTGCCCACAGCTCACTGCAAAATCTCTAGGACAATTTGGAAACATTTTCAAAGGTAAAATGGTCCTAAACCATTTTATTTCTTGCTCTGGGTCAGATGTTGAATGCCAGAGGTGGTCTTCAGTCATATCCTATGCTTATTTAAAGCAATTTCAATGTTAACATCCAGTCATAGGTTCATTACTTCATTTGAGGCCCCAAGGATCAGATTCCTCTAATTATTCATAGACAAATTAAACAAACAATACAAAACAAAAATGCAGGCAAGATTTATTTTTAAATGAAGAATGACTTTCTGACATGAATTTCTTATTTCCCTATATTCTCTTTTCTTCTTCCTATATGTCTAATTTATATTCTGGGAAGGGCTACCTAGGGCTTTTCTGTACCTTGCTTTAGGAACAATTGTCACAGTTTATTAATCCTATTTATTTTCAACAAGGAGATAGAAATGCCTAGAGATATTGAAGATGCCCAGGCACATAAAACCATTTCCCATGAGTATTTCATAATGTGAGTGAAAAATCCTTGTATTAAAAATTGTCACTTCTTAGAGAGGTTTTAAACATATTATAAGGAGAGAATTAGATATAACATATGGAAACTTTTTTTAGGTCAACAGCAATGTAAATACACTCATCATTCATGAAGGAAGTCCTGGTAAACTCAGGTTCAGAATGTTTTCTAAAGTTAAATTTGCTCTATTGCAATAACCACATTTATATAAATTCTATCAATTTCAATTTGGAAATTCTTATTGCAAATCTATGATCACTAGCCAGTAATTAAAATAAAAATTTTACCACTTGCATCTAAATACACTACTCATCATTTCCAATAATCTTCTATGTCAACTTAAATACATATAATCCCCCAGATTTCTTTGAGTATTTACAATTCAATATCAAATGATCCAAAGAAAAATGGAATAGTGAAAGTAGCATATAATAAATTAACCTACAGATTGGTAAATTAAGGTGAGGCCCAAATCCATATGATTTCCTTTACATGTTCAAAGGTTGGATTTGTCTTCAGAATTTATTGCCTTCTTATACAGGTTGTATGATAGAAAATGGTTCTGAATGCCTGTTTTATTTTCTCACCTTTATGAGGTTTAACTGACAAATAGAAGTATAAGATATTTAAAATATACAACCTATGATTGATATTTGTATATATAGTGAAAATACTCCCCCCCATCGTTACTTAACAAGCACATTCATCACCTAACATATTTACTTTCGGGGTGGGCTGAAGGAGAGCATTTAAGTTCTATTCTCTTGCAAATTTCAATTATATGACACACTGTTACCAGTTGTAATCAAATGTTATTAGATCCTAAAACTTTATTTTATAACTGAAAGTTTGTGTCTTATTACCCACCTTTCCTTATTTCCACCCATCTCCCAACCCCCTACCTTGCCAAACTGCTGCAACTTTTCTACTGTTTCCATGAGTTAAAAAAAAAAAAAAAAATTCCATATATAAGTGAGATCAAACAGAAGTTGTCTTTATCTGGTTTGTTTCAGTTAGCATAATGCCTTCCAGGTTTACACATATTGTCCCAAAGGACAGTATTTCCTTCTTTCTCATAGCTGAATAATTTTCCTGTGTGTGTGCGTGTGTGTGTGTATCCCATCTTTATCCATTTATCTGTAGACAGACGCTTAGGTTGTTTACATATCTTGGCTATTGTGAATAATGCTGCAATAAACATGAGAATGCAGACATCTCTTGTAGATAATGATTTTGTTTGTGAAGTGAGATTGCTGGAAAATGGTAGTTCTATTTTTAATTTCTTAAGGAATCTCCATTTTATGGTGGATATACCAGTTTACATTCCCAGAACATCCTCACCAGCATTTGTTATCTCCTGTGTTTTTGATAATAGGTGTGAGGTGATAACTCATTGTGGTTTGGTTTGCATTTCTTCTATGATTAGTAATGTTGAGCATCTTTTCATGCATCTAATGGTCATTTGTATGTCTTCTTTTAAGAGATGTCTATTCAGGTCTTTTGCTCATTTTTAAATTGGAGTATTTGTTTCCTTTTTTGGGGGATATTGAGTTATGTGAGTTCCTTGTTCATATTGAACAACCTGTTATCAGATATGTGACTTGAAAATATTTTCTCTCATTCTCTAGTTTGCCTTTTCATATTGCCTATGGTTTCCTTAACTGTGCAGAGCTTTTTGGTTTGATGCAGTCCTACTTTACTCATTGTGCTTTTGTTGCTTTTGCCTTTGATGTCAAAACCAAAAAATCTATGCTAACACCAATGTCACGGAGTTTATGCTCTACTTTTTCTTATATGAGTTTTATGGTTTCAAGTCTTACATTCAAGTCTTTAATGCATTTTGAGTTGATTTTTGTGTATGGTGTAAGATAGAAGACAAGTTTCATTCTTTTGCATATATGTCCAGTTTTGCAATACCATTTTTGAAGAGACTATCCTTCTCCATTCTATAATTTTAGTTCTTATGTCACAAATTAATTTTTCATGTATGCATGAGTTTATTTCTGGGCTTTCTGTCCTGGTTCATTGATCTATGTGTTTGTTTTTTATAACAATACCATACTGTTTTAATTACCATAGCTTTGCAATATAGTTTTAAATCAGGAAGTGTATAATATCATGCAAAATCAGCTTTCTTCTTCTTTTCAATATCGCTTTTGCTATTTGGGGTCATTTGAAGTTTGACACAAATTTGAGGTTTTTTTCTGTTTCTGTGAAAAATGACATGGGATTTTAATAGGGATTACATTCAATCTGTACATTACTTTGGGTGGTATGGACATTTTAATCATTAATTCGTTCAATCCATGAACATGGAATATTTTTTTATTTATTTGCAACTTCTTCAATTTCTTTCTTCAGTGTCTTAGGATTTTCAGTGTGTGGATCTAATCCTTGGTTAAATTTAGTCCTTGGTATTTTATTCTTTCTGAAGCTATTGCAAATAGGATTATTTTCCTAATTTCTCTTTCTGATAGTTTGTTTTTGGTGTTTAGAAATACAACTTAAGTTTGTATATTGATTTTGTATCTTGCAACTTTATCAGATTGGCAGTTTGGGGGTCCCTCTTAACTGTATGCCAATGTGTTAGGTGTGGGGTTTATGATAAGAGTGTGTCTCAGTCTTTCTTACTCATTTTAGTGTGGGTATTTTCTCATTTATCTGATGTGTAGAAGTTGTTCAGCTTATTTCTGGATCTCTTCGAGAGGGAATTGCTCCATCTGTAGCTATACATTTGGTGCATTTGTGGGAAGAGGAGAACTCAGATGCCTTTCATGTCACAATTTTTTTGGTCAACCCCCTAGAAGTTTTAATGTTTCATTTTTATTGGATGTGACCTGCTCTGAAAATTGTAATTTAAACATGGCAGTGATTTTGTCAGGAAAGTTTCTGAGATTAAGTCCTTAACTAAAGGCCTTGGTTAGGCAATATCATTAACAGATTTAGTAGAAAGATTTCATAAAATTGAATAACCTATGTGGTCTTCTAATTAATCTGATTAGCATCTTTTAGGTATTCTTAGTGTTCATGGGTGTGTCAGACAGAATGGTAAAATAGAATTTGGGATATTAATATTAACAGGATAGTTCTATTCCTAGATCTTTGCTGTCTTTGAGCTCTTGTTGAAATCAATAAGCTCCACTTCAGCATACTTTCAGTATTAAGAGTGTGACTTGAAGAGGCAAGAGATATTGAAGCAAATTTGTTAAGCAATTTTTTCAACCTTCTCCTGAATGGGCAGAGGAAGTGGTCTGTGCAAGGTATACTGTTTGGTGTTCTGTTCCTATATCCCAGGAAATAACAGCTGGATACTTAACCAGCTATTGGCAGCAAAAAGATAAAAAGAAAAGTGTATTTTCCTTTTAATCCTCTGTTAAATCAGTTTGCTAATATTTTGTTGAGGATTTTTGCATCTGTGTTCATTGGAGATATTGGTCTATAAATTTTTTGTAGTGTTATTGTCTGGCTTGGGTATGAGAGTAATGCTGACCTTGTAAAATAGTTTGGAAGTATTCCTTCATTTCTTTCTTTTCTTTCTTTCTTTCTTTTTTTTTTTTTTGGAGAGTTTGAAAAAGGATTAATATTAATTCCTTTTTAAAAGTTTGGTGGAATTCACCAGTGGAGCCATCAGATTCTAGGTTTTATTTGTTGGAACGTTTTTGATTACTGCTTCAAATTCCTTAGTTATCATAGGTCTGTTAAAATTTTTCTATTAGAGGAAAACATAAGGAAAAAGTGTCTTTTGATATTAGTCTGGGCAATGATTTCTTAATATGACCCTCAGAGCATAGGCAACAAAAGAGAATGTAGAGAAATTCGTTTGCATCAGACTAAAAATCTTCTGCACAGCAAAGAAGCAACAGAGTAAAAAGACAGCCTGTGAAATGGGAGAAAATATTTGCAAATCGTACATCTACTATAAAGGTTAATATCCAAAATATATAAAGAACTCAACTCAACAACCTTTAAAAAAAAATCGAATTACCCAATTAAAAAAAAAAAGTGGACATAGGACCTGAACAGAAATCTCTCAAAAGAATTCATACAAATAGCCAATAGATGTATGAAAAAGGTGCTCAACATCATGAATCATCAGGGAAATTCAAATCAAAACCACAATGAGGTATCCACCTCACATCTGTTAGAATGGCTATTATCAAAAAGACAAAAGGAAACAAATGTTGGCAAGGATGTGAGAAAAAGGAATCCTTATAAATTGTTTCTGGAAATGTAAATTCTTACAGCCATTATGGAAAACAGTATAAAGTTTCTTCATAAATTAAAAATAGAACTACTTTATGGGGCGCCTGGGTGGCTCAGATGGTTAAGCGTCTGCCTTCGGCTCGGGTCATGATCCCAGGATCCTGGGATCGAGTCCCGCATTGGGCTCCCTGCTCAGCGGGGAGCCTGCTTCTCCCTCTGCCTCTCTCTCTCTGTCTCTTATAAATAAATAAATAAAATCTTAGGGCGCCTGGGTGGCTCAGTTGGTTAAATAAATAAAATCTTAAAAAAAAAAAATAGAACTACTTTATGATCCAGGAATCCTACTTCTGGGTATATATTCAAAGGAAACAAAATCAGTATCTTGAAGAGATATCCACATGCTCATGTTCATTGCAGCATTATTCACCATAGCCAAGATGTGGAAATAACTTAAGTGTCTGTTGAATGGATAAAGATGTAGTATATTGTATATATACACAATAAAATAGCATGCAGCCATGAGAAAGAAGCAAATTCTGTTATTTGAGACAACATACTTGAACCTGAAGGACATTATGCTAAGTGATATAAGCCAGACAGAGAATGATAAATTCTGTATGGTCTCGTTTATATGTGGATCTAAGAAAGAAGGAAGCAAACAAAAAACACATCTAACTCAAAGAAGCAGAGAATAGAATAGTGGTTATGAGAAGCTGGGGGAGGTGTATATGAGGAGATAATGGTTAAAAGGTATAAATTTGAGTTATGTAGGATGAATAAGTCTAGAGATCTAATGAACAGACATGATGACTATACTTAATAATATTATATTTAACACTTGAAATATACTGAGAAAGCAGATACCAAGTGCACTCTTCACACAAAATAGTAACAAGGTGAGGAGATAATATGCTAATTAGCTTGACTTTAGTAATAATTTCACTATGTATATGTATATAAAGTCTTTATGTTGTATACCTTAAATGTGGACAATTTTTATTAAAATTTTTAAAATTGAAAAAAATTTAAAAGAATGAAGTTTTGGGTAAAAAGGCCTAGCTCTGTTTAGGGTGGCAAGTTGCCACTAAATTTATTTATTTATTTATTTATTTATTTATTTATTTATTTATTTATTTATTTATTTATTATTCTTATGTTAATCCCCATACATTACATCATTAGTTTTAGATGAAGTGTTCCATGATTCATTGTTTGTGCATAACACCCAGTGCTCCATGCAGAGCGTGCCCTCCTCAATGCCCATCACCAGGCTAACCCATCCTCCCACCCCCCTCCCCTCTA
>NW_023270387.1:32814403-32855134 GCF_011800145.1 Mirounga leonina | reverse complement strand
CAGTCTTGCACAATTCACAGCGCTCACCATGGCTCACAGATTTTTCCAAGTCCCTGTTGCTGGATCATCTTCCTTTGTATATCACCTAAACGTTTTACATTTTCAGAGTTTTATGATCTGCCCTCTTTTCTACACATCTGTTTCACAAATTGCCAAAGCCCAGAGGGCATTTGAATCTAAGACTCCTTTTTTGAAGTGTCCATTTCCTTCTGCATGCGCCATGTCATTTTCTTTACAGCTGCAATTACTATTTCTATATTGATGACTCATTTTTTTAATTCCAATTCCAATTTATCTCTTTAGTTTCAGAACTCAGTAGCTTATTGTCCACTGTGTATTTTGAGATGGAGAACTCCAATATAACTCAAACACATATTTCCAATAGGATACATCATAGCCCACCTTCTCCTATTTTTGTCCCCTCACTCATACCTCTTCCTCACCCACATCCCCAACAATGAAATGTATAAATTTTCCTTCTCTGTCCTCTGCATCCTGTCCACCATGACATAGGTATTCATCCACAAAGAAGATTAAGGCAAAAATCTAAATGTTATTTGTTATTTCTTTCTCCATATTTCAACTGCTACTATCAGTCTAATACTATCTCTTAACCTGGATTGCTTAAGACATTTACTCTTCTTCTACTCTTGTCCTTTTGGAAGCCAGCCTGAGCTCACTGCTCTAAATAAGCCCCTCCTGTAGTTCCCAAACTGCCATTAGGATCAAGTGCAAAAACTGGTCAGTACCCTTTGAGATCTCACTTCATCCATTCTCTACTACTCCTCTTTGGTTGCTCTTCTCCTGCACTCCACCCCTGATAAACTCTCCACATCAGGTTCCAATCATATAGCTTTAGCTCTTTTTACTTACAATGTTCTCAAGCTAAACCCACCTCTTCCTCTGCTAATTACCCTTCAGGATGCTTATTATATGCTATTTCCTTCACAATGTATTTCTTTACATTTTTAGGGCTGCGTGAGGTGTTTTGTCCTTTCGGATTTCCCATAACTGTCTTTATCACATTGTAAGAAATATGTGACTTGTAGTACAACTTAATAATTTCATTACTATTTATCGAGCTTGTTTTTTCAAGACCAGTTTCCTTCAGGGCTCTCTACTCTGCATAGAAGGTGCTAATTGTTTGCTTTTCTTTTCTTTTTATAAGATTGAATCAATAATGAATTATTTAGTAAATAAATATTATGAAATAAAAAATGGTTGCTAATCAGTTCACAGTCACTTCACCTTGCTAAAACTATTTTTTAAAGATTTATTTATGGATGCCTGGGTGGCTCAGTTGTTAAGCGTCTGCCTTCAGCTCAGGTCATGATCCCAGGGTCCTGGGATCCAGTCCCACATTGGGCTCCCTCCTCGGCGGGAAGCCTGCTCTTCCTCTCCCACTCCCCCTGCTTGTGTTCCTGATCTCGCTATCTCTGTCTTTGTCAAATAAATAAATAAAATCTTAAAAAATATATATATTTATTTATTTATTTGAGAGAGGGAGAGAGGGTGCGAGAGAGAGCAGGAGCAATGAGAGGGAGAGGGAGAAGCAGGCTCCCTCGATGCCTTGATATATATTTTTTTTAAGTCTGCTCCATGCCCAATGTGGGGCTCAAATTCATGACCTTCAAATCAAGGGTTACATTCTCTACTAACTGAACAAGCCAGGTGCCCCTACCTTTCTAATATTAAAAGAAATATAAATTTTACGGAACTGATATGTTTTTGATATCATTTGCAATTAAGAAATATTATGAATAAGAACCTTTCAGATGTTGGTGAACATAGCAAAATGGATATTTTCAGACATCACAGATTGTTTTAATTTTTAGGATGTGATTTGACACCGTGGATCTAGAGTTTATACTTCATTATGTCCTTTAAATCAATAATTCTACTTCTAGAGGATTATTATAAAAATATTATTTTGAGTTCTATACAAATTATTATTGGAAAGATGCCGCTAGATTTTTATTAAAGATGAAAAAGCATATCAAATATCAAACAGCATAGAATAGTTATATATGTATGAAATTTCTGTGCTGTGGAATAATGCACATAATAATATTTAGGATGAGCTTTTAATGCCATGAAACATGATTAGTAAATATGCTAGGTAAGGAATATAGTATTCAAAAAATTATAATTGTAACTGTGCTGTGGAATAATGCACATAATAATATTTAGGATGAGCTTTTAATGCCATGAAACATGATTAGTACATATGCTAGGTAAGGAATATAGTATTCAAAAAATTATAATTGTAACTCTGTGGTAATATGTGTAAATAAAAAGAATGAAAGTAAATATAACAAACTATAAAAGTACTAATCTCCTGATGGTAGTATAATGATGGTACTATAATTTTATCACATCCTTTCTAAGTCTTCCACAATTTCTATTATGAATATATATTCTACTTACAAGTAGAACAAATATAAGCCCCTCAGTGTTATGCTAATTTCCAAGTATAAACTCTTTTATGTATTCATTCATTCATTCATTCATTTATTCACCAAATTTTTTTTTTTTTAAGATTTTATTTATTTATTTGACAGAGAGAGATAGCGAGAGCAGGAACACAAGCAGGGGGAATGGGAGAGGGAGAAGCAGGCTTCTTGCCGAGCAGGGAGCTCAATGTGGGACTCGATCCCAGGATCCTGGGATCATGACCTGAGCCAAAGGCAGACGCTTAACGACTGAGCCACCCAGACGCCCCATTTATTCACCAAATATTGATTGACCAGCAATAAATAAGAGAGACAAGATACATCATCTTTCTATTTTACTGAAAGAAGGCAGAACATGAGTAAGCAAGAAAATACATATATTAATAGTCAATCAAACATATAAATAAATAATTGATAATTATAATGCATGCTATTCAGGAAATAAGCAAGCAGTAAATAGAGGGTCATGATAGAATGTAATTTATGAAGAAGTATGACAGGTGGTAGTAGATAATTAAAAATATCAACCATGTAAATGGCTAGGAAAGAACCTTCCAGGCAGAGGAAACAGCAAGTGCAAAGATGTTCAGATGAACATAAGCATGATACGTTCCAGAAACAGAAATAAAATCCAGTGTGACTAAAATATGACTGTGAAGAGGAAGTGTGGGAAGGTAGAAAGGAGAAGATTGTTAGGGTGATGATAAGGGGTTTGGATTATAAGTGCAATAGAAAGCTTTTTAAAGGCTATCTGGCCTAATTGTTTTGTAATCATAAAGTATCTGATACTACTGCTTGATAATCAAGGTAATTACATTATTGCTAATATTGAATTTGTTCTACAAAAATAGCTATCACTCTACCAATTTATATATTTATATAAATTTAAATAAATACAATGAACAATGTCTGAAATTATTTATTACGCATTTATTTCTTTAAACCCCTTTACCCTTCTTCTGGATATCTCCCCTTCCCTGTATTCTAAGACCCTATATAATTCTGCTTATGCTTCTAATCTGGCCATTCTTATTACTCCTCTTTTCTCTAAAGTGTCATTTGTGTCCCTACTAGGCTCTTTCACTTGAAAATCTCATATATTTCCACAGTTCCATAACACTCCCTATTCTCTCCCCCCCTTGGAGGTAAAGACAAGCATTCCATATTGTGTTCCTAGCTTAGATCAATCAAAAGAAACATAGCCAGTGTATTTCTTTGCCTCAGACATCTCTATATGGATACTCTCTCAACTGCTCCTGAACTCTATATCCAAAACCTAATTTTTTTTTGTTTCTTTGAACTAACATTTTTATTAATAGAACCAATTCTATTAATCAATCATTCAAACTCAAAATCACCAATTCACCTTAAATATGTCCTTGTATCTCCTCCTCCATGACTTTATTTCCTCCACTATGCCATTCTACCTACTCATGGCTCATGCATGAACCCTACTTCGCATGCACAATATCCATTCTTTTACTAGGAGTAACATATATTTATGGCTGGAATATGTCTCTTCTTTTCCATTTCCACCTTTATTTTCTTCGTTTCTTGAAACTGAAGCTTGTCAGCTAACAAGTAGCTGACAGGTAGGAGGGGGAAATGGCAAATATAATATAGGTGTAGTTGTCATATGTTGCACAGATATACAGAAGAAAGAAGGCATAAAAAATTGGGTTGTTATGAACTGTAGATATCTGTATTTTGTCCCACTATCAGCGGCTTTTGGCAGGCACCAAGATCATGTAGCTTGTAAAATGTAAAATTCGTTCAGTCTCTTATTACGAGTAAATTAGACTCCCATATGGAAGTCATAATTTATTTATAATTTTCAATGTAATATGTTATTAAGATATTGAAAAATGTTTAAGTGTTTTGGTCACATATTGAATGAACAATATCTAGTTAGGAAGAACACATTTGACTCATGCTAATGTTTGTTAAGAATACACATATTATATAATATAATCATGATACAAAAGCTTTCTGTTGCCATAAATTGACTTGACATTTCACTTTATTTTATTTAAGATATGTGGGAATGACCCTTAGCAAGGTTATGCATATATTGTGTGTTTAAACTTTGTTTATACTGAATACTTGTAGATACAGTAATCGTTAAACATCTCAGTTGGGAATTCTAACATTTAAGTTTAGGCAATGAAAAGCAGGGTAGTTTTAACAAAGTGTCTTCTGAAGGAGGAGCAATCTATATCTTCAGAAATACAAAGTCCTCATATCCATTATAATTGGTCTAGACTATCAAGTTTTCATCGGCCCACATGCTTAATAATTTTTCTCTCTAGTGCTCTCTCACACTAACATTCATTCATTGTACAACATAGTTTCCATTATCACTTAGGTAAGAAAATATGGAATATTTTTAATTAAGACAGAGTAAAAGAACAATCCTACAAAAAGTCAACGGAAATCTTGTAAAAAGTTATCATATTTCATTAAGTTGATATCATTTTTTCACCTAATTTATTTTTTAAATGATCTAAAACCATAAGTAGTTTTGATTATAAGAAAACACATTTTATCACTGCTTAGTTTTCACCCATCATTTCCAGAAATAGTTTTATCTTCAGACATCTTCACCTGACATTTGGAAGCTCAAAGCACTCCAGGGTCTGCCAGGTCTAGAATACCAATTTTATCTATATTCTCTCTCTCTCTCTTTTTTTTTTTTCATAGAAAATCCATAATTATACATAAATCTGCCAGACATGGGGATTCTGTAACACTGAAACTCTCAAGTTATGGGCATTATCTAGGCCTTGAAAGAAAAATGAGTTTGGTTTATTTCTATTTATTTGGTTTATCTGTAATATAAAACTAGCATTTGGGTCTTGCCTTAATTAAAAAAAACAAAACAAAACATTTTTATACAATCCATTAGAGTTAAAATTATTTCACACTGCTAACAAAAGTTTGAACAGCCTTCTTTTGAAATGTAACTTATTTATGTAAGGTAGTTTAATTTTATATTGTATATCATATAAGTACATTCTTTATCTTTTTATTATCTCACTATATCTCCCAGCAGTGTTTTAATCAATACATGTACACATACCACATTTCAACATGATAGGTGTTAAATGTTAGATGTTTCTATTTATTATTAGCATTTTTTTTCCTTTAACAGCTTTAGCTTCTTTTTCTTTTCTCATTGTATACTCTATTCCAGGTATAAATCTTTCTGAGCCCATCAGGAAGATGGATGAAATGTTAAGCTTTAAAGCAGTAGAACATCCTATTTGGTAGCTTTGATGTACAAGCATTTGGTAGTTATGTTAAATGGGAATGAGTAATTTTTTTAAATTGTATATATAAAGCCAGCTACATTTTTGAAATTTCCTTCAATCACTTATAGTTATTAAGCCAATGTAATCTTATTCTTCAAAGCCATTACTGGATGTTTTCAATATTTAAAGCGATAGATGCTTCAGCTATTCAATTTTTATATCTATAATTAATTGATTATACACTTGAAGTAAAACTTCTGTGTAATGAGATTTTCAAACTTGCTAAAAGGAACTATTTCTTTTTTTTACTATCTCTTAATTTTCATTAAATTAATTTCCAAAGCTCACAAATAACATTGGAAACTCATCACTGAGATATAAAATAAAGCATCCTTTGCTGAATATAGATACGATGAGCTTAAAGACACTGAATTTTAAAAAAAAGTTGTCCTCACAAAATATATACAAAGTTAGCCTTCAGTCATATATTTAACTTCTAGATGATTCTATTTCTCTGTTCTGAGCAAGAATAGATGTGGTAGCACAGAAGGTAGCAAATAAAATTGCAGCTACTTTGCTAAAGAAGAGATGTGGCTTTTGCAGATAAAGTAGCAACCACTTGATGTAAATAAAGGGATGGTTCTAAAAACTAGGAAAAATAAGAAGCATTGTAGTCAGTTCATTTAGTACAGAAAAGTTGTTTGGAATGTGGAATGCTCTGAATAAAAACGACTAATGGAATTATATTGAGACTTTTCCAATTACATAGTATTTTTTCTCTATTAAAATCTGTTTAATGTTTTATAACTTATAATTTATCTTAATGAATGTTCCCTTTTTAAGAGATGAGCAGCTTGAAGAAGCTGATGTTTGAAGTAAAACAATAATTTATATTTGGCAGTTTTGATGTGCAAGCCTAGGCAGTTTTGTAAAATGGGAATGAATAAATTTTTTAAATTTTATAAACAAAGTCAAGTGCAATTAGAAATTGATTAAAAAAAAAAAACTTCCATCATTTTTAGTTTGAAAATTGATACTTTAAACTTACATTTTTTCATTAGATATAAGAATGAAATTGGTCGGGGCGCCTGGGTGGCTCAGGCAATTGAGCGTCTGCCTTCCGCTCAGGTCAAGATCCCAGAGTCCTGGCATCGAGCCACGGCATAGGGCTTCCTGCTCCGCGGGAAGCCTGCTTCTCCCTCCCCCACTCCCCTTGCTTGTGTTCCCTCTCTCGCTGTGTTTCTCTCTGTTAAATAAATAAAATCTTAAAAAAAAAAATGAAATTGGTGATATTTATCATATTTGTTTTGAGAGCCAAAAATCTCAGTTCAAAAATAAGTGTTTTACTAATTCTTATTAGCTCTCATGATCTCCATGCTCACTCTCTTTATTTTCATTGTTTTAATTTTTCTATTTTAATATATTTTTTAAAAAACTGCTTTAAATTCAAACAGAAGGCCCTAATTAAACGAAATGTTATGATTTTGAAATTACAATGATCTACATTAGGTCAGTAAAAATAAATAGACCATTTAATATGAAAAACTTAGAACTGCACCACTTTATACCAAAAACATTAGTTTTTGTGTGATCAAATCTTTTTTCCCCTTTTTAAATTAATTAATTTTTATTTATTTATTTTTTATTATTAACATATAATGTATTATTTGTTCCAGGGGTACAGGTCTGTGATTCATCAGTCTTACACAATACACAACGCTCACCACAACACATACCCTCCCCAATGTCCATCACCCATCTTATTAGATAACTTCAAAGATAGAAATTTTTTAAAAGCAGACTAAAAAAGATACAAGGAAAGAGCTATTTAGGACTTAAAACATTCTATATAGGAAAAAAATAGATACTAGTTCGCTTCTCTTCTGCAGCTTAAAACTCTAGTTGTTAAAAATAACACATAAGCGCATGACACATTAAAAGAAAATGGCAAAGCAACAAATTAATAAAAATAGAAGTCATGACCACACAAGAGAGGCTGTATTTATTTCTTTTCTTTCTTTTTTTTTTTTTTTTTTTTTTGAGATTTTACTCATTTATTTGCGAGAAAGAGAGGTGGGGAGGAGGAGCAAAAGGAGAAGGACAAGCAGACTCCACGCTGGGCACAGAGCTGGATGCAGGGCTTTTCCCAGAACCCTACGATCATGACCTGAGCTGAAGTCAGATGCTTAACTAACTGAGCCACCTGGGTGCTCCAGGAGAGGTTGTATTTTATATGCCAATAGGATCATAAAGATAAATATTTCCTCCTTGTTCCCTTCCCTCCTTCCTTCCCTCCTTCCTTCCTTCCTTCTTTCCTTCCTTCCTTCCTTCCTTCCTTCCTTCCTTCCTTCCTTCCTTCCTTCCTTCCTTCCTTCCCTCCTTCCTTCCTTCTTTCCTCCCTCCATCCCTCCCTCCCTTCCTTTTATCTTCCCTCCTTCTCTTCCTTCTGTCCTTCCTTTCTTTTTCCTTCCTTTCTTCCATTCATTCATCTATTCATTAAAATACATGGAGTACTTGTGTAAGCAAGCTAAGGCTCATTATGTAGTTGACTCTATTATTGTGAGGTACTGATAATTACCCTTTTTGGTGATCTTAAACATACGTTTTGAAGATTTAGAGAAATAAGAAAATTTATCCCAAATGCCATTTAAACCATTTCTACTCACAACAATTTTTTTTTCCCCCTATAACACATTTTCTGTACTGTCATCCTACAGCACAAAAACCATTTAAAACACCTGCTGGATATCAGAATAAACACTGTTCAAATTCATATCCTTCAAAAGCTTTGTTTAATTTTGAAACTAGTAAGATAGTACTTTAAATAGAGATACCTGATTGCAGTGACCATGTGATATTTTCTTATGCTTCTTCTCTTTAAACCAGCATGTTTTATGATATTATGGAGTCATAACACTTTTAACCCAGCCTATCACTCATTTCCAGAAGTTTAAATTTTTTAAGTAAAAGTCAATATCCTTGTAGAAGTGTAACTAAATAAATCACAATTGTTGCCTTGGCATTTTAATTTTAGGAATTTTTAAAAACTGGATTCATTTATTCATTCTTTTTTTCCAACATTATTCAGTATCTGAATCTAGGATAAATTCTTGTCACCTATAATCTAGGCAAAATTAGAAATTTATAATCATCTAAGAAAAATAAGCAGTGGGACTGTTTCACTAAATGTTTTCAGATGTTAACTATTCTAAAGCAAAGGTTGTTTTGGGTGCCACATTTTGTAAAGAAAACTATTTGCCCAGAGGAGAGGTGTCTGAGTAGTTCAGCATCTCAAATCCAAGTCTCATAAGGAAAACTGAAGGAGGTAAAATTGTTTAAACTGAAGGAAAATTTAGCTATGGGGATAAAATATCAGTCTTTGTTTTTTAATCCAAAGAAATATGGAGGTAAAATTATTAGTTCATCTGTGAAACTTAAAATGAATAACTAGGGACAATTAGAAGAGGTTAGAGGAACATATTTTAATCCAAGCTAAACACACGCACACACACACACACACGGCATTCTAGGCAGGGAAGGGTAAGGCATAACTTTGGTGGTTATATGGAAAATAAACTTATTTTGAGAAAGCATGGAAGCAAGAAGATTAGATAGAAAGCTATATCATCTGGTAGAACATGTGGCTCTTAATCTCAGGGTTGTGAGTTCTAGCCCCACATTGGGTGTGGAGATTACTTAAAAAATAAATTTATTTATTTATTTATTTATTTATTTATTTATTTATTTATTTATTTATTTATTTATGTTATGTTAAGCAGCATACATTACATCATTAGGTTTTTTTGGTCTTTTTGTTGTTGTTGTTATTATGTTATGTTAATCACCATACATTACCTCATTAGTTTTTGATGTAGTGTTCCATGATTCATTGTTTGTGCATAACACCCAGTGCTCCATGCAGTACGTGCCCTCTTTAATACCCATCACCAGGCTAACCCATCCTCCCACCCCCCTCCCCTCTAGAACCCTCAGTTTGTTTCTCAGAGTCCATAGTCTCTCATGGTTCATCTCCCCCTCCGATTTCCCCCCCTTCATTCTTCCCCAGAGTCCATAGTCTCTCATGGGTCAAAATGAGAGAAATCAGATGAGATTGGGTGCATTCAGGGTGGTTACAGAAGGGAGGGCATGGGGGGTTGGGGAAACCGGTGATGGATATTAAGGAGGGCATGTGTTGGGATGAGTACTGGGTGTTATATGAAACTAATGAATCGTTAAAACCTACAACAAAAACTTATGATGTACTATATGCTGGCTAACTGAACATAACAAAAAAATAAAATAAAATAAAAAGAAAGCTATATCATGACCCAACAGTGAAATCTCACTTGGTTGTGACAGTAATGGAGATGACCAATGTATACATGTTTTGTTAGTATTTTGTAATCAAAAGGATTTGGTGAATGAATGTGGTGAATGAAGGAAAGAAAGAAATGAAGGATTATCTCTAGGACTTTTATTTGAAGCAACTTTGTGAATGGGAGTACTGGTAGCTGGCAATATTGTAGGAGGAATGAGCTTGGGACAGATATCAAGAGCATCCTTTTAGATGATGCAACTTTGGGACTTGAAATTTTTATTAGATATAGAAGTAATGTCTAGGCAGTTAGATATATGTATTTAGAATTCAAATGAAGTCAAGGCTTGGGATAGAGATTTGAGGATCATCAGCATTTAGCCAATATTTAATACCATGGAATGAGATAAGTGCATCTCAAGAGATTGCAATTAGAGAAGAGAGTGAATTCCAGATAGATATTTTTTTAAATGCCAAAATTGAAAGACCAAGTAATGAAGAGAGAGAGAGAGAGAATGAGAGAATGGATTAACAGTCTTCTTGGTAGCAAGAAATCTATGAAGTATCAATCTTGGAAGAATGGGATCTTGGAAGATATAGAAAATTCTTTGGAAATTCAAATTTTCTTATGGAAAATTTAATGCAATTCTTTTCATCAAAAATGGAATTGTAGTTTATATAAAATGATACAATTTATAGAACACTTGTTATTCCCAAAGATACTGCAAGTTATTATATTTTGCTACATGTAAGCATTCTGAGAATGTTAATGTGAAGTAATTTAATACTTTTGAAACACAAGCTTATTATTTCACTCAAAGGGAGACTTGTGATGGTGACTATATCGTCTTAGTTGATTAACTTAGAATTTAGACTAATTTAGAGATTAAAGAAAGGTAACATGAATTTCAAGGGTCATAGATCAATTAGACAATTTAATGATAAAGTGAGATAGTTTACATGCTTATTATATTTGGCTAAACTTAGAGTTGGAATATAATGATTTTTTTCCTTATGTTTTCAAGAGCAGATCTTTATTTCAAATAATGATAATTGATTTCTATGTTACTATTTTTTTAAATTTTGTTGGTAACAGACAATAGGTGTTTCATTCAGATTCATGGGTAATTTTTCAAAAAGGCAATAAAAACACTCAGGAAGTAGGGGTATGGGGAGAATCACATTCAATTGATATACGTATATATGTCTAACTTTCACAATTGATATACGTATATATCTGTCTAGCTTTCACAAAATAATCTTGCTTTCTTACCCACCGTCATGCTTCTAATGTAACTGTCACTTGCTTTGACATACTGATCTCCATAACAGTAGACAGCAAGCAGGAGAAACCTCCTATAATTTATTGTGTTTTCAAATATTAGACCATCTAAAAGGCCAAAACAGAGAAAAGGAATTTGGAAATGGGGCGATATTTCAACATAGCAGCACAAAATGCTTATAATGGCTACAAACAAGTGATGTTTGTTTTGCAAGTTTTCCACTGTTTATTTCTGGATATAAGTTCACTTTATTGTTATACATTCTACAGAATGGCAGAAACTTGGTTAAGAACAATTTAAATTATCATTATAAACAACAATGTTTATCATGGTTTAGATATTAAGATTATGTTATTAAAATTGTATTCTGGATAATTTTACCTTCTGCTACTCATGAAATCAGGTGAAAAATAAATAAAAAGTAAATATTTAAATTGGGAATCTCAGTTATTATTACTTCACAGAAAGAAATTTTAGTGACACAGTATATCTCAATAAAAAAATGCCAGAAATTTTACAAACTATAATATCAACTTTGTAACATGTCACTGATAACAATGGATAACTCTTGATTATATTGCTTAACAAGAAATGTTCTAATACAATAAATTCTAAGGCTAGAATACCTTATTTAACTGACAAGCATTTCTTTCTCATTTTCCATTTCATGAAGTAGATTAAAAATTCTATACATTTCAGGGCGCCTGGGTGGCTCAGTTGGTTAAGCGACTGCCTTCGGCTCAGTTCATGATCCTGGAGTCCTGGGATCGAGTCCCGCATCCGGCTCCCTGCTCGGCAGGGAGTCTGCTTCTCCCTCTGACCCTCCCCACTCTCATGTGCTCTCTCTCATTCTCTCTCTCTCAAATAAATAAATAAAATCTTTAAAAAAAATTCTATGCATTTGTCCATTCCATATGTGCAAAAATAAGTCCTCATTCTCATAATCCTAAATTTATCTTTATTAAAGTTAAAAGTATTGTGACACCTGGATGGCTCTGTCAGTTAAGCGTATGCCTTTGGCTCAGGTCACGATCCCACTGTCCTGGGATCGAGCCCCACATCAGGGTCCTTCCTTGCTCAGTGGGGAGCTTGCTTCTCCCTCTCCCTCTGCCTGCCACTCCCCCTGCTTCTGCTGCTCACTCTCATGCGTTATCTCTCTGACAAATAAATAAATAAAATCTTTTAAAAAATAAAAGTAAAAGTAAATGTCAATATCCACTGGGCAATTTTCTTGTTATTCTGAAATATATCTAGTTATATGTTTTTGGACTTTTATTTTAGTGTGCTGTCTCCCAATTAGAGCTCTTTTTGCTCTCTCTCTGTCTTTTTTAGAAATAAAAGACACACCAGCTCACACAACAATCATGACTATACCTCCCACAAATGATGATGATGATGATAGCTATGAGACTGGGACTTTATAGATCATAGAACAAGTGCTTGCTGCTCAACTTATTAGCTGTGTGTTCCTTAGCAAGTTACTTATATACTCTCTTTCAGTCTCTTCAACCTAGAAGAAGGACAAGAATGCAATGCCTAGCTTAAAAAGTGTTACAAGGATGAAATGAAATAATATATGTGGAAACCCTCAGAAACAAGTGCAAGTACTTTGATTCATTTTATTAGTGGTAATGATAGATTTAAGCAGCTATATCATCTTTTATTCTCATCTCTGCTCACAGTATCTGAGTTTAGGCCCACAGAATGGGTTCACTTTATATAGAAACTCAATGGAGGGCGCCTGGGTGGCTCAGATGGTTAAGCGTCTGCCTTCAGCTCAGGTCATGATCCCAGGGTCCTGGGATCGAGTCCCACATCAGGCTCCCTGCTCCTTGGGAGCCTGCTTCTCCCTCTGCCTTTCTCTCTCTCTGTGTCTCTCATGAATAAATAAATAAAATCTTTAAAAAAAAAAAAAAAAGAAACTCAATGGATACACATGCCCATAAGAATCTTAACACATCAGCACCCTGAATTAATCACTTAAGCTAATTAACTCTAGCAATTAATATCAAAGTGATTTACATAAGTTGTGAAATATTTATTGCATATTTAGCCAGTATTTTCCACTTGAAAGGGAAATTGGAGAAGTATCCTATGGGATTCAGGAAAGATATGTGTTATATTGAAGTTAAATAAAGTGGGAAAATGTAGTGATATCATTTAATTATCCACTTGCAGAATACTATGATGATAAATGAAGATAAATTGTGTTTTATAAATATTTGGCCTTTGTATCTTCATTTAAATTGTGCTGAATACAAAAATTATGCATATCCTAAAAGTTGTATCTGTAAATCCAATCTACCATACAATAAACAAAGTATATATGCATACCTAGTTAAATATTAGACTAATTAGCTAAGAAGGAGAAAATAGAGGTTATAATCACAATGATTATTTATAGCAATTAGAATGTCACATGCTAAACACAAACACTATTAAACCAATACCCATTTACTGATAATGAATATTTTCATTAGGAAAAAAGTACTTTAATGTTTCTTGCTACTAGTTATTCTCAACAAAATATTCATATATATTTTTGAGAGAAGAGTAATGGGAAATTATGTGTTTTTCTTTTTAAATAATATAAATACTATAGTAGGATAAAATAAATGTGAAAGGCTGTATAAATGCACATGTTTTACATACAAAGTGACATTGTGCTTGCTTTCTGACTCTAAGACTTAGACTATTTTATTATTAACGTATCTTTTTTTTTTTAAAGATTTTATTTATTTGACAGAGAGAGACACAGCGAGAGAGGGAACACAAGCAGGGGGAGTGGGAAAGGGAGAAACAGGCTTCCTGCTGAGCGGGGAGCCCTATGCGGGGCTGGATCCCAGGACTCTGGGATCATGACCTGAGCCAAAGGCAGACGCTTAATGACTGAGCCACCCAGGCGCCCCCTATTAACGTATCTTTTCAATAGTTTGGAATAGAGCAGGACAAATCTAAAATCGTATACAACTAAGTCTTTTTCTCTCATGTAAGCATGGTGATTAAGGTAACATATAACTAGTGGCTTGTTGACTACTGAAAGGGAGGTCATTTTTAAAAGCAGAGTAAGCTAAAATACCCTTTTCTGATATATTTATAATTCTGATATATTAATTATAATAATCAATATAAATGAAGTCCATTTGGTGATGTTATTAAGGAAAAAGAAAGTTCTCAGAAAATTAAAATCAGAAAAGGAGTTCAGATGCAAAAATCCATTTGTTTTATTTTTATAACTTGATTTCTACTAGATTTAGTTATTTTTCTAAAAGAAACAAGCTTTCAAAAACAATGTCATATTTTGTACCACATCTAGAAGAAACTATGCCTACTATTGTTTTTAATATTCTCAGCTTTGTTCCTGTCAACTCTTTCTGTCCTGAATTTTAACAAAAACAGTAATAATTACAGAAGACCGTTTTAGAAATAGTAGTTTACACTTATAGTTTGTGTTCACAATTTAGTTAAAAATGGATAATGGCAGAGAGAGTCTGACCAATTAATTTCTCAATATCTGAGCTATTTTCAGGATTTTATGTATGTGCTAAATGTCTAACTTTTTAAGAAACTGGGATAAATATTCTTGCTACAATATTTTTGAGGCCAGTAGATGCTTTGATTTCAACTCTATGTGATCTAAAGCTCACACTACAGCACACCCATGGTTATAAGTCCTGTGTCTCTGCAGTTGCCTACAACGATGTTCACTTGGGGAGGATGAGCAAAAGCAGAAAGGTAAAAGTGCCTTGAAAAAAACTAAAGAGGGGTTTTCTTAGCAAACACCACTTTACGGCTGATTGCATTTCTTTCGTGAAGGATGGCATCGGATTGTTAATTGAATGAATTATTTTAATGTACTAGATATATAAAACCTATCACAATTATGAAGACATAAATTACAACTGTCAACATTACTATACTGGGAGACTATTTTAATTTTAAAAAAGAGAATCAGCAGGGCGCCTGGGTGGCTCAGTTGGTTAAGCGACTGCCTTCGGCTCAGGTCATGATCCTGGAGTCCCGGGATCGAGTCCCGCATCAGGCTCCCTGCTCGGCAGGGAGTCTGCTTCTCCCTCTGACCCTCCTCCCTCTCATGCTCTCTGTCTTTCATTCTCTCTCTCTCAAATAAATAAATAAAATCTTAAAAAAAAAAAAAAAAAAGAGAATCAGCATAACTGTTGTCAACATCTTAACAACCACTAACAAAGGGAATTGCTAATTGTGACCTCTTGATCCCTTTAAATTTGGTGATCAATACAAGTGTATTCTTATCATTTTCAAAATCTGAACTGGTCATTATCTGTAGTTAAATCTATCCTAAATGATCACACATTTCTGGAACTGGTCACGATTTTAAACTTGTCTTTTTTTTTTTTTTTTTTTTTACTGAGGTAAATTTTTGGTCACCAAAAAACATTTAAGAAAAGAGAGGTTGTATTTTATGTACTGAATGGTAAATTGTTACTAGTACATGATAGAATAAATTATGATAATGATTCGCATGTAGTTGTAATAATCAGAACAACTGTGTTTTCAATGTAAACTTCATATAAAATAGTTTACTTATAGTTACATTTCAATATATTTTAGAGGTTAGTCTGTAGGAAGAGCAACAAGGACTAACAACAAATATTATTTTAAATAATAAATAATTTCCATTTTTATTTATTTGTTTGTAACTGATTAAGCTTTGTTCATAGTTTATCTGAAATTATATATTTATATTACCTGGGAGTCAATCTCACAGAAGGTCTGCTCAGACTTTTTATAAAGGACATGTTAATCTTCATTAAAAATTCTCATAGAAATGAAAAAGAATACCACAAATGCTGACAACTATATTTTCTCCCACTACAGAAAGAATAGTAATTTATCAATATATTGATCAATTAATATAAATTAATTGTGATTCATTTTGCCTTTGCCTTAAAAGCATCTGTTTGAAGAAAATAATACTGAATTGCATTCTTAAAGATTTTTTCATCACTTCTTTATTTTGAAGAACTAATCACATTATATAATGAAAGGGAATGTCAGGAGGTAGTAATAAATTCTCATAGTTCATTAATTTAAAATGTGAAAAAGATAAAGATCTAACAAGAATGTTTTTGTTGTTGCAAAAATAAAATAGCAGGCATATTTAATCCTGGTTAAAGATAAGGAAATTTAAAATGTTAGAGACCAATTTCCTTGTGGGTAGGGATTGTTCTTGGTTTCCATATCCCTAAACCAATCCTGGGCATGTAGAGGATACATTAAATTCAATCTACCTCATATATACATTGAAAGATGACAATCAAAACTTTATTTTGAAAGATCTTTAATTAAGGAACTAAAATTTCCTTTTTGAAATGTGAATCAAGATAACTCTGCCTGAGAGACAAATAGAAAAAAATGGAATCTTGTGTAACAAGTGTTATTGATATAGATCAATATCAACATAGATATTGATCTATAAACATAGATCAAAGGCAAAATTATTCATTCGAGGAGCAAAAGTCATTGCTTTTCAAATTTTAACAAATTGGTCAATTTTATCAATAAGGCAATTCCAGATAATGTCTCTGATTTGATGTTTTACCAAAATAATTCAAACCCTGGTTTAAGAATTGTCGGTTTAAGGTTTCCCCTTTTTTGATACCTAGGAAGATAGGTTATGTATGCTACACACGTGTAAATGTCAATATGTGTGTGGATTGAGACAGAAAGAGGGAACAATATTTTATTAGACCAACTGACACTCTTACAGGTATCTTTGTGGAAATTAAGTAGCTTAATTGCTATCAGTATTTCTCTTTTATCTTCAATTTGTCTTAATAATAAAAGTTCTTCTGAATTTTGAGTGAACAAAATGACTAATATTATGCTATGTTTAACTATAATATATTTTGACTATTTTCAAGGGCTACAATGTGTCTTTCTGTGCAAAAATGATTATTCATAGGAGAGAAAAAATGGATTTCAAGGGAGAAATGAAAAAAAAAACATTATTTTGAATTGTAATCTGGAATATTTAATATGTCATTGCTATAATAACTGAGACCAAAATATATAATATAATTTTATTAACAAACTGAATTTGTTTCAATGCAATATCTACAAGATAAAACCTGGGATTACATTCCTTGTTAAAAGAGAAATTGTAACAATTTTTAAAAAGTGAGAATATAATATTGGGAAACAAAGACAACTGAGCTTTATCAATCAATTGATTCTAGCCTCTTATAAGTAAATATACTTCCTTTTTTCTATTTAACGGCATATTAATAATAATAATAATCCTGCACCCACATCAACTTTTATTTTTACCAGAAGTCTGTAATTAATATAACACTAATTCTTATTCATAGATACTCTTTATATCATAGAAACTGAAGTAAAGAGGTCTTTGAGAAGACATTTATTATTATAGTCATTTATTTTTTTATATGTTATCTTTTAAATGCTATTTTTTCTTTCTTTTATTTTTTTGATTTGAGTATAGTTGACACACAATGTTACATTAGTTGCAGGTATACAACCTAGTGATTCAACAACTCTATACATTATGTTCACCATAAAAATAGCTATGATCTGTCACCATGCAACCTATTGCAATACCATTGACTATATTACCTAGGCTGTACCTTTTTTCCCCCATGATTTACTCATTCCATAACTGCAAGCCTGTATTTCCCACTCTCTGTAATTCATTTTGCCCATCTCCCCATCCCCTCCCTTCAGGCAACCATCAGTTAGTTCTCTGTATTTATAGGTCTGATTCTGCTTTTGTATGTTTTGTTTATTCATTTGTATTCTTTTTAAATGCTATTTTAATACAAGAACTCTGTCAATTTTTATTTTTAAAATATCTAATATATATATATATTTTCAATAATGGTGTCTCCCTTTGCATTTATAATTAGGCTTCTAACTTAGAATTTGTTACTTATAGTTTTTCTGTTCAGTTCATGTCTTTTTAACACTACATTCCATTTGTACTCTACTTTGACAGATAGCATGAGATAGGCATATATTCTTGGTTTCTCTAAATATTTCAAAATTTGCTAAATAATGCATTCCATGAATCAGGAATTTTGTATTAATCAGATCTTCGTTTTCAACAATTTGAATGATGGCTGACATATAATAGATGCTCCAAAATATTTTCTGGCTAAACGTTTACAGATGGGGGGATGATGTTTATGAAGAAAATCCTATAATTATGAATTATCTATTTTTTATATTAATCAGAGATTTTCAGTATGCTTTGCATCAGTGTCATGCAGACCTAAGTCTCATCCTATCTTTGCTTTACTGTCACCATTTTCAAATCTAAACACAGCCAGTTTCACTTCCAACATTATAACTTTCAATTTCTTTGCTGCATTTCACCTTTGCTGACTAGTTACCTCTTTGGATTGACCATTTTTGTAAAATGTCATGTGACTTTATTATTGGGAGATAAAGAGGCAACGCAACTACACACTTTGCTGTCTCTATGTGTGCTAATCAAGTGTGCAGTAATCACCAACAGAATTTGAAAGAAGTGATGTAATTGGCCACCAAACACCATGTCTATCTGTTATTTATATAGTGACTTGTGGACAGAAATGCTAGCAGCAATGTTTACACTTTACGCAATGCCTTACAATTAACATATCATGGTAAGTGATGTTTGAACCATATTCTAGTAAGTGGAATATTTCAATGTTGGTAGCAGGCAATGGGGGGACTGTTTGTCCTATTAAGTCAAAATGTTGAAAATAATGTTCAGGAATAGAGAGGTATATTAGTTGAACAGAGTGAAGACACTAATACATATATACATACATGAAACAGGTTTGGACAAAAAGTGGCATTTTACATGTGGAGGAAGTATAGCCTAGTTATTAAATAATATTAGGAAAACTATTTATATGGACCAAAAAAAAAAAGGAAGATGAGGAATAATCACTACCTTACATCCCATGGGAAAATAATTTAGTCAAGAATTAATGAATAAAACCCAGGGAGAAAACCCTAGGATTTTTTAAAAGAAAATGTAGACAAATATTTATGATCTTAGCAAGAAAATGGTCTTAATTAAAAAAAAAAAGTTTAGATACAAATTCATGAAAGAAAGGCAGATTGGACTACATAAAAATGAAATACTTCTTTATTATGAAAGACCAGTGACAGAAATACTCATTTAAAGAAAAGAAATGCCATTAATAATAAAGCTTGCCTAAAATACAGTAAGAAAAAGCTTATATACCAATTAAATAGGCAAGAAACATAGGAAATTTGCAGAAAAATAGATGGCTAATCTTTGAATAGTTTTTTAAACTCATAAATAAATCAGAAAATACAAATTAAAACAATAAGATACTTTTCACAATCAGATTAGTAAAACATAAAAAATTAAAATAATATGAAAGATTAATAATAGTTCATTTTAAAAAGGATGCACACATACTGGCATTCTTATGTTCTGCTAGTGAGAGTATTAGTTAGCAAAGACTTTTTGGAGCATTCAATAACGCTATCAAAATTTTAAGCATGCACACATTTTTAAAATGATTTTTTTTAATTTATTTTAGATATAGGGAGAGAGAGAGAGAGAGAGAGAGCATGAGTGGGAGGGGCAGAGGGAGAAAGAATCTCCAGCAGACTGTGCTGAGTGAGGAGCCTGATGCAGGACTCCATCATAAGTCCCTTAGATCCCAACCTGAGCTGAAACCAAGACTTGGACTCTTAACTGACTTTGCCACGTAGGTGCCCCTAAGCATGCACACATTTTACCTGGAAATTCAAACTCTAGGACTTTTTTCTATGAAACTAGCTCTACATGAGCCCTAAGTGAAAATACATGGCAGAGTATAAATAATAAAATCAGTATTTCATTCCCCATTTTTTTTTTAACCCATATTAATCTTTTCCTCAAATAGATCCATTACCATCCTGGCCCTGGCCTTTCTAAGTTTATTTACTCTGTCAGTACTGTTCATTTAAGCAAAATGTACATATAAATATATATAAAATTAAACACAGCTTTTTCAAGGTAACCATCAATAAAGAAATAGTGTTACAATGTGCACAAATATAAACAGTACTAAAACAATGCAGTAATTTCTAAACAAAGTTCAGATGCAGTATTCTGTGTTTGAATAGTAAGCATATAATCAAGCCATACTGTATCACTGAGAGTGTTTGAAATCAGATCATCATTGCCACTAAATAACAGTGGTAGTGTGGGAAAAGACCTGACTCACAGGATTTTTAAAGATGAAATGAGTGGTATACAGAAAATGTTATGCATTGAGTCTGTCAATAGGTAGAGATTATAATTCTTATATCTCAAAAATCATTGGGTTATAGTATACATACACAGGCTTTGCCTATGTAAATATTTGTCCATTTTAATTGGAAGACTTTGAAGATAATAATATTTTAAGGAAAATTTTAGGAAATAAGTTGTAATTTTTAATAGCCTTCTCACAGTCTCTTTATGGGTCATTTTTATTTTGGTAATGTACTCTTTTATGAAACTGTCCTGTGAAAATCACTATAGCCATTTCCTCATTTATTTTTGAGCAATCAAATTGCTTTTACAGTTCCCACAATAAATGTTATTAGTGTGGATTGCTACATTTAACTATCTTTATCTTTTTAAACTATATTTTTGGTAAACATACATGTAATAGGACAAAAATAATGGTATCAAGTTGTATATTAATACCATATATTAGAGCAAATGCAAATGTGTATTTTAATAGATTAAAAAAAGAATATAGTTTAAATATACTATCCTAGAAATTGTGATGAGGATGTCTTAGAATATAAAAATTAAAAATAAAGGGACACCTGGGTGGCTCAGTCGGTTAAGCGTCTGCCTTTGGCTCAGGTCATGATCCCAGGGTCCTGGGATCGAGTCCCACATCAGGCTCCCTGCTCAGCAGGAGGCCTGCTGCTCCCCCTGCTTGTGCTCTCACTCTCTCTCTCTCTCTGGCAAATAAATAAATAAAATCTCAAAAAAAATTAGAAATAAGTATCTCAGATCATCATTATTTTTCTCCCAATCTAGACTAATATTTACTCTGGCATATCTGAATTTCTTAGTCATCACATAAAATATTATTTATATTAAAATATAATTTTTTTTTTCAGAGAGGGTAACTCTCTGGAGAAGTGTAAAGGAATCTTTAGTAATATTAGAATCTCTGTCAAGTCATGATCAGCCAGCTACACTTAAGGAAATATTTTTAAGTATTTTGTGTATATTCATGCATTTATACAATAAAATTTACTCTCCTTAAAGGAATTAAAGACAATTTTCATGTCTCTCTGTCATTTAACTTTATGTCTCAAACTGTGTTTATTAATGTGGTTTTCTTGAGAAATATTCCAGTTTAACAGACTGAACCCCTGCTACCTACTAGATTTTGTTCCAAACATAAAAGATGCAAAAGAAAACAAACAACACTCTGCCCACTCTTCATCAGCTAGAATCACTGGCTTCAAAATTCTTACCATGGCAGAGGAGATAGATATATAAATTGTTAATAAACTGAGTGACAAAAGCCAAAAATAGAGGTGTTTACAAAGCGTAGTATGGACATAAGGGAGTGGTGATCAACTAAATATGGAGAAGTTAGGGAAGGCTTTCTATGTATTTAATTCACTACCTATCTATTATCCTAGTTAATGATATGACTGTCCTTCATCAGGTAGACATATTACATCTAGACAATGACTAGACAAGTAATTGAACTGACCCCTAGGAAAAAAAAAATGTGGGTCTGAACTTCAGAGTCATATATTCACTTGCCTACCTGAGCTCTCCACTTAGATGTCTAGTTTGCCACCTCAAATCTAATATGTTCAGTACTGTGCTGTTGATATTCCATTCCCAAACCCATTCCTCTCTAGTCTTCTAAACGAGGTAATTGACCTCCATGTGGGTCAGGCCAAATACCTCAGGGTATCTGCAAGTATACTCATCTCCCAGAAATGTTCTTGCCTTGGATATCCACAGCTGTCTTCCTCAAGGTCTTCAATTGATGACTTCTCTAGTCTCTTTTATCTTATGGTTATTCTTGTTTTGTCTACCTCTGTTTTCTACTTTTTGTTATTCTCATTTATTTCTTATTATTCCTACTTTAGAAAATGACTCTAAGATGTTGGTCTCATTAATTAGCATGAATTTTGCTTTTCCTTAAATAGTTGACTAATGACTTGTTATGTATATCAAAAGAAACCACAGTATTCAACAATGTTAAAATTCCAAAATGACATAAACCTTAAGTACCTTAGAAAGAATCTTTCCTAGTAATTAAACTATAATTATACATTTCATTGGAGAAAAGGAGAAAAAAAATCATCCCTTACTTTTAAGATTAAATTATTCGCTACAAATGTGATTTTATAAAGAAATAATTAATCTCAGATGAAGCAGGAAAGAATATCCAAAGGGAAAAAGACAGCCTCTTCAACAAATGTTATTGGGAAAACTGGACAGTGACATCCAAATAATGAAACTGAACCATTTTCTTACACCATGCACAAAAATAAATTCAAAATGGATTAAAGACCTAAATGTGAGATCTGAGATCATAAAAACCCTAGAGGAGATCACAGGCAGTAACCTTTTTTACATCAGCCATAGCAACTTCTTTCTAGATATGTCTCTTGAGGCAAAAGAAACAAAAGCAAAAATAAACTATTGGGACCTCATCAAGATAAAAAGTTTCTGCACAGCAAAGGAAACAATCAACAAAACTAAAAGGCAACCTACAGAATGGGAGAAGATATTTGCAAATGACAGATCTGATAAAGCCTTAGTATCCAAGATATATAAAGAACTTATATAACTCAACAACCCTAAAATGAATAATCCAATTAAAAAATGGGCAGAAGACATAAATAGACATTTTTCCAAAGAAACCTTACATAGAGCCAATAAAGACATGAAAAGATGCTCAACATCACTGACCATCAGGCAAATGAAATCAAAATTACAATGAGATATCACCTCACACCTGTCAGAATGGTTAAAATAAAAAAACACAAGAAATGAAGGTGTTAGCCAGGATGTGGAGAAAAAGGAACCCTCATGCACTGCTGGTGAGAATGAATCTGGTGTGGCCACTCTAGAAAAAAGTATGGAAGTTTCTCAAAAAGCTAAAAATAGAACTGCCCTATAATCCAGCAATTGTACTACTAGGTATTTACCCAAAGAAAATAAATATACTAATCCAAGGGGATACATACACCCTGATGTTTATGGCAGCATTATCTATAATAGCCGATTTATGAAACAGCCCAAGTGTCCATCGGTAGATGAATGGATAAAGAAAATAAATGCAGATATATGAAGATGAAGGGAATATTATGTTAAGGGAAACAGAAATAAGTCAGAGAAAGACAAATGCCATATAAATTCATTCATATATGGAATTTAAGAAAGAAAGCAAATGAGCTAAGGGAAAAAGAGAAAGAGGAAACCAAGAAACAAACTCTTACTAATAGAGAACAAACTGATGGCTACCAGACGGGAGGTGGGTGGAGGAATGGGTTAAATAGGTGATGGGAATTAAGGAGTGCAGTTGTGATGAGCATGGTGTTATATGAAAGTGTTGAACCACTATATTGTACATCTGAAACTAATATTACACTGTATGTTAACAAACTGGAATTTAAATAAAACTTAAAGAAACTAAATTAAAAATGTGCATAAATAACAAAACTCTCCTCTGCAGAACTATTAGAAATGTTATCAAATAAATCTCTTGCAATAGTATATCATGATCAACTGTTTATCATGAACAATTATGTCAAAGAATCAATGCATTTGGACTATCACCTTATATAAAAATAACTGCAATAAATAGAGTGTTTCTGAGGTATTTAAACTCTCAATGAATTATAGGCATATCGAAATTGACTATTGAAACTGTGAAAACTGAATATTTGAAAAATTTAGTCTCATACTGTCAGTTGCACTTGGGTGGTATAGAGGTAGCATTAGTGGAATTTATGAAGTCTGTCATGCAAGTTTACTGCCTATCGGCTCACTGAAATGGAAGTTATGTGACTTGTCAGAACTCCGTTTTCTTGCATATAGCATGTAAATAATAAAATAATTTTTGAATATTACTGTGATAATGCTTGCCAAATTCTTTTTCTTTAGTGCTATATTGAGTTAATTTTTAACAAATACATATGTCCTGCAGAGCTAGGATTCCAGTTAGACATATTTCCTAATATATGTAATGAATTTTTTTAAATTAAATATAATTTTATTATGTTATGTTAGTCATCATTCAGTACATCATTAGTTTTTGATGTAGTGTTCCATGGTTCATTGTTTTTATATAATGCCCAGTGCTCCCTGCAAAACGTGCCCTCCTTAATACTCATCACTGTGCTAACCGATCTCTCTACCCTCCTCCGCTCTAAAACTCTCAGTCTGTTTCCCAGAGTCCATAGTCTCTCATGGTTCATCCCCCTCTCTGATCCCCCCCCCCCTTCATTTTTCCCTTCCTTCTCCTAATGTCCTCCATGCTATTCTTTATGTTCCACAAATAAGTGAAACCATATGATAATTGACTTTCTCTGCTTGACTTATTTCACTTAGCATAATTTCCCCCAGTCCCATCCACATTGATGTAAAAATTGGGTATTCAAACTCTCTGATGGCTGAGTAATATTCCATTGTATATATGGAACTACATCTTCTTTATCCATTCATCTGTTGAAGGGCAGCTCGGCTCTTTCCACAGTTTGGCTATGGTGGACATTGCTGCTATGAACATTGGGGTGTATATGGCCCTTCTTTTCACTACATCTCTGTCTTTGCAGTAAATATCCAATAGTGCAATTGCTGGGTCATAGGGTAGCTCTATTTTTAAATTTTTGAGGAACCTCCACACTGTTTTCCAAAGTGGCTGTACCAACTTGCATTCCCACCAACAGTGTAAGAGGGTTCCCCTTTCTCCACAACCTCTCTAACATTTGTTGTTTCTTGCCTTGTCAATTTTTGCCATTCTAACTGCTGTAAGGTGATATCTCAGTGTGGTTTTGATTTGAATTTCCCTGATGGCTAATGATGATGAACATTTTTTCATGTGTTTGTTAGCCATTTGTACGTCTTCTTTGGAGAAGTGTCTGTTCATGTCTTCTGCCTATTTTTTGACTTGATTATTTGTTTTTTTGGGGTTGGGTTTGAGAAGTTCTTTATAGATCTTGGATATCAGCCCTTTGTCTGTAGTGTCATTTGCAAATATCTTCTCCCATTCTGTGGGTTGCCTCTGTTTTGTTGAATGTTTCCTTTGCTGTACAGAAGCTTTTTATCTCGATGAAGTCCCAAAAGTTCATTTTCACTTTTGTTTCACTTGCCTTTGCAGGTGTACCTTGAAAGAAGTTGCTGTGGCTGATGTCATACAGGTTACTGCCTATGTTCTCCTCTAGGATTTTGATGGATTTCTGTCTCACATTGAGGTCTTTCATTCATTTTGAGTTTATCTTTGTGTATGGTGTTAGAGAATGGTCGAGTTTCATTCTTCTGTATATAGCTGCCCTATTTTCCCAGCACCATTTATTGAAGAGAATGTCTCTTTTCCATTGCATATTTTTCCCTGCTTTGTCAAAGATTACTTGACCATAGAATTGAGGGTCCATATTTGGGCTCTCTATTCTGTTCCATTGGTCTGTATGTCTGTTTTTGTGCCAGTACCATGCTGGTGATCACAGCTTTGTAATATAGCTTGAAATCAGGCAATGTGATGGCCCCAGGTTTCTTTTTCTTTTTTGACATTTCCTTGACAATTTGGGGTCTTTTTGGATTCCATACAAATTTTAGAATTGTTTGTTCCAGCACTTTGAAAAATGTCATTGGAATTTTGATCAGGATGGCATTGAAGGTATAGATTGTTCTGGGCAGCATAGACATTTTAACAATGTTTATTCTTCCGATCCATGAGCATGGAATGTTTTTCCATCTTTTTGTGTCTTCTTCCATTTCTTTCATGAGTGCTCTGGGTAGTTCCTATAATATAGATCCTTTACCTCTTTGGTTAGGTTTATTCTGAGGTATCTTACTGTTTTTGGTGGTATTATAAATGGAATCGTTTCTCTAATTTCTCTTTCTATAGTTGCATTGTTAGTGTATAAGAAATCAACTGATTTCTGTGCATTGTTTTGTATCCTGCCACATTACCGAATTGCTGGATGAGTTCTAGTAATTTAGGGGTGAAGTCTTTTGGGTTTTCCACATAAAGTCTCATGTCATCTGTGAAGAGAGAGAGTTTGACTTCTTCTTTGCCAATTTGAATAACTTTTATTTCCTTTTGTTGTCTGATTGCTGTTGCTAGGACTTCCAGTACTATGTTGAACAATAGTGGCGAGAGTGGGCATCCTTGTTGTGTTCCTGACCTTAGGGGAAAGCTCTCAGTTTTTCCCCATTGAGAATGATATTTGCTGTGGGTTTTTCATAGACGGATTTTATGAAATTGAGGAATGTTCACTCTATCCCTATTATCTGAAGAGTTTTAATCAGGAAAGGATGCTGTATTTTGTCAAATGCTTTTTCCACATCAATTGAGAGGACCATATGGTTCTTCTCTCTCTTATTAATGTGTTCTATCACATTGATTGAATTGCAAATGTTGAACCACCCTTGCACCCCAGGGATAAATCCCACCTGGTCGTGATTGGATAAATCTTTTTAATGTACTGTTGGATCCTATTAGCTAGGGTCTTTTTGAGAATTTTGGCATCCATATTCATCAGGGATATCAGTCTGAAATTCTCCTTTTTGATAGGGTTTTTGCCTGGTTTGGGGATTAAGGTAATGCTGGCCTCATAGAATGAGTCTGGAAGCTTTCCTTCTGTTTCTATTTTTTGAAACAGCTTCAGAAGAATAGGTATTATTTCTTCTTTGAATGTTTGGTAGAATTCCTCAGGGAATCCATCAGGCTCTGGACTCTTGTTTTTTGGGAGGTTTTTGATAACTTCTTCAATCTCGTTACTGGTTATTGACCTATTCAGGTTGTCAGTTTCTTCTTGTTTCAGTCTTGGCAGTTTATAGGTTTCCAGGAAGGCATCCATTTCATCCAGATTGCTCAGTTTATTGGCATATAGTTGTTGATAATAATTTCTAATAATTGTTTCTATTTCCTTGGTGTTAGCCGTGATCTCTCCCCTTTCATTCATAATTTTATTAATTTAGGTCCTTTCTCTTTTCTTCTGGATAAGTCTGGCCAGTGGCTTATCCAAGCTTATTAATTCTTTCATAGAAGCAGCTTCTAGTTTTGTTGATCTGCTCTACCATATTTCTGGTTTCTAATTCATTGATCTCTGCTCTAATCTTAATTATTGCTCTTCTAATGCATGGCTTAGGCATCGTTTCTCCAGTTCTTTAAGGTGTAAAGTTAGTTGGTGATTTTGGAATTTTTCTATTTTTTTTTGAGTGAGGCTTGGATGGCTATGTATTTCCCCCTTAGGAACACCTTTGCAGTATCCCATAGGTTTTGGGCTGATGTTTTTTCATTTTCATTGGTTTCCATGAATTGTTTACATTCTCTTTGATTTCATGTTGACCCAAACATTCTTGAGCAGAGTGGTCTTTAGCTTCCAAGTGTTTGAATTTCTTCCAAATTTTTTCTTGTGATTGAGTTCCAGTTTTAAAGCATTATGGCCTGAGAATATGCAGGGAATAATCTCAATCTTTTGGTATTGGTTGAGACCTGATTTGTGACCCAGTATGTGGTCTATTCTGGAGAAAGTTCTATGTGCATTCGAGAAGAATAAGTATTCTGTTGTTTTAGGGTGGAATGTTCTGTATATATCTATGAGGTTCATCTGGTCCAGTGTGTCATTCAAAGCTCTTGTTTCTTTGTTGATTTTCTGCTTAGATAATCTGTGTATTGCTGAGAATGAAGTATTGAGGTCTCCTACAATTAAAGTATTATTATCAATATGACTCTTTATTTAGGTTAACAGTTGGCTTATGTAGTTGGCTGCTCCCATGTTGGGGGCACAGATATTTATAATTGTTAAATCTTCTTATTGGATAGACCCTTTACGAATGATATAGTGTCCTTCTGTGTCTCTAACTACAGTCTTTAGCTTAAAGTCTAAATCATCTGTTACATGAATTGCTACCCCCACTTTCTTTTGAGATCCATTGGCATGAAAGATGGATCTCCATCCCTTCACTTTTAGTCTGGATGTATCTTTTGGTTCAAAATGAGTCTCTCGTAGACTGCATATGGATGGGCCCTGTCTTTTTATCCAATCTGCAACCCTGTGCCATTTTATGGGAGCATTTAGGCTGTCACATTGAGAATGATTATTGGAAGACATGAATTTATTGTTATCATGTTACCTGTGAAGTCCTTGTTTCTATAGATTGTCTCTGTAAATTTCTGTTTTATATCACTCTTGGGATCTTTCTCCTTTTATAGAACCCCCCCTTAATATTACTTGCAGGGTTGGGTTAATGGTCACATATTCTTTCAGTTTCTGCAGGTCTTGGAAGCTCTGCATCTCTCCATCCACTCTAAATGACAGCCTTGCAGGATAAAGTATTCTTGGCTGCATGTTCTTCTCATTTAGCACCCTGAATATGTCTTGCCAGGCCTTTCTGGCTTGCCAGGTCTCTGTGGATAGGTCTGACGTTATTCTGATGTTTCTCCCTCTGTACCTAAGGAATCTCTTCCCCCTAACTACCCTTAAGATGGTTTCCTTGGTTCTAAGATTTGTGAGTTTTACTATTGCATGCTGGGGTGTTGGCCTGTTTTCCTTGATCTTGGGAGGGGTCCTCTCTGTCTCTAGGACTTGAATGTTTGTTTCATTCCCCAGATTAGGGAAGTTCTCAGCTATGATTTGCTCAAATATATCTTCTAGTCCTCTCTCTCTCTGTCCACCCCCTCAGGGATCGCAATAATTCTGACATTGGAACGTTTCATGGTGTCACTTTCTCTAATTTTGTTATCATGGGAGCTGGTTTTTCCAGGCCTCTTTTTCCTTCTTTTCTATCAATTTGTCTTCTAGATCATTAATTCGTTCTTCTGCTTCATTTACCCTAGGTGTTAGAGTGTCTAGATTAGATTGGATCTCATTGATAGCATCTTGTAAATTCTGCCAGTTCAGCTTTTATTTCTGCCCTTAGAGACTCTATGTTGCCATTAATCGATTTCTCCATTCTAGCTATCGTCTTCATAACTGTTACCCTGAAGTCCATTTCCAACATCTTGGTTATATCTGTATCCATTTGTAAATCTGTGGCGGAAGTCACAGTCTCTGAGTCTTTCTATTTTGGGGATTCCTCCTCATAGTCATTCTGTTGAGGGGTGGTTGAGGGAATGTACAGAGTCCAAATTATTGACCACAACCCAAGCAAGATGCACCTGTTTTTTTTTTTTTTAATTTTCTTTTTTTTTTTTTTTTAAGATTTTATTTATTTATTTGACACAGACAAGTGAGAGAAGGAACACAAGCAGGGGAGTGGGAGAGGGAGAAGCAGGCTCTCCGCTGAGCAGGGAGCCCAATGCGGGGCTCGATCCCAGGACCCTGAGATCATGACCTGAGCCGAAGGCAGACGCTTAACGACTGAGCCACCCAGGCGCCCCAAGATGCATCTTTTTTAAGGAGACCTTAGGGTTGTTGGCCTCTTGTTTTCCCAGCCTGTCTTCTGGGGGAGGGGCCTGCTGCACTGTTACTCAGGCAGCCCTGTTTGGGCAGAGTTGCCCTGTCCCCTGTGGGGTGGATGGGCTCAGTGAAAACTGTTTTTGGGGGGCTTTTGTTCTCTGGTGGCTTTCCACATATCTTTTGAGAGTCAGCACAGAAGAGACCATTTCCAACTCTCTGCCTCAGAACAGAGAGATCACAGTCTGTTCTTCAGTGAGCTCTCCAGGCCACACTATATCCGTTTCTGTGCTGCTAAAAACTGTTGTGTCCTGGGTTGTGCGCCTCTCAGCAGCACTCCCAGTCCTTGCCTCCCAGTGAGGACATTTTTCTGCCTTTATGTTTCTAAAACCACCAGCTGCCCCCAGTTCACACGCATGTCCCCGCCGCTCTAGGTTTCAGTCCAGGTGACTGCCCTAAAGTCCTTTCCCCACTGCTACTGGTCTGCAAGTCTGTGCCCCGTCCCCAGAGTGGGAGGCTTTTGTGCACCGGCAGTGCAGGATCCCAAAGGCTCCCTCCCTCTTCCGTTTTCCTTCTGATATCTGCCTGTGGAATCATGGATCCCTGCTTCATACCTCAAAACCAGCTGCCTGCAGTATTCTATTTGTAGAGACCCAGATCTATCTTCTTACATCTCAGGCTGATTTTGTGGGTGTTCAGAGTGGTCTGGCAGATATCCAGCTCAATTCAGGGGACCAATTGGAACAGAGTCCCTACTCCTCCACCATCTTTTCCTCAGAGTCTCCCTATGTAACTACTTTTTTGATAGATTCACATTATTATTTATCATATGTTCCATCAGGTTAGAAAAGGAAGGGTAAACACATTTATTTTATTTAATTTATTTATTTTTAAAAGTTTTTTTTTTTTTTTTTAATTTATTAGTTAGAGAAAGAGAGAGAGAGAGTACTCACACAGAGGGAGAGGGAGTCCTCAGGACTCTGGGATCATGACCTGAGCCAAAGGCAGATGCTTAACCAACTGAGTCATCCAGGTGTCCTGACAATTTTTTTAAGAGATTAAACATAACATTTAAAGTATAGTGATCTAAAATAACTCAAAAGAAGACTATGAAAGATAATTTTTAAAGTGACATTTCATTAATTTCAAAATTTTAATGGCATAGGCAATGAATAGTAAATTCATTTTAATTGGTAATTTATCCCATTAATAAGTAAAAGAAAACATAGAGGAAGTGTCAGTTTTACCTCAGTAAGTATTTGTATTGATAACCATATGAAGTTCTTTAATAGCTTAATGAGGTCTGTTCCAGAAAGTAATTAGATCAAGAAAAAATTGCAGTAATTGTTAAAAAGTCCTCTGTTTCAAACTCAATGTTATTTTGTAAAATTTATTAACCTTTCATTGCATGCCAGTTTCTGTCTTAGACCCAGCGAGCAAGGTGAACAAAACAAGAATAATCTGCCTTTATGATATTTCAACTTTATTAAGAAGATAGGCACAATTAAATATAAATGAAAATTATGATATAAGAACATCTCTTGATCTTTCTGGCGTTAAGTTTAACATAATCCCTACCAATCTTTAATAAAGAAAATTGAAGAAATTTGACTAGATTAAGAAATAAAGATGATAGGGGCACCTGGGTGGCTCAGTTGGTTAAACATCTGCCTTTGGCTCAGGTCATGATCCCAGGGTCCTTGGATCAAGTCCTGCATTGGGCTTCCTGCTTGGTGGGGAGCCTGCTTCTACTTCTCCCACTCCCCCTGCTTGTGTTACCTCTCTTGCTGTGTCTTTCTCTGTCAAATAAATAAATAAAGTCTTAAAAATATATATATAAAGATGATATAAACTAGTCATTTTACTTTTGTATATCAATCTTAGAAAGTTGATAATTTGGGGAATATCTAACTCAATTTAGCTTATTGCTTATGTCTTTATCACAGTCTGTGGGAAAGTGTTTTCTTAAGCACAACTAATACTTTGCTCTACTTTTTGATGCATATGAAATAACCGTAAATGTTGTGCAAAGGACATTAGCTGTGTTTGAGGTAGAATATTATATTGTACCTCCTTTCCATCCTCCAGACAAGTCTGTGGACTATACTTCTGCCATGTTTGTACTAATCTCCAATTTTGACACTAAACCTCATCTAGATCTAATATGACATATAGTTCACTTTTTGCTGTACTGAACTGTTAATTGTCATTTATTCCAACAAATTCCTCAAGACCCAAAGGGGAGTAAATTCAACTGGTCTCACCTGCCAATGGTGCAGACTTGCCCTCTAGTGACAACAGAAGGTAACTATAGATTTGAAAAAGAAAAAAGAAAAACTATCTACAAATATTTATGAAACATTCTAAAGCACTGACAAAGATACGAAGATGAATAAGAGATTGACTTTGAGCAAAGGGGCTCAAATGCAGTGAGGGAGACAGGACATATAAACAACTAATTTTAAGACAAAATGATTTTTTTGAAGGTAGAAAGAGTGACACAATATATGCTGAGAGAACACAGAAGGATGAAGACTGCACTCTGACAAGTAGATGATGGAAGTTTTGATTGTAAGAGGTGGGATTTAAACTGCTTTCCTGTAAAACTAGAGTCTTAATAGTCAGGATATCGGGAAACAGGTTTGCTAGTTTACTAGATTTATACATTGTATGAAAGAGTTGTGAATTTAGGGGAAAGTCTATGGCTGATATGATATGAAAGATTGGCAGGGAATATGTTAATCTTAACATCAGAAAATTCAAGAGTTGTTCTTATTACCAAAATTTTAATATATATTTAATAGTGTGCATTTTCTCAATACAGATTAAATATCAGGAAGGCAGAACTATTCTTTTGTTCACCTGTTCTCCTTACATTTAAGACAGAACCTGGCAGGCAATGGAGAGTTTAAAAATATTATGAAATATCTATTGGATATAAGAAAGGTGGACTGGAGAGGAATACCTTTGGGGAGAAACCCCATTATATTCTTCTTATTTCACAGGGTCTAGAATAGTCAGCTGATTGACATCTACCATGAATTCAGTTAATATTTGTTTGAATGTTAATTACTGGAAAGGTACTTAGGAGATTTGATTAAAGAAAAGTCTAGGAATATTTAAAAGTTTGTTTGTTTGTTTTTGGAAGAGAGAGAGAGAACGTGCATAGGTAGGGGCAGGACAGAGGGAGAGAAAGAGAGAATTTTAAGCAGGCTCAACACCCAGTGCTGAGCCCAATAGAGGGCTAAATCTCACAACCTTGCGATCATGACCTGAGTCAAAATCAGGAATTAGACACTTAACCAACTGAACCATTCAGGTACCCCTGAACTTTTAAGTTGTTTCTTAACAACTTTTAAGTTGTTTCTTAACTTTTAAGTTGTTTCTTAAGTGATGTGCCCATCACTGAATATTTTTGAGATTCAATGGCAGATACTACTAAGTGTATGTCCAATACTCAATTACTATTTCTACCTTAATAATAGAGCCTCAGAGCCTCATTTTTTTTTTTTTTTCCACATCAGCGCCTTTAAGGAATAACCTTTCTTCATTTTCTTTCCATCCAAGGATAGTCAAATGACAGTTCTGGTCAATGAGATAAAAGCAGAAGCAACTAGATGGTGCTTGTAGAGGTGCTTTAAAGGAGGCATAAGAGATGGCTTGCTCCTTGGCCCTTCCCAATTATGGTTGCAGCCCAATTATGAACATGAAAACATGTCACTTTTTAAAAGTGGTATAGTATAGCAGAACACGAAAATAAGACCAACTTCCTGATGTCATCATGGAACTATCTTAACAACACTGGATGGATATATGCTAATATTTTTATTTATATGAGAAAAATAAAACCATAATTTGCTTAATCCATTTTTCCCTTGGTTTCAATTATTTGGAACAAAACAATTCTGATTATACAGGCACTGAGTAAAATGTCCTAACTTAGAAAGTGAACACCATTGTAGGTGGCAAGGAATGGATCAGACTCTGGAGGTGTTTGCAAGAAGAAACTAGTTAATATTATATTGTTACTAAGGCTCAATCACACTTCTGCCACTGTAGAGATGCTCTTTCCCCCTTCACTTTCCAACAAGTAGTCCATGTCCAATGTTACTGTATTGGCTGTCTTTGTTTAACCTCTATTCAGAATCAATCCCTCTTTCCAGTGCTTATTTTGTTCATGTTGCTACTGCTTCCACAACCCCAAAATCCCTTCCTTGGTGAACAAAACCTCATTTTTTTCTTTCTAGAAACCAGCTATATCCTGTGCTGGCTGTGTGCTATGATGGTTTAAAACAATAATAGCTATTCTGTTCTGTTTTGCATGATATTTGTTTTCCCTGGTTTCTGTGTGGCTAACAACACCCATATCACCCATTCTTGCCAATGAAACATCAGGGAGAGAGAATCTGCTTGAGAATCCCTAGAAATGTTTTCTTTCATTGATAAAAGAAGAGAGCTTTTGTAGAAAAGAATTTTGTTCTTTCATCCTGTTTTTAAATGAACTACTGGTCCTTGAATCAATGCCAATCATCTTGGGACTAAGAGGCAATAAACCTAAGCATGGAATGTCAGCATGCTGCTGATAGGAAAACCCTGGGCCATTCTTAGTAAATCAAAGGCTGAAACCATCTTTCTTTAGAATTCATGTCTTATTTTAAAATATACTTCCTTTTTGCTAAAACTACTGATCAATTCAGAAAACAAATATTAACTAGGTTTTTACCGTGCACTAGTTGGTTTCTATAATGTATTATCTAATATTTAAATCACTGTATTACATACAAAGAAAGAGAGGCTAAGAAAATCAAAGTAACATGTCTGAAGTTGCTCAGGTAGGAGGCATATGTTACTTAACTTAGGTAGCCCTAGTTTCTTCCATTTCATTGAAGATGCCTATGAATTGTATCTAAACCCATCCATAAAACAAATGGCTTGCATTTTTCTTTTACCTTGAGGCTTTAGAAATAAATGATCAATGAATCTCATTAATAGATGCTGGTAATTTATCTAATCATAAATCTACAAGAAAGATCCAAGGTGATCATTTGTCAGCTTAAATAAGTAATCAGAGGGGGAGAAGAACCATGAGAGATGATGGACTCTGAAAAACAAACTGAGGGTTCTAGAGGGGAGGGTGGTGGGAGGATGGGTTAGCCTGGTGATGGGTATTAAAGAGGGCATGTTCTGCATGGAGCACTGGGTGTTATGCACAAACAATGAATGATGGAACACTACATCAAAAACTAATGATGTAATGTATGGTGATTAACATAACATAATAATAATAAAAAATATTTAAGTTTTACCCTTTCTTGTTAGAAACATAGTGAAGTTGGTCAGGCAGTACACTCCCTTTTTTTTTTTTTTTTAACAAAAATTTTTAAAAGATTGATTTGTAAGATGGAGAGAGAGAGAGCACAAGCAGGTGGAGTGGCAGGCAGAGGAAGAAGCAGACTCCCTGCTGAGCAAGGAGCCAAATGAGGGACTTCATCCCAGGACCCTGGGATCATGACCTGAGCCAAAGGCAGAAACTTAAAGACTGAGCCACCCAGGCAATCCGTGGTATAGTCTTTTTTAGTGTTCTAATTTGATTTGTGACGTTTGGCTTTTCATTTCCCTCTTCACGACAAAAGTTGTCTTTTCTGAAGAAATTATGTAAATAAGAGAGTGAAAGTAGAACTTGTTCCTTCTGACACATCTTTTTATTGACCTCACAGATTATTCAACAGTGTTCATTACAGTGGTTCTTAGGTAATTTGCAAGAGTTACGAATTCATAAATAACTAACAGAGAAGTAGTCTTCTTAAAAAAATATTTTTATTTATTTATTTAGAAAGAGCTATCAGGTGGGTGGGGGGAGGGGCAGGGAGAAAGGGAGAGAGAGAATCTCAAGCAGACTCTGCGCCCAGTGCAGAGCCCAAGATCTTGACCTGAGCTGAAATCAAGAGTGAGACACTCAACTGACTGAGCCACCCAGGTGCCCTGAGAAATATTCTTATTGAAATGTTTCCTTATTATTAATTAGCTTCCATTGTTTTAATTTTATTGAAATATGACTTTGTAGAAACAAAATAGTTTTAGATTGTTTTCTAGAATACATTTCATTTGACTTATTTAAAATAAAAATAAATTAAAAAGATTTCTGGGGTCTTACTTAAAAAACCTGCTGTTATTGATCAAATTGAGTCTTCATAAGAATATGGAATATTCTCTCTATATATATTCTATATTTCTCATATAGAGTTTGTTTACATATTTCTCATTTGGTTAATAAACAGAAACATTTTCTCAGTAACATTATAAATAGATATAATATTTAGAAAAATAACAGAAATTTCCAATTTTAATAATTGCATAGAAAATACTAAATATGATATACATTAAAAAACTGGTACAGTTTATTTATTTCCTGATTTGAATACAACATTTAACCTCTTCCTTCTTTGAGTTTCCTACAGAGATTTTCTTGATTGTACCACTTCTTTTTGTGTAAGCAAATAATTCATTGTTAGTACTTTCTTGGTTGGAGGTGAAAACTCTGCTAATATGTGGAACTGGTAATAAATTGGGGCTTAGCTTATTGCAAGTTCATTGTATTCTTATGTAATATATTCACTTGACTTTTAAAAATTCAACTTTGTTCTCAGATTAATATGAGTAATTTAAAATGAAAAAAAAAAAAAAAAAAAGAGTTGCACCTGAAAAAAATCAGTTCAGAAGTCTATGAACTTATTTAAAGAGAAAAACTTTTAAAAATTAGATAATAGCTGTGTCAAATACCTGAGTACAAACAATAAATTAAGATTAAGCTATAGTATTTGTGAACATTCAGTGAATTAGAGCTTCATTATTAGAACTCCTCTATCATATGGCTAAGTAGTGTAACTCTGATCTACAGAGTAAAATATTTACTCTTAGTATACTTAAATTGATTGGAAACTTAATTTGAGAAACAAAACTCTAGTATAAATATTAACATACACAAAATGTTTCTAAACTGCAAGTAAATATTATTTTCCCTGATAATTTATCAATTACAATGTAAAAGAATAAATATGAAATAATAATCATCACTTATTTCAAACATTGATTCCTTGATTATGCAGCACAAGAAAGATATGACTGATGTATTTGTGCATGAGTTTGTATGCATATATATGAAAATTGCATACATTATATAGCTGGCACACATGTTGTATATGTATATTTATATGTATATAAATTTCCATCAGATGAGAAGAGCTCTCTCTCTTTCTCTGAATAGGTGTATATATGTGTATGTGTATATATTTGTGTACATATCTAGAGAGAGCATGCTCAGTTTCTCTTCCTTTGAAAATATCATATAGACAATATTGCCTTGTCTAGTTAATTTTTTTCTTTTCTTTTAAGTTGGAGTACAACACACAGCAAAAAATTTTTAGAAGGATTTAGTTTATATCAGTGGTTTAATGAATATGTTTTGGTACTAGAAGGAAATTTATTTCAGCATACAAATTAGCATTTAGCTACCAGTTAGTGGTTAATGGGGTTGTAAATCTGATAGTTGTAATGATTGTTTCACATCTTGTTAAACCATTAATAAGGATTCATAAAACCCAGTTGAAAGTTAAGCTTTTTTGTTTATAAAGGCTATCATTATGAAAACAATAAAGGATTCGTTCATTAAATTCACTAAATAGCAATATTTCAGAGACAAATTAATAGATTATAATTATTAAGTAGAACCAAGCAGTGTCACTATTTAAGAAGATAAAATCCAGCATTTAATGAATTTTGGTAGCCTATTAATTGTCAGGGTTACACAGGATTATTAATTAGTTCGTATAGTATTTCCCAGAGGGGGAGGAAAGGGAAGGCACTAACTTTAAAATAAACATTTATTTTGATACCAGTCAGGATATTTTTTTTGCACAAATGGCAAAACCAAGATTAAAGTAGAAATTAATTTCCTCACATTATAGGAAGTCCAGAGAGAGGAAGACATCATAGTTGTTTGATTTGATGGCTCAGTGACATTACAGGATCCAGGGTCTTTACATTTTTCCACTTTGATTCACTGTTTCCCATTTTCAGCATTGGCTTCGTTATTGCACAAGATCACATCTAGAAAAGATACCTCTCTTCAAAGTCAGGCAACTTTCGTCAGGGGCTTCCTAATATATCAAACTTCAAAACACACTACCAGATTTGGGTACATGTTTCTTCCTGAAGATTTCATTAGAAAAGGAAATGGAATTTCTAAGATTGGCTTAGATTCATCATTTGCAGTTAGATGATAGTTGAGAGTCAACATTAATATTTAGCATAATCATGGGGCATCTGGGTGGCTCAGTCATTAAATGTCTGCCTTCGGCTCAGGTCATGATCTCAGGGTCCTGGGATAGAGCCCCGCATAGGGCTTCCTGCTCTGCGGGAAGCCTTCTTCTCCCTCTCCTACTTCCCCTGCCTGTGTTCCCTCTCTCGCTGTTTCTCTCTCTGTAAAAAAATAAATAAAATCTTTTAAAAAATTAAAAAAATATTTAGCATAATCTTAAACTTTTTATGATATTGGTAATATACATTAATTGTTTACTATGAACAATCAATTCATTTTGATATTTTTAAAGTTTATTCCTTAAACCAACCTGGGAAATAAAAATAATTTTTGTCTAAACCATATTTTTCTGGTCCCGTATTATGAACATAGAGTGAAAATGGAAAGTTTTTTGTTTTTCTTTTCCTCAAGACTCCAAATCTAGGAAGAGTTCAAATACTGAGCCAAAACGATGACAAATAGACACTAGAGAGGGTTGTAGATGATCTGAATGACATGATAGTACATATGAGGCATCTCTAGAATTTCTTTGATTTTATATTATATACTGACTTTGAAAAAAGTCTTCAACTTATACTGTCATGGCACAGTGAAAAGTGACCTAAGATCGCAAAGCTGACGTTATAAATTTTGCTATGCCTCTCATATTTACGGTGGTTGCAAATTGATTTTTTCTTTTGGGTTTTTGCTTATTATCTTATGGTCAAGGTGAACTGCATACAAGCAAAAGGCAAACTTCAATGAAAAAAAAATTCAATTATTTTTACTTAACAAAAAGCAAGCAATTGGTGAAAGAAGAAGAAATAGATGAAAGCTTTGGTAGTCCATATGAAACATTTCTGGACACTATCTAGAATCTTAGTGGCACTGCACTCTTGTGAACACAGCACTGAATTCTAAATAAACTGACCTGGCTTCAGTTTGAGGACGTTTGTGGAAGTAGCTGAAGCTCCCTGAGCCTCATCCCCTCACATGTAGCAGATGTCAGTTTCCATGCTTCTTCATACACCTGATGTAAAGATACAGTATTAAAGAACTTTGTGAAATATAAATTTATACCACAATATTTTGTTCTTTAGAGGCTGAGAACTAAGGAATAGACTAATGACTGGGAGCAGTATCTCAGGTTTCATAAACAACACAAATAATGCATGACTGTTGACATCAGAACACATAATATTTATACTTCATTCTTGTTTTAGAAAGCTTTTTCTGTTTTGGAAAAGTTATATATGACAATAGTTATAGCTGACTATAGTTGTAAAAGAACTAGAGCTCCTGGAATTTCGGTACTATTTAATATTCATGGCTTGGAGAGGCAGAAAGAAGTTATAAAAATATGTAGATGTAAAATGTGTGTATATATTTAGTGTATATATGTATATATATATTTTTTCTTTCCACACATATACACATATGTATAATCTTTTTTGAGATAATTTATTAAGAAATACAAGGAAGAAATTAAAGAGGAGCAAGAACAAAGAGGATGTTGGTAAAATCTATCTACCATAAATAAGAAAAAAAAACCTTTACAAGTATTTGAACCGCTGATGGAAGGAAAAAAAGAGTTTGGGTATCACCGTCTCTGACACTGGCATCCTGAAAGCAGTGATGGTGCAAGTCAACAAGGTAAAAGGAGTGGAGAGAGAGAGGGAGGGAGGGAGGGAGAGAGGAAGATTTTGCACGCAGATGAGTAAATTTTTAGTTTTATATAGATATTGAATCACTTTAACAATATAAAAGATCATCTCCATATGTTTGAATTATCTTATACATTAACCCCACCTCAAAGAAAATGCAATATACAAAACTGGGATAGTATAACATGCAAAGATAAGAATCTAATTTGTCTATTTATACAAATAATTCAATAAACAGCATGGAAAAATTTAAATTAATAAATTGGATTTTTAAAGAAAGAAAAGTTTTCATAACATAATAAAAATTAGAAGTAAAGGATAATTTTTCATATTTGGGGTAAGGAATAAATTATTTCTGATTTTCCAAATAATAATCACTAACATTGATATAACATTTATAATATGCCAACATTGTCCTAAGTATTTTATTTGTTTGTTTTAATTCCAGTGTAGTTAACATATAGTGTTATATTCATTTCAGGTATAAAATATAGTGATTCAATTCCATATATTACACAGTGCTCATCAATATAAGTATACTTTTAATCCTCTTCACTTATTTCACCCATTCCCCCAACCACCAAGCCTTTGATAACCATCTGTTTGTACTCTGTACTTAAGAGTTTGTTTTTGGTTCATTCCATGTTTTTTTTATTCCTTTGTTCATTTGTTTTGTTCCTTAATTTCCACACATGAGTGAAATCATATGGTATCTCTCTTTCTCTGACTGGCTTATTTAGCTTAACATCATACTCTCTAGCTCCATCTATGTCTTTGCAAAGGGCAAGATTTCATTCTTTTCTGTGGCTGAATAATATATATATATATATATATATATATATATATATATATATATATAT
>NW_023270387.1:32690639-32814393 GCF_011800145.1 Mirounga leonina | reverse complement strand
ATATATATATATATATATATATATATATATATATATATATATATATGCCACATCTTCTTTATCTATTCATCTTTTAATGGGTATTTAGAGTGCATCCATAATTTGGCTATTGTAAATAATGCTGCAATAAACATAAGAGTGCATGTATCCCTTTGAATTAGTGCTTTTGTATTCTTTGGGTAAATAACACATAGTACAATTATTGGATCATAAGGTAGTCCTATTTTTCATTTTTTGAGGAGCCTCCATACTGTCTTTTACAGTGGATGTACCAGTTTTCATGCCCACCAATAGTGAACAAGAGTTCCTTTTTCTCAACATCTTTGCTAACACTTGTTGTTTCTTGGGCGCCTGGGTGGCTCAGTCATTGAGCGTCCGCCTTCAGCTCAGGTCATGATCCTGGGGTCCTGGGATCTAATCCCACATCAGGCTCCCTGCTTGGCAGGAAGCCTACTTCTCCCTTTCCCACTCCCCCTGCTTCTCCCTTTCCCACTCACCCTGCTTGTGTTCCTGCTCTCACTGTCTCTCTCTCTGTCAAATAAATAAATAAAATCTTTAAAAAAAAAAAAAAAAAAACACTTGTTTCTTATGTTGTTGATTTTAGCCTGACTGATATGAGGTGATACCTCTTTGTGGTTTTATGTTGCATTTCCCTGATGATGAGTGTTGTTGAGCATCTTTTAATGTATCTCTTGGCCATCTGGATGTTTTCTTTGGAGAAATGCCTGTTCAAGTCTACTGCCCATTTTAGCTGGATTATTTGTTCTTTGGGTGTTGAGTTGTGTAAGTTTTATATATATATATACTTGGGATACTAACACTTTATCAGATATGTCATTTCCAAATATCTCCCCCCATTCAGTAGATTGTTATTTAGTTTTGTCAGTTGTTTCCTTTGCACTGCAGAGGCTTTTTTTTTTTTTTTTATGTAGTCCCAATAGTTTATTTTTGTTTTTATTTTCCTTGCTTCAGGAGACATATCTTAAAAAGTGTTATTACAAGTGTTATTACTGGACAGCACAGTGGGTTAAGTGTCCAAGTCTTGATTTCGACTCAAGTCCTGGTCTCATGGGTTGTGGGATTGAGCCCTGCATCAGGATCCATGCTCAGCATGGAGTCTGCTTGAGTTTCTCTCTCCCTCTCCCTCTGCTCCTACCCCCCACTCTGTATCTCTCTCAAATAAATAAATACATCTTAAAAAACAAAATTATTGCAGCCAATGTCAGAGAAATTACTCTCTTTGCTCTCTTCTCATATTTTTATGGTTTCAGGCCTCACATTTAATTCTTTAACCCATTTTGAGTTTATTTTTGTGTGTGGTGTAAAAGTGGTACAGTTTTATTCTTTGCATGTAGATGACCAATTTTCTAATACAACTTGTTGAAGAGAATTTTCCCCATTGAATATTCTTGCCTCCTTTGTCAAAGATTAATTGAGCATATAATTATGGGTCTCTTCCATTGATCTATGTGTCTATTTTTGTGCCAGTACCATACTGTTTTGATTACTACAGCTTTGTAGTATAACTTGAAGTTTGGAAATTGTGATTCTTCCAGTTTCATTTTTCTTTTTTCAAGATTGCTTATTTGGGGTCTTTTGTGGTTCCATACAAATTTTAAGATTGTTCTACTTCTGTAAAAAAAAATGTTATTGATATTTTAATAGTTATTGTATTAAATGTGTAAATTGCTTTGGGTGGTATAGACATTTTAACAATATTTCCTCTTCCAATCCATAAGCATGGAATGTCTTTCCATTTCTTTGTGTCATCCTCAATTTCTTTCATTGATATTTCATCTCCTTGGTTAAGTTTATTCCTAGGTACTTTATTATTTTTGGTGCAATTACAAATGGGATTTTTTTTTTTTTTTTATTTCTCTTTCTCCTGCTTCATTATAAGTGTATAGAAATGCAGTGGATTTGTGGACATTGATTTTGTATCTTGTGACTTTACTGAATTCATTTATCATTTCTAGGAGTTTCTTGATGGAGTTTTTAGGGTTTGCTATATATATTATCATATCATCTGCAAATAGTGAGAGTTTTACTTCTTCCTTACCAACCTGGATGCCTTTTATTTTTTTCTCTTGACTGTTTGCTGTGGCTAGGAATTCTAGTACTATGTTGAATAAAAGTGGCGAGAGGGACATCCTTGTCTTGTTCTTGAACTTTGGGGAAAAGCTCTCAGTATTTCCCCAAGTAGTATGTTTTTTGCTATGGATTTTTCATAAATTACCTTTATTATGTTGAGGTATGTTTCTTCTAACCCTATTTTGTTGAGGGTTTTTATCATCAATGGATGTTGTACTCTATTGAAATGATCATATGGTTTTTATCCTTTCTCTTACTGATGTAATGTATCACACTGATTGATTTGTGAGTACTGAACTACCTTTGCATACCGAGAATAAATCCCACTTGATTGTGGTGAATGATTTTTCTTAATGTATTGTTGGATTCATTTTGCTAATATTTTGTAGAGGATTTTCACATCTGTGTTCATCAGCGATATTAACCTGTAGTTCTCTTTTTTTTGTTTTGTCTTTCTTTATCTGGTTTTGGAATCAGGGTAATGCTGCCTTCCTAGAATGAATTTGGAAGCTTTCCTTCCTCTTCTGTTTTTTGGGAAAAAAAATTGAGAAGAATAGGTACTAACTTTTCTTTAAATGTTTGGTAGAAATCTCCTATGAAACCCTCTGGTCCTGGACTTTTGTTTGTTGGGAGTTTTTGATTACTGATTAAATTTCTTTGCTGGTAATCAGTCTGTTCAACTTTTCTTTCTTCCTGCTTCAGTTTTGGTAGGTTATATGTTTCTAGGAATTTATCCTTTTCTCCTAGGTTTTCCAATTTGTTGGCATAAAGTTTTTTCATAATATTATCTTACAATCGTTTGTATTTCCCTGGTATCAGTTGTTATTTCTCCTCTTTCTGTGTTTACTAGTATTCTCTCTTCCTCTCTCTCTCTCTCAATGAGTCCAGCTAAATGTTTATCAATTTTGTTGATCTTTTCAAAGAACCAGCTCCTGGTTTTATGGATCTCTTCTGTTGTCTTTTTGTTGTTTTTTGGTTTTAGTTTTTAAGTCATTTATTTCTGCTCTAATCTTTATTATTTCCTTCTTTCTGCTGGTTTTGGATTTTGTTTTTTGTTTTTTGTTTTTTTTCTTTTTCTAGCTCCTTTAGGTATTAGGTTAAGTTGTTTATGAAAGTTTTCTTGCATTCTTGAGGTAGGCCTGTATTGCTATAAATTTCCCTCTTAGAATTTCTTTTGTTGCATCCCAAAGATTTTGGATCGTTGGGTTTTCTTTTTCTTTTCTTTTCTTTTTTTTTTTTTAGATTTTATTTATTTATTTGCCAGAGAGAGAGAGTGTGCACAAGCTGGGGGAGGATGGCAGGTAGAAGGAGAAGCAGGCTCCCTGCTGTGGGAGTCAATCTCAAGACTCTGGGATCATGACATGAGCCAAAGGCAGATGCCCAACTGACTGAGTCACCCAGGTGTCCCAGGATTGTGTTTTCATTTTCACCTGTCTCTATGTTCTTATTTTATTTATTTATTTTTATTTCTTGGTTGACTCATTCATTGTTTAGTAGCATGTCATTTAACCTCCATGTATTTGTGCTCTTTCCAGATTTTTAATTTTGGTTGTTTTCTAGGTTCATTGTGTTGTGATCAGAAAACAAACAAACAAACAAACAAACAAACAAACAAACATGGTATAACTTGATATTTTTGAAATTGTTGAGACTTGTTTTGTGACCTAATATGTGGTCTATTCTGGAGAATATTCCTTGTGCATTTGAAAAGAATGTGTATTCTGCTGTTTTAGGATGGAATGTTCTGAATACATTTGTTAAATCCATCTGATCCTGTGAATCAATCTTCTTGATTTTCTGTTTGGATAATGTGTCCATCAATGTAAGTGGGTTGTTAAAGTCCCCTACTATTATTGTATAACTATTGATTAGTTCCTTTATATTTGTTATTAAATGTTTTATGTATTTGGATGCTGCCATTTTGGGTGCATATATATTTATAATTGTTAGATTTTCTTGTTGGATTGCCCCCTTAATGATTATATAGTATATTTCTTTGTCTCTTGTTACAGTCTTTGTTTTAAAGTTGATTTTATCTGGCATAAGTATTGCTACCCAGGCTTTCTTTTCACATCCATTTGAATGATAAATATTTCTCTATCCCCTCACTTTCAATCTGTAGGAGTCTTTTCATCTGAAATGAGTTTCTTTTAGGCAGGATATAGATAGGTCTCTCTCTTTTTTTATTTTTTTAAATTTTTATTATTATTTTTTTTAAGATTTATTTATTTGACAGAGAGAGACACAGAGAGAGGGGAACACAAGCAGGGGGAGTGGGAGAGGGAGAAGCAGGCTTCCTGCGGAGCAGGGAGCCCAATGCGGGACTCAATCCCAGGACCCTGGGATCATGACCTGAGCCGAAGGTAGACGCTTAACCGACTGAGCCACCCAGGCGCCCCCCTCTCTTTTTTTAATCCATCCTGTCACCCTATGTCTTTTGAATATAGCATTTAGTCCATTTACCTTCAAGGTAATTATTAATAGGTGTGTATTTATTGCCATTTTGTTACTTATTTTGTGTTTGTTTTGTGACTCTTCTCTCTTTCTTTCTTCTCTTGTTCTCTCCCCATAAGTTGACTTTCTTTAGTGATATACTTTGATTATGTTTTCTTCATATTTAGCATTTCTATTACTGGTTTTTGATTTGTGTTTACCATTAGGTTTGTATATAACACCTTCTGTATGTAGCAGTCTATATTGTTGATAGATGCTTAAGTTTAGACACATTCTTTATTCCTCTCCTTCCCAAGTTTGAGGTATATGGTATCAAAGATACCAAAATGAAAGGATTTTCATTTTGAGAGTCTCTTGACTGAATTTTACAGATATATACTTTTTGCTGCTTTTGTGCTTCCTACTTTTCTTACAAGCTTTCCTTTCCAGTCACAGAACGTTTATCATATCTTATAGGGCTGGTGTAGTCATCATGAACTCCTTTAACTTTTGTTTGTCTGGGAAACTCTTTCTCTCTCGCTTTGTTTGTCTGGGAAACTCTTTCTCTGAATGATAGTTTTGCTGGATAAAGTATTCTTGGTTGCAGATTTTTTCCTTTCAGCACTTTGAATATATCACTCCCTTCTGTCCTGCAAAGTTTCTGTTTAAAAATTCACTGATAGCCTTGTGGGGTTTCCCTTGTATGTAACTTTTCTTTTCTCTTGCTGCTTTTAAAATTCTTAATCACTGCTTTTTGTCATTTTAATTACCATGTGTCTTAATGTGGTCCTCCTTGGATTGATTTTGTTGTGTGTTCTCAGGGCCTCCTAGATCTGAATTTCTGTTTCCTTTCCCAGAATAGGGAAGTTTTCAGCTATTATTTCTTCAGATAAGATTTCTGCCCCCTTTTCTCTCTTCTTCTTCTTTGATCCATATAACACAAATGCTATTATGCTTGGTGGAGTGACTGAATTCCCTGTTTATTCTCATTTTTGCATATTTTTTCTCTCACCTGCTTGATTATTTTCCATTGTTCTGTTATCCAGAGCACTGATTCATTCTTCTGCTTCTTGATTCTTCTAGCCTATTTATCCCATCTAGTATATATTTTATTTCAATTACTGTGTTGTTCATCTTGCTTGGTTCTTTTTTATCTTTTTGTTAAGGGTCTCACAGATGTTTTATACTCTTTTCTTAAGTCGATGAATATATTTATGATTGTTACTTTAAATTCTCTTATCAGGAATATTACTTATCTCTGTTTTCATTAGGGCTCTTGCTGTGATTTTATCCTGTCCTTTCATTTGGGATATATTCCTCTATTTCTTCATTTTGTCTAATTCTCTGAATCTATTTTTTTGTGTTAGGAAAGTCAGTTAAGTCTCTTGTTCTTGGGCAGGGTGTGCACTTTTATCAAGAGTGTCATCTTCCAAAGGGGACATACAGCTGCTGCAGACACTGGGGCTGACTATGACTGCTCTACAAAGCATGTGTGGACAAGGCACTCAGTTTTAGCAAGGTGCATTTATCTTCCTTGGGAGGTGACCAGCCACTGCCGCAGCTAGGACTCCCCTTAAAATATGCAATCAGAAGACAAGGTGTTGGTAAGCTTTGTGCAGCTCTTCAGGGGGAGGGGACCTGCAGAGCTGGAACTGAGGCAGGCCCTGTTGGATGTGGTGGGTCATTGTATAAGCAAGTTAGGTAGTAAGTGCAGATGCATGCTGGTTCCTGCATGTGACCTTGTGTTTATGTTGTGTCACCTGCCAGCTTCCTTATTCCTGGAGAAGTCCCTCAGATAACTGTGAGATTAGTAAATAACTCTGCCTCCCTTATACCTTAGGCATATTTCAAGTTGCCACTTCTATGCTATATCTTCCAAGGCTGTTTGTTTTTCTATCTCTCTCTCTCTCTTTTTTAAGATTTTAAAATTTTATTTAATTGAAAAAGAGAGAGAGAGCAGGAACAGGAGCAGGAGCAGAGGGAGAGGGGGAAGCAGACTCCCAGCTGAGCAGGGAGCCCAACACAGGGCTCAATCTCAGGACCTGGGATCATGACCTGAGCTGAAGGCAGATGCTTAACCAACTGTGCCACCCAAATGCCCCTCTTTTCCTCTTTAAGGATGGGAACTCAGTTTCCTAACTCCCTTCCAACTGTCCCAGAGTGGAGCCTGCTGACTTTTAAAGTTCCAGGCTTTAAGTTCCACTGGTTATAAGAACTCACAATATTTAGACCCTCTGGTTTTCAAAACCAAACGTTATGAGGATTCATCTTCCCTATTCAGTCTCTCCAGTGTGATAGTCTGTTTCTCTCCTTCCCCATACCTGCAGCTCTCTCCCTTAGGTGGCCAGTCCAACAGGTTTTAGATCTCCACTGCATCTACACCCTTCCTACCCTCTTCTCTACATTTAATTGCAGAGTTTGTTCTGCCAGTCTTTGAGTCTTTTTCTGGGTTATTTACAATGATGTGACTGTTTTATAGTTGTATCCACTGGAGAAAGTGAGTTTAGGGTTCTCCTACTCCACCATATTCTGCAGACGTCTGTCCTAAGTGTTTTAGAATATTATGTCGAATAATCCTCTCAGCAATCATAGGAGGTAGATTCTAATATAATTCTTATTTTTCAGATAAGAAAATAAGTCTCAGACAACTTCTGTATATTTCTCAAGGGCACAGAGATAATATATACAAAAGGCAGAGTGAGATGTGTACACAGGCAGGATGGCTCTGGAGTTTTATTCTTAAGTACTATGAAGATGTGCTCCTTTCCTAAAGTAGAAAAGATTAATAAAGAAACAGGAAATACAAGGGCTATTAAACTAAAGGATGGGATTATTATGGTAAGAATGAGCATATTCCTGCTTTGTGTTAAGTATTGGGAAAATGTTCCAAAAGTGGATTTGAATAATTAAATGACAAGGCAAGCTGGCCAACTACTGTGAGTGAGCTTGTGGACAGTAGAGAGCATGTTTTATCCTCTTGGTATCTCCATAGCCTAACACTAAATATGGTATACAACAGGAGCTCAGTAAATGCTTACTGAATGAGTAAGCATTTTTGGAGAGGCTGAATAAAATGAGACTTGGAAACACCAAGAAATCTGATAAACAACTTTAAGCCTTAAGATTTATGTTGAAACTATTGTGCAAGGAAGACCGTCTTATTAAGAGGAATGGTAAAATCAATAATTAGAGAAGATTACTTTGGGAATAGTGCAGAGAATCTTAGCACTGTTATGAAAGGAAAAATCAAGTGAAGGAGCTGAAAGATGATCAATATATGTGCAATGTCAATTACCTAAAGATGGGTGAATGGTAGTTAGAAGAAATTCTAAGGAAAAAAAGTAAACCCAAACCTAAAACACAAACCATGGAATATGAAGAGAAACAATATATGCCAAATAATGAGCAACATAAATCAAAAGCTAATGAAGCATGATTACAGTAATTCTTACTTATTTCAGATTTTACCATTCACAATATATTTCTCTTAGTATAGACACTAGTCTTCATGTGGTGTCTGAACTTGGGAGATTTAGTCAAAACCAGCAGCAGGCTATTGTGACAGGTTGATCTACTCCTGATATTGTAATCCACAAGGTGTGGACAAATCACTTTACCTCCCAGGAGCTTGGTTTCTTGATATCTAAATATGTAAGTTGTAATAGATGCTCTGTAAGATTGTTTCTAGTTCTAAGTTTTATTACTATGTCTTGGAATTAATAGATTCTCTAATGGACAGGCATGTTCTACATCATTATAGTTTTAAAATATGTACTAAAAAGAATATAATGAATATTATTGAGAGAAGGGGAGAGAGAGAGATGGAAAAATTTTGTTTAAAAAGTATACAATTCTAGGTTGCAAAATAGAAAAGAAACATTTTTGTTTTATATTGCATGTGATTGATTAGTCATTAAGTGAGGCTGAGAAGACGTACATTCAGTTTTATTTTATTCCTTAATCTAAGGGAGGCTGCAGGCCCCTGGCAGTGGCTGCATTAGATTTTGCAGGTGCACATATACATTTGCACTGTTATAATCCTGGTTTCTCAGTGCTAAATGGTGATCATGAAGTCATGGTGTTATCACAAAGCAAAAGAAATAATGTCTCATGTCAATTTACAACCTTTAGAAATGCATTTCTAAATTAAATTGAAAAAATATGCTAATGCAATATTAAGGCTGCAATTTTTAAAATAGAAAAGCCAAGACCTACAGAAATTATGGTTTTCATTATCATCATTAACATGACTGCATCACATATACTGTATATATTAGTTTTTTGACCTAACATGTAATCAAATGCATTGCATATATCCAACTTAATTTAGCTTCATTAGGTGAATTTTCACTTGCATTTTATGGGTTTTGCACTTTATATTTGCATCCTTAACTATTTAAAAGATTATTTCATAGATATATATGAATGGTCATCATGGTTAATATACTACTAATAAATATGCAACATAATGTACTAGATCTTATATAACATTTACGTAGAGAGTGTTGTCAAAATTTGTATGTATGCAAGGATGAGTTTTATTCTACTAAAAAAGTTTTAGTCTTATTTAGCTTTGTATATTGCCTATATTCCTTTTTTAAACCTTTGTCTTCAGCATTTTCTCATCATTTAGTTCCTCCTCCTTCATTGTTTATTTAGCCAATTCCCCATTATCATGTGGTCCACATTATAGTTTTATCTTAACCATACTTCACCATCAAAACTAACCCGCTATATCCCTATTCCTTTTGATTTATTAGGTGATGAGTTAATCAGTCTACTGAAGTAGAAACAGCGCATAAAAGTCACCTGAGATGCTTAAAAAGAATTAAGTTATCCAGACTCTACTTAAACCTATGAATCAGAATTTTTGGAGATGGTTTCCAGGAATATACATTTTTTAAAGCAATTTATGTGATTCCAGTGTTTTCTGTTTTTGTTAATAACTATTTTGCTTGATGTTTTTAAGTTAAACATTTATTATTACTATTCTTATCATTACCATTAAAATATTAATGGTCAGTAGTGACAATATAGTGTACCTTTTCAATTACATTAGCTTTATTTGAATACTTTCAGGATTTTAATCCCAGAAGAAGAAATAATATGAGAATTTGATTTAGAACCAATGGAAATTTGCTTCAGAGACTAAATTAACATTCATGTCACCAAGTAATTATGAAATTCTTCAATCAAAACAAGCGATTTCATTTCAAAACTAGAACCATAACCATTATATAAATTCATGCCAACAAATATGAAAATCCATTTAAACACAGATCTGTACACCCTTCATATACAGAAGGCAGATATGGTGGGAAGCAATGTGCCAGAAACCGGATAAAAGTTCCGTGTCTGCCACTGTGGCTAACTGACATTGGTTAAATCACTGGAAATCACTAAGATTTAGTTTCTTTATTTACAGAAATAGGATAATAATACTAAACTCTGAAAAATTGCGAAAAAGACTATATGACAATGTTTGGTAAACCAAATGCAGTTTATTTCTAAAAATATCATGAGTCTTCCTCTTCATCCAGGAATATGCATCTCACTTTCTGATAAGAAAATTGTGCTTGATATTTTGTATTCAATCAGCTGTAAAATAATGAAACGAACACTGAACTTGAGTCTGAAAATCTTCATTTGAGATGTTAATCTCTGAACCTCAGTCTGTATTTTTAAAATCTAAAATATTTTCCAAGATTGCAAGTTAATTGTGATACTTAAAATAGGTAGGTTATATTAAGAAATCTGGTGGAGAAGGAAAAAATTAAAGAATCACATCAGTGAATCTATGGTTACAAATATGTAGGAGTTCTAAACAAAGGAAACTGACTACTAGAAGAATATTTAACAGATAAATTTGGCCTAAATGGGGGATTAAGAAGTGACACTTGAGCCAAGGTATGAAAAATTGTACACCAGTGATTATGAACAAGGGAGAACCTTAAAATGGTAACTTAGAGATTTAAGTATATTTCTCTGGCAAATAAAAACTCTGGAGGTAGGTAACCCAGAACTCATTTGATCGTGCTAAGATTTTCTACAACCTCTAATATCCTCAAGCTGAGGCTCTAATTCATGGTTCAAAACCATAGCTAGAACCAAGCCATCACAAGTACACCTAGACAGTTATGGGAAAAGAGAGAAAGAAGACTTATTCCCTTGCTTTAAAGGAGACTTTCTTAGAAGTTTCACAATATTTCATATTAGGTTGTTGGTCAAATTCTATAACTGCAAGGCTAGTAAATGTTAAATTCAGGCTGAGAAATGTGACAGTTACAAAGTAGGGTTCTGTTCATTGAGGAGATGGGAACTAATACAGAGTGGTCACTAGCATTCTCTGACATCCATGTCAAAGAAATGGCAGGATATTTTTTGAACAAAGGGACTATCATATACAAAGGGTGGGAAGGGATTAAAATCAGGGTAGACAGGATAATAAGAGCACATGTGAAAGACTTTTTAGGCTGTATTAAGAAAACAATGAAAATCAGAGAAAGAATATAGTAAAATTCCTATTTTGAAAAGCCTCTGCATGGCTATTTGAGGAAATATTTTATGGAGGTATTGTACATATGAATGTCAGTTCTTAGGCTATTATGGCAATCTAGGCAAGAGATGCTGGCACTTCCAATGAGGATGGTGGAAATAGATTTTTTAAAAGATGAATTTAAGAGCTATTTGGGAAGTTAAATCTGTAAGTCTTACTACACTGAGCTTAAGGAAGTAAGAGGTCCCAGCAATAATTCCTAAGACACTGTTCTTTCTGGATCTCTTTTTCTATCTTCCATTCTTTTAAATTATATGCTGGCTATATAAATATTGAGATACAAAATATTATAAGATTTTTTTTTTTTTTTTTTTTTTACTTTAACAAGCTCTGTGTATTATCCTTCATTTCTGAACTTGGTATTCCCTGTCTCCTCCTAATTTCTCAGGTAGATTCATTAGTTGTTCAGACTGCCTGGATTACAGATACTGTTTACATTTTGAACATTCTTCATCAAATCACCTAGATTGCTCTCAGGACAGCCTGAAGTCCACCTTTCCTCATATTAGCACTAATTCAAAAGTCCAAAACCAGGCTTTATTAATGAAAGAGCAGCTTGTAGCGAAAACACTGTGTAATAGCTAAGTCGCTATACAAATATATGGTATCATGCAAATAATTTTTATTCAAATATTTTCCATTCTAGTTACAAAATTATTAATTTTAATTTTATGTCATTTATATTTTAAACTATATATTTAATTAATTAAATTATTTATCTAGGCATTATAGCATTTCACCCTGCTATAGTAGTTGTGTGTATACCATTATATTATGTTTACAGATTACATAAAGATTATAATTGTATATATAATTGTATGGTATTAGCTCTAATGTATGTATGTGTGTATGTATTTATTAAAGATTTATTTATTTATTTAGAGAGTGAGAGTGTGCACGGGCGGGGGGTTGGTAGAAGGAGAGAATCCCAAGCCGACTCCCTGCTGAGCGTGGAGCCTGACACAGGACTCTAACCTAGGACCTATGAGATCATGACCTGAGCTGAAACCAAGAGTCAGACACTTAACCAACTGAGCCACCCAGGCACCCCCGCTCTAATGTACATAAAAACTTAAGGTTTAATGCGTTATGAATGTTCATAGTTTTGTAGCAAATGCCCGTGAAGGGAACCCAATGTATGTACAATACATACAATTTAGTGATAGGAAGGAGAATATAGCTTTATGAAAACACAGAGGAGGGAAGCACAGCAGAGGTCAGTTATTTATAGTCAAACCACAATAGGAAAAGTCTGGACTAGTTCTAGCAAACTTTGGAATTCATTAGAGGGGAAGGAGACAAGAGGTCATTTTGCAAATGCTAAAGAGGCAGTTGTATCTAATTAAGAATAGAATCATACTTAGGGAAATATACTAGAGAAGAGGCAGGAAATAGTGGGACCAGACCATAGGTATAGAGTCCTGATAAAGCAGCTCGTGTTCAGGCTCTGATTCATTAGAAAACTTGAGTAAAAAATGCCTTCCTCTTATGGGGATTAACATAAGAATAAAAAAAAAAAAGGAAGAAGGAAAAAAAAAATAAGTCCTTCAGGTGAACTGGATGCATGCTAAAAAAACAAACAAACAAACAAACAAAAAAAATGCCTTCCTCAAAAAAAAAAAAAAAAAGCCTTTCTCTTTTCTGCCAGGGAACTTGGCAACTCAAAAACCTCTCCATATATATGAACTTGTCAATTTACTGTTGGAGAAAATGCAAAAATTCCAGAAGGGTGAGATATAGTTTGGCATACATTATTTAAGGACCCTTTCTCAATAATTCCAAATATTTTGGCGTCATGCAGTGGAATATAGAACTGGAGAACTGGAGCAGAACTGGAGTTCCTAGATGATTCCAAAATCGTGAATCTGGGTGGGTGAATATGGCAGGTGTATTGCATACATATGCATTTGGTAGATATTATTTGAAGTCTTCAAAGTTTCAGCTAGTTTGGTTTCAGTAGTAGTTTACCCCTACTCATACACTTTTATCATAAGTGATGACTCTAGCAATTGTTTCCTCTCTGCAGAACAATGTTTACCTCACTATTGGATGGTTTCCTTGACCTTGTAAGTTTCCCAATGATTTAAATATGCTAAACCTAATTGTCAGTTCTAGTCCTCATGTTCTTCATCCAAGAGCAGTTTTTAATTTTAATTTTAATTTTCACTCATTTAATTTTATATTTATTTATTTATTTGACAGAAAGAGATACAGTGAGAGAGATGGAACACAAGCAGGGGTAATGGGAGAGGGAGAAGCAGGCCTCCCGCTGAGCAGGGAGCCCGACGTGGGGCTCGATCCCAGGACGCTGGGATCATGACCTGAGCCGAAGGCAGATGCTTAATGACTGAGCCACCCAGGCGCCCCTCACTCATTTTATATTTGAAAATCATTTCTAGGAAATCACTTTGTCATGCTTTTTATCTGCAACACTTACCATTCTTTATCTTTTTCTGTTAATGTTTTCTCCTCTTAACACTGAAGTCCTACGATCCTTAGTCCTTAGACCTCTTCTCCCTGTGCTACCTCACTGCCATGGCTTTTAATACCATCATGGGTGACTCTTATATTTATAATCCAGACTTCTCCCTAAATTCTTTATTTGTATATTTAATTTCCCATGTATATTTCATATAAGCCACTTTGGTATCATAGTGTATTAAACACTATTTATCATGTTATATATATGAGGTGAACAAGAGAGAAGGAATGTAGCCAATGGCAGAGACAAACTCTATAAGTAAGATACTGAATAGACTCCACCAGCAACTTAAAAAACCTAGCAACTCTAGAGATAAGAGAAATGACTGGCATTAACCAAAATTGCACTTTATATCTAGAATTAATTGGAATTATATATTTTCCAAAAAAAATGTTTGTAGATTGATTTTGAAGTATATCTGGGTCCCTCAATAATATCTTTGTAACTATCAGATAATTTAAAATACATTACAAATAGGCATTTTTTGATATTAAGCAATTTTACCTTCTTGTGGTTAATTTTATTCATCTATAAAGTGAATGGGCCTCAATATTCAATCCTTTCAGTTATAATACTATATGATTTTTAATGTAAATAAAAAATACTAGGCCTGTGAAATATGTACTTAAGAGTAGAAAATAATACATTAGGAAATATGCATTTAATGCCACAAATGTGCAATACTGAAGATACAAAATAAAGTGAGATATAACATTAGCTATTTGGATATATATAAATCTGCATAAATATAACATATACTACACATAAGAAATTATTTACCTTATTATAAACTATGTAAAAATGTGCCTACCTTCACATAACAAATATTAATTACACTTGAAATGAAATTGAAATGTAACTAGTTTTATCTAATTTTCATAGATATTTCTAAAGAGTTGATATAAACTTTACAATTACTTTTACACCACTCATGCAGCTCAGGATTGAATATGATCCATATAGCTAATGACTGAGAGCAAAATACAATATAGAACTTAATTTCTTTCTTTCTTTTTTTAAAGATTCATTTTTTATTTATGTGAGGGGGGAAGGGTACTGGGAGAGGGGAGAGAGAGTCTCAAGCAGACTCTGCACTGAGCATGGAGCCCAATGTGGGGCTCAATCCCAGGATCCTGAGATCTTGACTTGAGTCAAATGCTTAACTAACTGAGCCACCCAAGTGCCCCTAATTTAATTTATTTCTTAAATTCATTTAGAAAGTCGTATCACAATTCCCATGTTTGCCTCAGATTGGGCTCTGCTCACATTGGGTTTTATCCTCATGCTGCTATATTGTTTGAGAGCCAGTTTGCAGTAGATATTAATAATTACATAGCCAAATAAGATTTAGTGGTGCTGGTGGTTTGTGTGCATGTATTCATATGTGCGTCTGTGTTTTATCTTAAGAAATTGGAAAGTCAACCACTATCCTTATGCAGCTATAATTATTATATTGTTTGTGACTGTATTCAAAAGATTATAATCTCTCTGTAATATCTCCCTGAACTTTATCTTATTAAAAGTGTCTTTATTTTTCATAAAGTTTTTTATTTTAATTCCAGTATAGCTAACACGCAATGTTATATTAGTTTCAGATGTACAATATAGTGACTCAACAATTCTATACATTACTCAGTGCTCATCATGATAAGTGTACTCTTCAATCCCCATCACCTATTTCACTCATCCTCCCACCCCCCCCCCGTAACCCTCAGTTTGTTCTCTACAGTTAAGAGTCTTGTTCTTTCTCTCTTTCTTTTTTTTCCCTTTATTCATTTGTTCCTGAGATTCCACACAAGAATGAAATCATATGGTATTTGCTAAAAGAGACTTTACTTTTAAGCTGTAATAAATGTTTTTGATTAGTAGGTACATATTTTTTGAAGTGTGGGAACTTTGCTTATTCCCCACATTATTTTTTCAATATTTTAATACTATTATTTTGAAAATGAGCAATTGATATGACAAATTATATGTAGAGTGTCAGATTCAAATAAATGCCACTTTCATTATTTTGTCACCAAGCTACTTGATAATGAAGAGGAATGAAGCACTATTGAATTCTGTACCTCACAGTTATACTCTAGAGGAAGTGTTTGTTTATTAAAATAATAGTTCCCAGTAAAGATCCCTTTGGGGATTAGCTGGCAAAGTGACTTCACACGCAGTAATATTTTTCCAATAATGATTCAGTAATAAATGATGAATAAAAATACAGCTACCCAAACCAAGTAACATGTTACAGGATTATAGCAATACTGTGACATGGTGAATCATATATCAAGGAAATTTTTTGTATGTTTTTCTATTACATAGTGCCTAGATCCCCTTCATGCCCTGGGTGGGCCTTGGAACAAGGGAAATTACAAGTCAAAGACATAATGTTTGTCCTTTCGTAGGTTTCAATTTTTGAAGTAGATAGATTCCTTTATTTAGTCATCAATGCTAGTATTTCCCCAATATGTGTGTCACAGTTCACCTTAGTAACCTGTTACAACAGAGTGGTGACATATATTCTAAAATGTAATTTCTATAATTGAGTTTTACTGTGCATTAAAAATTAACATTAGTATTTAAAGTACTATATATGCAGTCAGAAAAAGATATCTAACATGGTAGCAGAAAGTAGTAAATTCAACTAACCTATAGTGGTAGTTTACCACTAGACAGTGAGATAGAGTCTCTTATTTATATATGTATGAAAGTATCTATAACAAGACCTGTCACACTGAAGACACTCAAATGTTTTATTGAATTAATGACTCCTTAAACTCCTACTTAACCATTATTCTCACGCAGTTGGGTTTTTTTTTGTTTGTTTGTTTGTTTGGTTACAATATTCAAAACATTATAGTCTTTCTATAACATTTACCTGAACCTAATCTTTCATTAAAGATGTACTTACACACCTAGAAATAACAGAGATTTTCTATCAATTCTCTCATTTTCCTGACTGTGCAGCAGTGATGAAATTCCCTCTGATATTTTCTATGAAATAGAAATTTGAAAAGAATACATGAAACTTAATTCAGAAATAGCAAGGACTCCAAGTCATTCTGTGAAAACTCAGAAACCAGATAGAAGTTACTACTCTAAGTAATATTCCACTGAACTGGTCCCACGAAGATAATAATAACTTTTTGTCACTCAGTCCAGTGATGTAATATGTTACTCAGACTCCTGGTATATTTTTCACCATTGATCATCCACTCCTGTCTTAATTAAATTATCTTCTGTCTTAGTTTTTGTTTTATTAGTTTCCCCAGTCCTCCTCTTATATCTGAGTATTTGTTTCTATCTTCTTTGCTAAATTTTCTTCTTTTTTTTATTATGTTATGTTAATCACCATACATTACATCATTAGTTTTTGATGTAGTGTGCCATGATTCACTGTTTGCGTGTAACACCCAGTGCTACATTCAATACGTGCCCTCTTTAATACCCATCACCAGGCTAACCCATACCACCACCCCCTCCCCTCTAGAACCCTCAGTTTGTTTCTCAGAGTCCATAGTCTCTCATGGTTCATCTCCCCCTCTAATCCCCCCCTTCATTTTTCCCTTCCTACTATCTTCTTTTTTAAAATATATAATGTATTATTTGTTTTAGAGGTACAGGTTTGTGATTCAACAATCTTACACAATTCACAGTGTTCACCATAGCACATACCCTCCCCAATGTCTGTCATCCAGCCACCCCATCCCGCCCACCCCCCACCACTCCAGCAACCCTCAGTTTGTTTTCTGAGATTAAGAATTCCTCGTATCAGTGAGTTAATTGCCTTAAATACTGTTGTTCTCCAAAGTTTCATCCTCAATTCTCTTCTTTTCCTGTAATACACTATTTTTTTGAGATTTTATCTATTTATTTGAGAGAGAGCACAAGTGGAGTAAGGAGCAGAGGGAGAAGCAGACTCCACTGAACAGGGAGCCTGATGTGGGGCTCGATTCCAGGACTCTGGGATCATGACCTGAGCTGAAGGCATACACTTAACCTACTGAGGCACCCAGCCATCCCCACTGTAATATACTATTGATGTAGGTAATCCCATTTACACTTTTGATTTCAGCCACCACCAATATGTGGATAGCTCTGAATCTCATTATCCCAACTCAATTACACAGATTCTAAACCTATATAGCCGATTTTGTACTGGATTTTTTTTGTTTTACATGAAATTCCTTGTATAACATTGAACTAAACATCCTCACCTCAAATTTTATTTCATTTTTTTAATAGCTTAACCAGTCAATGTGTTGCCCATGTCAGTCCAAAAATGTTATCCTTCTCTTTACCCACATGTGTAATAGATGAAAACTTACTAGTTTTACTTCCTTAATGTCTCCTGAATCTGTCCACTCATCTTTACACTTACTCTATTGCTTCCATTCAGGTCTTCATTATGGCATTCTTGTCTTATCAAAATACCCTCTAACTGTTTTCTGAATATCCATGGTTTAAACTTCTAATTTATTCTCCCTTTTACCACTGCACTGAAGTTTCTAAAAGGTAAAACTCTTATTTGTCACTCTCTGACTGGAAATCAAGGTTAAATCTAAGTTACTCATCTGTGATCTAGGTTTTATCCTTACTTGGTTTGTCTACTCCTATCTCAGTATCTTCTCCACATAAGCTTTGTACATTACATTATACCATACTTAATACTGGCAGTGCTTGAATGTACATGTTTTCTTACAACTTCAGGAATTCATACCTGCTTACTCTGGCTTGGAAAAACTTCTGATCCCATCATTTAACTTGGCAACCTTCTATTTCTTCTTGAAAATAAACTCAGATGCAGCCTCTATTAGTAACCTGCCCCAATTCTGTCAGCCTTCTTTATCCAGGCAGCTACCCTTCATACCCATATAGAATATTATATCTTTTATTATCCCACTTCATGTAATAATTTTTCAAAATGTATTTGACTTCTGGCTCATTATCTGGCACTTTAAAATATTTAGTAAATGTTATGAAATCTTATTAAGAATTATTTATGCTGTATAATACCATAATTATCCAGAAGTACAAACAAAAATATATATATTTTAAATAGCACACTGTTAAAGAGCTTGAAGTATATTGTTTTACTTGGAAATATTAACATCAGATACTTTGTGTAGAAAGATGGAGAATAAGGTAGTTCTTTTGAAGAAAAAAAATTTCCAGCCCTGCTAGAGGTTTAAAGAAATACCTCAAAATAGAAGTGGCTAGAGGAAGTGACATTTAACACTCTAAATCAAAAATGTTGCTTTTAGGAAACATACCACTGTGTTTCCTAAAAAGACTAAGTACTTGGTTTACAAATTATATTTGAAAGCATGTAGTGCTCAAATTCAGTTTAAATAAATCAATCCCAGGTGTTAAAGAAACTTTCTTAAAGGAAGTTAGGAGGGAATTAGATATTGGAACATATGTCTAGGGAGATACACAAGAAGAAGAGGGGAAAAATCATCTTTTTGGGGGAACACAACAAAAAAGCAATCAAGAAAGAAAAAAAATCAAGTCCAATATTATCAATAAAACCAGAAAAGAGAGTCTATCTTTTTCAGGTGGTTTGGTTAGCAGACTTACATGAATAGTCTGATTAGGGTGAGTTAATAACTTACAGTTCCTGATTCATTCACTTAAATAATTTTTGAGTACCTATAGTGAAAGTGATTGATAAAAACACCTAAAATAAAACATGAGAATGGTGAGTTAAAAAGTAATTTTGATAGGATGTATAGATGATAGTTAAGAAAATTATTACCAAAATGGACTAATTTCTTTTAAAAATAAAAAGACTTGGTCTTGTGAACTCAGAGGTAGTGGACAATTCTTTTTCAGGAGGTGATTACTATTAGGCACAAATAATATACAGTAAAATTCTGAAAAGGCTTATTTCCTGTACCTTAATTAGTATCATTGTAATACACATTGAACTTTTTTCTCACCCTTTGTCTTTTAGAATACATTATTTTAAGGATATAAATGCTTAAATCTGAACTGAAAATTTCAGCAATGAAACAATAAGAGCTAATCACTCAAATTTCATTCTTAGTTGGAGCTAAAAGTATATATTTTTCTCTTTGGTGAAGAAGCAGAGGTAAAATAAAGAGAAATGTTAACATGTTTTAAAAATAACTTATTAAAACATAGATTTATCAATAAAAAAGAAGTTAGGTCTGCAAATTCAGAACAATGTCACATATTATTTAAAAGCAACAAGAGGAGAAAATTTAAGAATTTTTCTTAGTGGTCATTATACAAAAATAAAATATAATTTGAAATTTAAATCCCAACTAATACGTCTTATGAAGTAAAATTTATTGTAGATTCTCCTCTTTGATTTTATTTCATCACAAACCACAGGAGAAAGTGTCCCATCATTCATGGTTCCTAAAAACACAACAAAGAGAAACTTTCCACTTTAAGTCCTCTTTGACAATATTGCACTCGCATTTTTATATAAACTTTACCAAAGTTTTAGAGTCTTTATCTCAGTTTTGCTTTTATTTGGCAAACACATTTTCTTTCTAGAACTTTGTAGTTGCATTTTTAGAATACACATTTATATTAACCAGTTTCCAAAGTTTATTAATGTAAAATTGAAATTTATTTTTATATATTTTGACTCCCTTTAGTCAGTTTTCTCAAACAATACTTTTTTGGTTCAAATTCAGTGTTTATCATTCTCATAGTTATTGTAAAGGGATATTGAGTGTGACTTTTCCTTCTATCCTGGGATTTTCTTTATGAACACATAATTGAAGACAACGTGTTTTTTGGTACCCACATTCTGTAAAGAGATACATCAACAATATGGACAGATACTTTCCTCAGAAAAGCAGCTATTTTCTCAATGTTTTTCAACAATACCAGAGGGAAGAGCAAACAATCAAACAACTGGAATACCCAAAGGAATCAGTTGTAAAAGCAGAGGATGGCTAAAAGTAAAGAAGCCTGGAATCTTAATCTCAGCTTGAGTATTTGATTGCCAATGTATTTGTTGATCTTAATGTAAAATTGAAATTTATTTTTATATATTTTGACTCCCTTTAGTCAGTTTTCTCAAACAATACCTTTTTGGTTCAAATTCAGTGTTTGTCATTCTCATAGTTATTGTAAGGGGATATTGAGTGTGACTTTTCCTTCTCTCCTGGGATTGAAGACATAATTGAAGACATAATACATAATTGAAGAGAGAAATGGCACCAAGGAGGGAGAAGTGAGAGTTGAGCAGCCAGTTCCTAAGGATTTCCTGGAGATCAAATGGGCAATGAAGACCCATCTTATTGGTCCCTGACCTAATAAAATTGAGTAATAGTTGAATCCTCAGAAAAAGAGGGATAATTGAATTCTCAGAAAAAGAAACTGAGAGGAGTGCAACTGGAACTGCTGGAGTTGAAAGGGATTGAAGAGCACCTAACCCAGGCTTTACCCTCTAAGTGCTATTTGTACCCAATGAAAAATCCAATAGTTTGTTGCCCTCCATACAGAGGCATTGGCAGGCAGTTAGTACAAAAAATAGAGAAATGATAGACAACCAAAAGGGAAAATTACAATCAGATGATGAACAGTTGATTTTAGTCTTTTATTATTGTAAGTAATGCTGGAATGCATATTGTATATATGCCATTTCATATTTGTGCCTTTTGTATGGATTCCTAGAAATGAAATTGCTGATTTAAAGGTGACTACATATGTACTTTTGTTAAAGATAGCCAAGTTCTCTCCATTTTTCAATCTCACCATCTGTGTATGAGAGTGTCTCTTTCATCATATTCTTGTCAACAGAATATGCTGTCAGGTCTTTTGTGTTTTGTCATTATAATAGGTGAGAAATGATATTTCAGTATATATAAATAGAGAATTTTTCTAAGAGGCTAAGCAAATTTTATGTTTACAGACTCCTTGTATTTATTTGAAATGTGATTTTTCATGTTTTTCTTATATCCCATTAAATGAAAATAACACAACTTATTTAGTATTTAGATTGTTTAACTATGAGTTAAAAAGCCACATATTTAAGATATGTTTGCTTTTTCTGTTTTCTTAAGTTTTCTTTTAAATTCTTTTTAATTCAAGTTAGTTAAAGGAAAATCCAATTACAAAATTAGAAAAATAATATATAACTAGCATAGCTAGATATGTTAACATATTTAACTGTTTAATAAAATATATTTAAGTGGCATTAGATACTAGAGTTACAAGTTGCAATTACCTTATATTACTTTATAAAAATTACAGGCATACCTCATTTTATTGTGCTTTGCTTAATCATTCCTTGCAAATATTAATTTTTTTTTTCAAATTGAAGATTTATAGCAAACTTGTGTCAAGCAATTCTATTGGTGTTATTTTTCCAATATCAAAAGTGTCTCTGTGTCACATTTTGGTAATCCTTGCAATATTTCAAACTCTTTCAGTGTTATTTATTTATTTTCTCTGGTGATCTGTGATCAGTGATCTTTGATGTTACTACAGTAATTATTTTATGGGCCCATGAACCGAACCCATATAAGACAGCAAATCTAATTAATAAATGTTGTGTGTATACTGACTGCTCCCCCAACCAGCCATTCCCCTGTCTCTATCCCTCTTCTTGGGTGTTTCTATTTTCTGAAAAACAACAATATCTAAATTAGGCCAGTTAATAACCCTACAATGGCCTCTAAGTGTTCAAGTGAAAGGAAGAGTCTCATGTCTCTTACTTTAAATCAAAGCTTAATGAAGAAGAAGATATTTGCAAATGACATATCAGATAAAGGGCTAGTATCCAAAATCTATAAAGAACTCATCAAACTCAACACCCAAAGAACAAAGAATCCAATCAAGAAATGGGCAGAAGACATGCACAGACATTTTTCCAAAGAAGACATCCAAATGCCCAACAGACACATGAAAAAGTGCTCAATATCGCTCGGCATCAGGGAAATCCAAATCAAAACCTCAATGAGATACCACCTCACACCAGTCAGAATGGCTAAAATTAACAAGTCAGGAAACGACAGATGTTGGCGGGGATGCGGAGAAAGGGGAACCCTCCTACACTGTTGGTGGGAATGCAAGCTGGTGCAGCCACTCTGGAAAACAGTATGGAGGTTCCTCAAAAAGTTGAAGATAGAGCTACCATATGATCCAGCAATTGCACTACTGGGTATTTACCCCAAAGATACAAAAGTAGAAATCCGAAAGGGTACGTGCACCCCGATGTTTATAGCAGCAATGTCCACAATAACCAAACTGTGGAAAGAGCCAAGATGTCCATCAACAGATGAATGGATAAAGAAGATGTGGTATATATATATACAATGTAATATTATGCAGTCATCAAAAGGAATGAGATCTTGTCCTTTGCAACGACGTGGATGGAACTGGAGGGTATTATGCTGAGCAAAATAATTCAAACAGAGAAAGGCATGTACCGTATGACCTCACTGATATGAGAATTCTTGATCTCAGGAAACAAACTGAGGGTTGCTGGAGTGGGAGGTGGGGTGGGAGGGATGGGCTGACTGGGTGATGGACACTGGGGAGGGTATGTGCTCTGGTAAGCGCTGTGAATTATGCAAGAGTGTTGAATCTTAGATCTGTACCTGTGAAACAAATAACGCAATATATGTTAAGAAAGAAAAAAAAAAGAAGAAGAAGAAGAATGTAGCAGGAGGGGAAGAATGAAGGGGGGGAAATCGGAGGGGTAGACAAACCATGAGAGACGATGGACTCTGAAAAACAAACTGAGGGTTCTAGAGGGGAGGGGGGAGGGAGTATGGGTTAGCCTGGTGATGGATATTGAGGAGGGCACGTTCTGCATGGAGCACTGGGTGTTATGCACAAACAATGAATCATGGAACACTACATCTAAAACTAATGATGTAATGTATGGGGATTAACATAACAATAAAAATTTTAAAAAAAAGTAAGAAGCTGATTCAAGCCGTCATGGTTGATTTTAAGGGGTTCAAGACTTCAGTGGAGGAAGTAACTGGAGATATGGTGGAAATAGCAAAATAAGTAGAATTATAAGAGGAACCAGAAGTTGTGACTGAATTGATATAATCTCATGAAAAAAAAATTGAACAGATGGGGGGGTTGCCTTTTATGGCTGAGCAAAAAAAGTGGTTTTCTGAGATGGAATCTACTCCTGGTGAGGATGCTGTGAACATCATTGAAATGACAACAAAGGATTTAGAATATTACAAAAACTTAGTTTATAAAGCAGCAGCGGGTCTTGGGAGGATTAACTCAAATTTCAAAAGAAGTTCTAAACTAATGATGTATGATGACTAACATAACATAATAAAATAAAATAAAATAAAAAAAGAAAGAAGTTCTACTTTGGGTAAAATGCTATCAAACACCATAGCCTGCCACAGAGAAATCATTAGTGAAAAGAGAAGTCGATCAATATGCCAAAATTTATGTTAAAAAATTACCATTAGCCACCCCAGCCTTCAGCAACTACCACCTTGATCAGTTAGCAGCCATCAACATCAAGGCAAGACCTTCTGCCAGTAAGAAGATTGTGACTCCTTAAAAGCTCAGATGATGGTTAGTATCTTTAAGCAATCAAATATTTTTTAATTCAAGTATCTACATTTTTTAAATAATGTTATTACACACTTAATAGACTACATTATAATGTAGAGGAGACAAAAAAAATTAACTTGCTTTGTTGCTACATTCACTTTATTACAGTGGTCTGGAATTGAATCCACAATATTTGATGTATGCCTATATAAAAAGAAATGAGATATCCATCATTCAGACTTGATGCATTGGTATATATATTACGAATATCTTATACTGAACAAGAGTCAAATAAAACCAATTCTATGAAGTTTAAAACATGTTTATTTAAATCTACCATATGGAAATATTATATTTAAAAAGAACATTCCCTAGTTGGTATAAATACGAAAGACAGAATGACAGATTTTTACTTACTGTTATATTTGTTTTTCTGGGACTTTAGTTAAAAGTAATAAGTTGCATCTGCTATAAACAGATGCACATGTAGCAGCACCAAAATGCTAACTCCAACATAAATGACAATATCCATATGTTCCTGGCATTTATTTCTTTTGGCACTTGTGTATTGTACATAATTATAAACTATGTGTAACACTTGAGAAAAATAAATTAACAATCTGGTCATGAAGACTCAAAGACCTCTTCAATTCTAAGTAGAACTTTTTAAATGTATTTTATTAGGATATAAGCATATGCATAGTTGTATTATGAAATGATTACCTCACTAAATATTTTATAACTTTTCTGTAGATGGAGATTTTCATCAGATTTCTCATCAATGTGGTAGTGACTAATATACTAAACCCTATCCCTACTATAAACATGAAAATTGGGATAGAAAGTGATTTTTTAAATATATAGTAAAGTTAAAATTTAAGAAAGAGAAGCCCCAGGAACCAAAAGTGATAAGTGAAAAAAAAGTAAGAACAGAAAGCAGAAATTGAAACTGAATGACTTAGATAAGCATGATAATTGTGCACTTCATATTCTCTAAGACTCGGGTTCTAAAATTGGGTAGGGACCCTAATCAAGGATATCAACCTTGTGTGCACAAAGGAGCTATAACTGGTCTTTTTGATGAATCAAAGAATTAGGAAGTATTGACCCATCTCTAAATATACAACTGGAAAAATTCTGCCTCCTTGCTTGAGAATGCAACGTGTAACATGCCCTTCATTTGAGCTGTGAATGATAAAAGAGCCATAATTGAAAAATGGAAACCCAGGCTTATACTGGACACAGATATTTTCACACTGCCTTCCTGGTACTGAAATTCTGAGATTTAAAAAAAAAAAAAAATGACATAAAATATGAGCCTATACACAGGCAAATATAAATGAAATTCAAGTTAAAGAAAAACATTGAATGAAAATAATATTAGAACCCATGGATTCAAATCATGTACTGAAAACAATTTCCACAGGGAATGATTTTACAATTAAAATATCATATTTTTAAGAGGTGAAGAAAATAGACCATTCTGGGGGGAAAAAACTTCACAAAGAATATATTTTAAAGATTTATTTATATTTTAAAATTAATAGAAAACATGGTTGGGATAGAACCTATAAAGTAAGAATAAATTAGTTTGGCAAAGGAAAAAAAACAAATGTATAAAAAATATTAGAAACAAAGTATTTCCTTTTATTAAACATTTATTAGATATAGTCCATTAAGAACTGGAGAGAATTCATGAATTAGAAATTTATTTGAGGAAATCACCCAAAGTATAGATAAAATTTTCAAGAAGATAAAATTAAAGTTAAAAAACAAAGACAATAAAATTAAGATCTCCAACCAATCTTTAATGAACATTCTAGAAGAGGTAAAGTCAATGAAATAAAGGTAGATTAAGCTTAGGAGCACAGAGAGCCATTAAACTACGAAGATGAAATGTTTTTGTTTTTGTTTTTGTTTTTACCATCAATACTATGAGAGATGCACATGTAACAGCACCAATACGGTAATGATAGAAATCGGAAAACAAAGCAACCATGTGCTCAAAGAGCTGACTTTCATACCTAGATTTGTTTTCTTAGTTAAATTTGTTTCAATATTGTGAAATAAAACATGTTTTATAATATAAAATTAATAAGTTCACTGCTCTGAGTCTAAGATGAAGGATTAGATTTACTAGAGGATGCAATTTGTGAGGAAAGAAAACAAAGACTTAAAAACAAGGGTGTTAAAAATGGTAAATAAAAAAATTTGTAAGATATATTGCAATGTATGTAAAAACTAAAAAAACAAAAACAAAAGCAAATCAAATCAAAACAAAACAAAAACACCTAATCTGAGAAATTTAAAAGTAGATAGAACTACTTAGCAAATCATGGAAGATTGCAATGAGATCATTGTAAGTAGTAGAGGTATTGCACAGTTCTTCCCACAATAAAAATAGGATCATATTCCTTGTATATATAAACTTTTATTACAAAAATTTTCAAGCAACTCTGTATATTAAATTGAATAATGCTAAAAATCACTTAAAAGCTCACTATTTTGAGATAAATACATTTACATTTTCTTCACCATTCCTCTTATTGTGTTTTGTATATATATCCATACAAAATATACAAATAATTAATGTGTATTTATTCATATATGTTTTTATTATGTGCAAATTTCATTTTATTAACCATATCTTATTTTCTGTTCACCTTTAATCATTTGGGCTCTTTCCATAATTTGGTTGTTGATGATAATGCTGTTATAAACATTGTGGTGCAAGTGCCCCTTCAAATCAGCGTTTTTGTGTCCTTTGGATAAATACTTAATTGTGCAATTCCTGGGCCACAGGGCAGTTCCATTTTTAACTTTTTGAGGAACCTCCATACTGCTTTCTGTAGTGGCTGCACCAGCTTGCATTCCCACCAACAGTGTAAGAGTATTCCCCTTTCTCTGCATCCTCACCAACATTTGTTGTTTCCTGAGTTGTTAATTTTAGCCATTCTGACTGGTATGAGGTGATATCTCATTGGGGTTTTGGTTTGGATTTCCCTGACATTGAGTGACATTGAGCATTTCTTCATGTGTCTATTGGCCATTTGTATGTATTGTTTGGAGTAATATCTGTATCTCACGATTTTATTTATTTGGGTCCTTTCTCTTATCTTTTTGATAAGTCTGGCTGTGGTTTTTCAATTTTGTTAATTCGTTCAAAGAACCAACTTCTACTTTTGTTGATCTGTTCTACTGTTTGTTTGCTTTTTTTATTTCTGTCTCATTTATTTCTGCTCTAATCTTTATTATGTCCCTTCTTCTGCTGGCTTTAGGTTTTATTTGACAGTCTTTTTCCAGCTCCTTTAGGTGTAAGGTGAGGTTATATATTTGAGACTTTTCTTGTTTCTTGAGGAAGGCCTATATTGCTATATGCTTTCTTCTTATGACTGCCTTTGCTGCATCTGAAAGGTTTTGGACTACCATGTTTTCATTTTCACTAGCTTCCAAGTATTTTTTAATTTCTTCTTTAATTTTCTGGTTAACCCATTCATTCTTAAGTAGGATGTTCTTTAGCCTCCATGTATTTGTGGTCCTTCTAATTTTTTTTCTTATAGTTGACTTCAAGTTTCATAGTGTTGTCTAAGATTATGCATGGTATGATCTCAGTCTTTTTGTGTTGGTGTGGCCTGATTTATGACCCAGTATGTGATCTAGAGAATGTTCCATGTGAACTCTAAAAGGATGTGTATTCTTCTGCTTTAGGATGAAATGCTCTAAATATATCTGTTAATTTCATCTGGTCCAGTGTATTACAATACGTTTTTAGACCATGATAGTATAAACTTAGAAATTGTGAAATTTCTAATAAAATATTAGAATATATAACTATAAGATACCAAAATAGGTGTTGGAAGCATATGTACCTATATAAGAAAATGCATAAATATTTTTATAAATTATTAATTACATGTCAAACTCTTAGGAGCTATTTTCTATTGAACAATTTATTCCTCTAAACTTGAAATTCTCCAATATAAGTTAATTGAAAATAATGTCCAGAATATAGAAATTCAACTCACAGATATTTTCATGTATCTACTCAATAATACATGAAATTCAGAAAATCAAAATTTGATTTATTTACTTTTTTTCTCAATGCAATATCATATTCCCAACATAAAGAACATCTCAAAAGAACAATATAGAACTTCTTCAATAACAATCACCTTTTTTCAACTTCATCTATATGAATATCACCCTGAATTTCAACACTTTTTTATCCACACTTGTGTTTTTCTTTTTTTTTTTAAAGATTTTATTTATTTATTTGACAAAGAGAAACAATGTGAGAGAGGGAACACAAGCAGGGGAAGTGGGAGAGGGAGAAGCAGGCTCCCCGCTGAGCAGAGAGCCCGATGCAGGGCTCGATCCCAGGACCCTGGGATCATGACCTGAGCCGAAGGCAGACGCTTAATGACTGAGCCACCCAGGCACCCCCACACTTGTGTTTTTCTTCTTTTTGCTCTTTAGCTTGTCATTCCTTGTACTTAGAATAGAAAGGGCCTTGAAATAAAGACAGAGAGATCTAAGTTCAATTCTCAATCCTATCACTTAATTTTTTTTTTAACATTTGGAACAAGGATTCACTTATCTGTTATATTACTTTGTAATTTTAAAGAAGAGATCATTATAAATCTGTGAATGTTGTAAGAGAAATGAAATAATATTTGTAGTAAACTAGATGTTTTAAGGCATGCCAATTGTGTACAGATACACTTTTACTATTCTCTGGTTGGCAAAATTGCTTATTCCTAAAAGCCAAAATCAATTTTACTCCTTCTGTTGAGCATTCCCTGATGCCTTTCTTTGTCTCTCAGCATAGAATTGAAGATTTCTTTCCACATCATCCCGCTGTCCTTGTGTATTCATTTGCTTCTATACTTACTTCATTTTATTGCAGGTATTTGCTTAAACCTCTATGCTCCCCCTCCATAATGGTGAGATCTGAAAGTATAAGCTTTGCACTTTGGCAAACACTGGAAATAGAATTGTAAGAGACAATTTTATCAGACAAGGAGCTTTTATAGAGAGTGTAAGTAACTTTGTTCGCTGAGAATTAGAGAATTCTGAGTAATGTGAGGAAGTTGGCCTTCTAAGCATGATCATAAAGTACAATAAACCAAGGACACTGCTGCAGGCAAGCTGGGTAGGGCAAAAGTCCATATAAGATCAAAAATATATATGCTGTGCCCCTAGTTATCATGGTTATGGATGTTCCAATCATGTTTATTGATATTTAAAGGTAAAACAAATCAAGACATTGGAAAAGATTTAACTATTTGACAAAATAAAATAAAAGATGCACATATAAGCATTTTTATCGTAAGGTTTATAACATCTTAACATTTATACTGAGTATTTTGTGTATTATAAAATATTGCTGTTGTCCCTACAAAGTGGAAAAGAGGAGAGTACTTGCTCTTTTTAAACTAATTTTACTCTACAGGATATTTAGACTTTCTTATTGAGGAGAGAGGCTGGTTTTTTTTTTTGCTTATTTTTTATTGTTAGTTTTATTTTGTTAGAACTGTCTCTGAGCAATTTGTTACCTTGAAGATAGCCTCAATTATATTCTAGCTTGTATTCCTAGTTCCATCTGTGATGTTATGTTTAATAGGTATTTAATAAATACCTATGAAAACTATGAATTAATGTATGAAAGAAAGAGGGAAAGAGGAATAGGAGAAGAAGAAATGCTATCAATGATGATGCTATTGATGTTGGTGATAATTAGAAGGAAGATAAGCTATAGAAAAAAGGACATAAAGGCCAAGTTCACCAATATGATAGTTTGGTGGTGAGAATCTAGATCTAGAGTGTTGGCTTTGGAGATTGAGCAAGAGAGGTTACATCAAAAAGTATTTTTAGGGGCACCTGGATGGCTCAGTATTTTTAAAGAAATCTCAACAAGTTATAGATAAATAAATGAAGGGAAAGAAGTTAAATTTCCACCTGACTCCTATGTTTCAAGTGTGGTGGATAGGATTATGTTTGTGCTGCTGATGACAATGGCTAAGATAAAACATGAAGTGAAGCTTGAAAGTGAAATGGTCATTTAATTTTATACTAGTTTCACTCAAAGTTAAAATGATGATAAAAAATTATGAGAAATGGCTTTTGTATCAGTTATTGCTGTAATAACACTGTATGGCAAGCCATTAGGGATATAAATGCTTTAAAATAAAACAGGTTTTCTCATGCTTAATTGTCTGTGGGGTCAGCTGCAACTGAGCTGATGTAGGCTGATCTCATCTGGATTTGGTCCATGCCATGGCAGGCCTGCTTCATATGTCTTTATTCCTCTGGGATCAGCAGGCCACCTGGAACAGATTTTTCTCATGAATATGATACAAATATAAACAGGCAAGTGGAGATACACAATGTTTCCCAGTTTCATAACTCATACAGTATCCCTTCCTCCCATTTTCCACTGGCAAAATCAAGTTGCTTAGCCAAACTCAACACAGTGGGTGGGGAAATGCACTCTCATTAGAGGAACTGCAAAGTCATTTCACAAAGGTGAAGAATTCTAATCTGCCATGTTTTAAATACATGACTGGATCTTAAAAAACAACAAAAAAATTAAATAAAAAGTTCCAATGTGTGTATTTGAAATAAATATAAAAGAGGTTAAAAAAGTCAAGCCAAACAAGCAGAGTTATTAATGCAAGTGATAATAAGAAAAGCCATGGTGCCTGGGTGGCTCAATTGGTTGAGCATCTGACTCATGATTTCAGCTCAGGTCATGATCTCATGGGTAGTGAAATTGAGTCCCACTAGGGCTCCATGCTCAGCAGGGAGTCTGCTTGAGATTCTCTCCCTCTGCACCTCCCACCACTTGCTCTCTCTCTCTCTCAAATAAATAAATAAATCCTAAAAAAAAAAAAAAGCCAATATATGACTGTTACCATTTTCACCATGAAAAACAGCATATGATTTCACTCATATGTGAAATTTAAAAAAACAAAACAAATAAGTGAAGGGAAAAAAGAGAGAGAGGTAAATCAAGAAACAGACTCTAAACTTTAGAGAACAAACTGATGGTTACCAGAGGGAAGGTATATGGGGGGAAGGGTGAAATAGGTGATGGTGATTAAAAAGCACACTTGTAATGAGCACAGAGGGTTGTATGGAAGTGTTGAATCACTGTAATGTACATCTGAAACTAATATTACACCATAGGTTAACTAATTGGAATTTAAATTAAAAAACTTAAAATATGAAAAAAATAATAAAAAGACAACCTAAATTAAAAAAAAAAAATGTGGTATGTACACACAGTGGAATATTACTCAGCCTTAAAAAGGAAGTAAATACGGGCGCCTGGGTGGCTCAGTCATTAAGCGTCTGCCTTCGGCTCAGGTCATGATCCCAGTATCCTGGGATCGAGCCCCACATCGGGCTCCCAGCTCTGCGGGAAGCCTGCTTCTACCTCTCCCACTCCCCCTGCTTGTGTTCTCTCTCTCTCGCTATGTCTCTCTCTGTCAAATAAATAAATAAAATCTTAAAAAAAAAAAAAAAAGGAAGTAAATCCTATCACATGCTACAACTTGTGGACATCATGGTAGATGAAATGAGCCAGTCAAAAAAGACAAATACTGTATGGTTCCACTTATAAGAGATCTAAAATAGTCAAATTCATAGAAATGGAAACTAGAATGGTGGTTACTAGAGGCTTCAGGGAGAAGAGAAAGGGGAATTGTTTAATAGAATAGATTTTCCTATTTGCAACATGAAAATGTTCTAAAGATCTGTTTCACAACAGTGTGAATATAGTTAACACTACTGAACTATACATTTAAAATGGTTAAGATGGTAAAAACAAAACAAAACAAAAAATACATCAGACAATGTAGGTTTTCTCCATCCCATTTACCATGCATGCTTCAGCATTGCTTCCCCATACCTTACAGGCATCTGGATTTGTTCAGTCTACTTTGGTTATACTTTCAGACTCTCTTTTAGGGCTGAATACTCTTCCCTATAACTCCAACTAGCCCTGGGTTCTGCCAAGGTTTTGCTCTGAATGAACCCATTGCCAGAACCATGATGGAATAGGGTGTTTGAAGGAAACAGTTTAGCCATTATGATGCAGGTACAAAACTTAAAGGGCAAAATATTTGGCACTCTGGGGAGAAGGAAGGAAGGAAGGAAGGAAGGAAGGAAGAAAAAAGATTAATATCTATTTTGTTCCGGGGAAAACTTAAGTGATAGTTTACTTCTTTTCAGTACTCGTAATAGGAATAACTCTCACCTTAAATATTATTCTTGTAATTTTACTGGTAAGGACAATGAGGCTTACAGAGACTTATTGGTGAGAACTTGCCTCCCAATGCAATCATCTTAAAACTTCTTTGGGGTCTTTCAATACTGTTTTATAGAACATCCTTTGGGCTTCAAGAAAGTTCAGATTTTTTTTTTTTGGTACCATCTAACAGGAAAATATTGACTGGTCTCTGGGGAAAAATGTAGGTGTAGTTCACTTTAAAAAGGAGATGTATTTCTGGGCGCCTGGGTGGCTCAGATGGTTAAGCGTCTGCCTTCGGCTCAGGTCATGATCCCAGGGTCCTGGGATCGAGTCCCACATCAGGCTCCCTGCTCCTTGGGAGCCTGCTTCTCCCTCTGCCTCTCTCTCTCTGTCTCTAATGAATAAATAAATACAATCTTTAAAAAAAATAAAAATAAAAAGGAGATGTATTTCTGAATATATAAATAATAGATTTTCCTTTGCATTTTAATTTTGTATCATAATAAAGTACAGGGGAGTTTACCATCTGAAAAACACTTATGATAGATATTTTTGTAAACTGAAAGATTTCCTTAAATTCAATATTTACTATAGTTGCTGATTCTCATATAACATTACTTATGTCAAGTGCTATCTCTATTATACCTCTACTCTTCCTTCTACAACCTTAGGATGAAATTTCATATTTAGAAACATGATTTGTAAAAAATAAAAAATAAAAAAATAAAATAAATCTTTTCTTAAGTTTTAATTTTAATTCTAGTTAATGTACTACTGCTATATTAGGTTCAGGTTTACAATATAGTAATTCAACAGTGCCATACATTGCCCCATGCTCATCACAACTGTGCTCCTTAATTTCCATCACCTATTTAACCCATCCTCTCCTCTGGTAACCATCAGATTGTTCTCTATAATTCAAAGTCTGTTTCTTGCTTTGACTCTCATTTTTTTCCTTAACTTGTTTGTTTCTTAAAATACACATATGAGTGAAATCATATGGTATTTGTTTTTCTCTGACTTATTTCACCTAACATTATACTCTCTAGCTCCATCCATGTCCTTGCAAATGGAAACATTTCATTTTTTTATGGCTGAGTAATATATATATATATTACATCTTTCCACTCATCAGTTGATGGACATTAAGTTGCTTCCATATCTTGGCTATTAAATAATGCTGTTATAAACAACAGGGTGCATGTATCCCTTTGAATTACTGTTTTTGTATTCTTTGGGTAAATACCCAGTAGTGTGATTGCTGGATCATAAGGCAGTTCTATTTTTAATTTTTTGAGGAACCTCCACAGTTTTTCAGAGTGGCAGCACCAGTTTGCATTCCCATAGACACTGCAAAAGGGTTCCCCTTTCTCTACATTGTCACCAACACCTGTTGTTTCTTGTGTCTCTGATTTTAGCCATTCTGACAGGTGTAAGGTGATATCTCATGGTAATTTTAATTTGCATTTCCCTGATAATAAGTGATGATGAACATCTTTTCATGTACCTATTGGCCATTTGATGTCTTCGTTGGAGAAGTATCTGTTCATGTTTTCTGTCCATTTTAAATTTGGTTATTTATTTCTTCCTTGTTGAGTTTTGTAAGTTCTTTATATATTTTGGATACTAGCCCTTTATTGGATATGTCACTTACAAATATCTTCACCACTTCCATATATTGCCTTTTACTTTTGATGATTGTTTCCTTTGCTACGCAGAAGCTTTTTATTTTGATGTAGCCCTAAGAGTTTATTCTTCCTATTGTTTCCCTTGCTTCCGGAAACATATCTAGAAAAATTTGCTATAACCAATACCTTAGAAATTACTTCTTGTCTTCTCCTCTAGAATTTTAATGGTTTCCTTTATCACATTTGGGCCTTTAACCTATTTTGAATGTATTTTTGTGTATGGTGTAAGAAAGCGGTCCAGTTTCATTCTTTTGCATGTTGTTCTTCACTTTTCCCAAAACCATTTGTTGAAGACACTCTTTTCCATTAGATATTCTTTCCTGCTTTGTCAAAAATTAATTAACCTTATAGTTATGGATTTATTTCTGGGTTCTCTATCCTGTTACATTGTTCTGTGTGTGTTTTTGTGCCAGGACCATACTGTTTTGTTTGCTACAACTTTGTAATATAACTTGAAGACTTCAATTGTGATGCCTCCAGCTTTGCTTTTCTTTTTCAAAATTGCTTTGGCTATTCAGGGTCTTTTGTGGTTCCATACAAATTTTAGAATGGTTTGTTGTAGTTCTGTGAACAGTGCTATTGGCATTTTGAAATGGATTGCATTAAATTTGCAGATTGCTTAGGGAGTATAACTACTTTAATAATATTTCTTCTTCCAATCCATGGGCATGAAATGTCTTTCCATTCTTTGTGTCATCTTCAATTTCTTGCATCTGTGTTTTATAGTTTTCAGAGTACAGGTCTTTCACCTTTTCGATTGGGTTTATTCCTAGGTATTTTATTGTTTTTGGTTCATTTGTAAATGGGATTATTTTCTTTATTTCTCTTTCTGCTGTTTCACTATTGGTGTATAGAAATGCAACATATTTCTGTACATTGATTTTGCATCCTATGACTCTACTGAATTCATTTATCAGTTCTAGTAGTTTTTTTGGTGAGTTTTCTATATAGAATATCATATCATTTGGAAACAGTGAGAGTTTTACTTCCTGCTTACCAATTTTGGGTATCTTTTGTTTCTTTTTATTATTCTTTTTATTATATATTTTTTTATTATTATTATTTATTATTATTATTTATTTATTATTATTATTTTTATTATATATTTTTTATTATTCCAGTACTATGTTGAATAAAAGTGAGAGTGGACATCCTTGTCTTATTCCTGACCTTGGGGGAAATCTCAGTTTTTTTCCCCATTAAGGATGATGTTAGCTGTGGATTTTTCATAGATGGCCTTTATTATATTGAGGTATGTTCCCTCTAAACCTATTTGTTGAGAGTTTTTATTATAAATTCATCTTGTACTATGTCAAATGTATTTACTGCATCTATTGAAAGGATCACATGGTTTTTATCCTTTCTCTTATTTATGTGACCCATCAGGATGATTGATTTATGAATCTTAAGCCTCCTTGCAGTCCAGGAATAAATCCCATTTGATCATGGTGAATGGTGCTTTTAGTGTACTGTTGGTTTCAGTTTACTATTATTTACTATTATTACTATTATTAACTATTATTGAGAATTTTTTGCACCTGTGTTCATCTTGAGTATTGGCCTGTAGTTCTCTCTCTCTCTCGTGTGTGTGTGTGTGTGTGTGTGTGTGTGTGTGTGGTGTTTTTATCTGGTTTTGGTATCAGGGTAGTGCTGGCCTCCTAGAATAAATTTGGAAATTTTCCTTCCTTTTCTATTTTTTTGGAATAGTTTGAGAAGAATAGGTATTAACTCTTCTGTAAGTGTTTGGCAGAATTCAACTGTAAAGCCATCTGGCCCTGCATTTTTGTTTGTTGGGGGGTGTTTAATTACTGATTCAATGTCTTTGCAGGTTATCCATCTGTTCAAGTTTTCTATTTCTTCCTGTTCCTGTTTTGGTAGTTTATATGTTTCTAAGAAATTATCTATTTCTCCAGGTTGTCCAATTTGTTGACACAGTTTTTCCTAATATTCTCTTATAATTATTTGTGTTTTATGGTGTTGGTTGTTATTTCTCCTCTCTCATTGATGATTTTATCTACCTTAGACCTTCCTTTTTTTTTTTTTTTTCTTGATAAGTTTGGCTAGAAGTTTATCATTTTTATTGATGTTTTCAAAGAACCAGCTCCTGGATTCATTGATCTGCTCTATTGTTTTTGTTTGTTTGTTTATTTTGATTTCTATATTATTTATTTCTTTTCTAATCTTTATTATTTATTGTCTTCTTCTGGTTTTAGGTTTTGTTTCTTGTTCTTTTTCTAGATCATTTAGGTGCAACGTTAAGCTGCTTGAGATTTTTCTTGTATCTTGAGGCAGACCTGTATTGCTATAAAATTAGAACCACTTTTGTTGCATCCCAGATGTTTTGGGCATTGTGTTTTCATTTTCATATTTTTCCATGTACTTTTTTAAATTTTATTTTTAGTTTATTGTTTTAATTTAAATTCAATTATTTAACATATAGTATATTATTATTTTCAGAGGTAGAGTTCAGTGATCCATCAGTTGTATATTACACCCAGTGCTCTTTACATCACATGCCTTCCTTAATCCCATCAACCACTTACCAGATTCCCCTCACATCCCTGCCTTCCAGCAACCCTCAGTTTCTTATGATTGAGAGTCTCTTATGGTTTGCCTCCCTCTCTAATTTTGTCTTGTTTTATTTTTCTCTCCCTTCCCCTTGCCCCTCTGTTTTGTTTCTTAAATTCCACATAAGAGTGAAATCATATGATAATTGTCTTTCTCTGATTGACTTATTTTGCTCAGCATAATACCTTCCAGTTCCATCCGTGTCAATGTAAATGGTAAGTATTCATCCTTTCTGATGGCTGAGTAATATTCCATTGTATATATATATACCATGTATTCTTTATCCATTCATCTGTCACTGGACATCTGGGCTCTTTCCATAGTTTAGCTATTGTAGACATTGCTGCTATAAACATTGGGGTGCAAGTCCCCCTTCGGATCATTACATTTGTATCTTTGGGACAAATACCCAGTTGTGCAATTGCTGAGTCATAGAGTAGCTCTATCTTCAACTTTTGGAGGAACCTCCATACTGTTTTCCAGAGTGGCTGTATCAACTTGCATTCCCACCAAGAGTGTAAGAGGGTTCCCTATTCTCTGCATCTTGGCCAACATTTGTTGTTTCCTGATTTGTTAATTTCAGCTATTCTGAAAAGGTGTTATCTCACTGTAGTTTTGATTTGTATTTCTCTGATGCTGAGTGATGTTGAATATTTTTTCATGTGTCTATTGGCCATTTGTATCTCTTCTTTGGAGAAATGTTTGTACATGTCTTCTGCCCATTTCTTGATTAGATTAATTGTTTTTGGGTGTTGAGTTTGAGAAATTCTTTATAAATTTTGGATACTAGTTTTTTATCTGATAAGATATTTGAAAATATCTTCTCCCATTCCATTGGGTGTTTTTTGGTTTTGTTGACTGTTTCCGTTGCTGTGCAAAAATTTTTTATCTTGATGACATTCCAATAGTTCATTTTCGCCTTTGTTCCCCTTGCCTTTGCTAAAGTGCGTTTAGCAAGATGTTGCTGTAGTTGAGGTCACAGAGGTTGCTGCCTGTGTTCTCCTCTAGGATTTTGATGGATTCCTATCTCACATTTAGGTCTTTCATCCATTTTGAGTCTACTTTTGTGTATGGTGTAAGAAGATGGTCCACTTTCATTCTTCTGCATGTGGTAGTCCAATTTTCCCAACACCATTTGTTGAAGAAACTGTCTTTTTTTCATTGGGTATTCTTTTCTTCTTTTTTGAAGATTAGTTGAACATAGAGTTGAGGGTCCATTTCTGGGTCCTTTATTCTGTTCCACTGATCTATGTGTCTGTTTTTGTGCCAGTACCATACTGTCCTGAAAAGTACAGCTTTGTAATACAGCTTGAAGTCCAGAATTGTGATGCCTCCAGCTTTGGTTTTCTTTGTCAACATTCCTTTGGCTACTCAGGGTCTTTTCTGGTTCCATACAAATTTTAGGATTATTTGTTCCAGCTTTGAGAAAAAAGTTGATGGTATTTTGATAAGGATTGAATTGAATGTATAGATTGCTATAGGTAGTATAGACATTTTAACAATATTTGTTCTTCTAATCCATGAGCATGGAGCATTTTTCCATTTGTTTGTGTCTTCCTCAATTTCTTTCATGAACATTCTATAGTTTTCAGCATACATATCTTTTACCTCTTTGGCTAGGTTTATTCCTAGGTATCTTATGGCTTTTCGTGCAATTGTGAATGGGATTGATTCCTTAATTTCTCTTTCTTGTGTCTCATTGTTAGTATATAGAAATGCAACTGATTTCTGTGTATTGATTTTATATACTGCCATGTTGCTGAATTCCTATATGATTTCTAGCAATTTTGGGGTAGAGTATTCTGGGTTTCCCACGTAGAGTATCATGTCATCTATGAAGAGTGAGAGTTTGTCTTCTTTGCCAATTCAGATGCCTTTTATTTCTTTTTCTTGTCTGATTGTTGAAACTAGGACTTTTAGTACTATGTTGAACAACAGTGGTGAGAGTGGCCATCCCTGTCCTGTTCCCGACCTTAGGGGAAAAGCTCTCAGTTTTCCCCCATTGACAATGATATTCACTGTGGGCTTTTTATATATGGCTTTTATGATATTGAGGTATGTTCCCTCTATCCTTACACTGTGAAGAGTTTTAATCAAGAAAGGATGCTGTAGTTTGTCAAATGCTTTTTCAGCATCTATTACGAGGATCATATGGTTCTTGGCTTTTCTTTTATTAATGTAATCTATCACACTGATTGCTTTGCAGATGTTGAACCATCCTTGAAGCCCAGGAACAAATCCCACTTGGCTGTGGTGAATAATCCTTTAATGTACTGTTGGATCCTATTGGTTAGTATCATGGTGAGAATTTCTGCATCCATGTTCATCAGGGATATTGGTTTGTAATTCTCCTTTTTGGTGGGTCTTTGTTTTAGGGATCAAGGTAATGCTGTCATCATAGGAAGAGTTCAAAAATTTTCCTTCTGATTCTATTTTTGAAATAGTTTCAGAAGAATAGGTATTAACTCTTCTTTAAATGTTTGGTAGAATTCCGCAGGGAAGCCATCTGGCCCTGGGCTTTTGTTTTTTGGGAGATTTTTTATTACTGCTTCAATTTCCTTGTTGGTTATGGGTCTGTTCAGGTTTTGTATTTCTTCTTGTTTCAGTTTTGGTAGTTTATATGTTTCTAGGAATGCATCCATTTCTTTCAGATTGCCTAATTTGTTGGCATATTGTTGCTCATAATATGTTCTTATAATTGTTTGTATATCTTTGGTGTTGGTTGCAACCTCTCCTCTTTCATTCATGATTTTATATATTTGGGTCTTTTTTATTTTTTATAAATCTGACCAGGGGTTTATTGACCTTATTAATTTTTTTTAAAGATTTTATTTATTTATTTGAGAGAGAGAGAGAATGAGAGATAGAGAGCACATGAGAAGGGGGAGGGTCAGAGGGAGAAGCAGACTCCCTGGGAGTCTGATGCAGGGAACCTGATGCAGGACTTGATCCAGGGACTCCATTTTCATGACCTGAGCCAAAGGCAGTTGCTTAACCAACTGAGCCAACCAGGCACCCAGATCTTATTAATTCTTTCAAAGAATAAGCCCCTAGGTTCGTTGATCTGTTCTACTGTTCTTTTGGTTTCTATTTCATTGATTTATACTCTAATCCTTATTAATTCTCTTTTCCTGATGGGTTTAGGCTTTATTTGTTGTTCTGTCTCCAACTCCTTGAAGTATAATGTCAGGTTGTGTATTTGAGACCTTTTTTTTTTTTCCTTAAGAAAGGCTTGTATTGCCTTATACTTCCCTCTTAAGACTGCCTTTGCTGCACCCCAATGGTTTTGAATAGTTCTGTTTTCATTTTCATTTGTTTCCATTATTTTTTTTTAAATTCTTCTTTAATTTCCTGGTTGACCCATTCATTCTTTAGTAGGATGCTCTTTAGCCTCTTAGCCTCTTTATCTTTGAGTTCTTTCCAAATTTTCTCTAGTGATTGAGTTCTAGTTTCAAAGCATTGTTGTTTGAAAACATGCAGGGAATGATCCCAATCTTTTGGTACTGGATGAGACCTGATTTGTGACCCAGTATGTGATCTATTCTGAAGAATGTTCCATGTGCACTCTGGAAGAATGTGTACACTGTTGCCTTAGGATGGAATGCTCTGAATATATCTGTGAAGGCCATCTGGTTCTGTATGTCATTCAAAGCCCTTGTTTCCTTGTTGATCTTCTGCTTAGATGATCTGTCCATTACTGTGATTGGGGTGTTAAAGTCCCCTACTATTTTCATATTATTATCAATGTGTTTCTTTAATTTTGTTATTAATTGGTTCATATAATTGGCTGCTCCCATGTTAGGCATAAATATTTACAGTTGTTAGATCTTCTTGTTGGATAGGCCCTTTAATTATTATATAGTGTCCTCCCCATCTCTTATTGTAGTCTTTGATTTAAAATCTAATTTATCTGATATTAGAATTGCTAGCCCAGCTCTCTTTTGATGTCCATCAGCATGATAAATGGTTCTCTACTCCTTCACTTTCAATCTGGAGGTGCCTTTGAGTCTAAAAATGGGTCTCTTGTAGATAGCATATCAATGGATCTTGCTTTTTTATCCAGTCTGATACCCTGTGCCTTCTGATTGGGGGCATTTAGCCCATTTACATTCAAAGTAACTATTGACAGATATGCATTTATTGCCATTGTATTACTTATAAAGTCACTGCTTCTGTATATTGTCTCTGTTCCTTTCTGGTCCATGTTGCTTTTGGGCTCTCTCTTTGCTTAAAGGATCCCCTTTAATATTTCTTGCATGCTAGTTTATTGATCACAAATTCTTTTAGTTTTTGTTTGTCCTGGAACTCTTTATCTCTTCTATTCTGAATGACAGCCTTGCTAGATAAAATATTCTTGGCTGCATATTTTTCTCATTTAGCACCCTGAATATATCATACCAGTCCTTTCTGGCCTGCCAGGTCTCTGTGGATAGTTCTGCTGCCAGTCTTATGTTTCTACCCTTTTAGATTAAGGAACTCTTTTCCTGAGCCACTTTAAGGATTTTCTCTTTGTCTCTGAAATTTGCAAGTTTCATATTATGTGTCAAGGTGTTGACCTATTTTTATTGGTTTTGAGGGAGGTTCTCTGCTCCTGCACTTGAATGCCTGATTCCTTTCCCAGATTAGGGAAGTTCTCAGCTATAATTTGCCCCAATATACCTTCTGCGCCCCCTCTTTCCTCTTCTTCTGGACCCCAAATATTCTAATATTGTTTTGCTTTATGGTATCACTTGTCTCTTGAATCCGCCACCCCCCCCCCGTGATCCAGTGGTTGTTTATCTCTCTTTTTCTCAGTTTCTTTATTCTCCATCCTTTTGTCTTCTATATCACTAATTCTCTCTTCTGCCTCATTTATCCTAGCAGTTAGAACTGCCATTTTTGATTGCATCTCATTAAATGCCTTTTTGATTTTGACCTGCTTAGATTTTAATTCTTTTATTTCTCCAGGATTCTCTAGTGTCTTCTATGCTTTTCTCAAGTCCAGCTAGTATCTTTATAATCATTATTCTGAACTCTAGTTCTGACATCTTACTCATATCCATACTGATTAGGTCCCTGGTAGTCAGTACTGCCTCTTGTTCTCTTTTTTGGGGTGAGTTTTTCTGTCTTGCTGTCCAGAGAAGACTAGATGAATGAGAGAACAAAATGCTAAAATAGCAACAACCACCCAGAGAAATTTACACTAAATAGATCAGAAGAGACCAGAAACTGAAAAAAAAAAAAAAAAGAGAGAGAGAGAGAGAGAGAGAATATAATCAGACAGGTGAACAAAACAGAGCAATACACTAGATCCTGGGTGTATTTTTGTCTGTTTTTTAGAAGAAACCAAATCCCAAAATTGTAAATAAAGGAAAAAATATATTTATATATTTTTGTATATATATATATATATATATATATATATATATATATACAAAAGTAAAATCACCTACAATGAAAGGATACAATGTAACTGTAAAATGAAAATTAAAGAAAAGACTTCAAAAAAGAGCTGATAAAATAAATTATTTAAGATGAAAAATAATTAAAATTGAAAGACTAAAGAATCATGAGAAAAACCATGAATTCTTTATACTATTTTCCTCTAGCGCTGGAGTTTTGTAGTTCTGTGTGATTGATAAACTTGGTATTAGCTGGATGTTCTTGCTGATGTTCTGGCAGGAGGGCCTGTTGCATTGATTCTCAGGTGTCTTTCCCTGGGTGGAATTGCACCCCCCTTGCTAGGAGCCCAGGTTCAATGTAAGCAGTTCAGTATTGCTTTACGTGGCTTTTATTCCCTGAAGGCTTTCTGCATCACTTTAGAGGATGAAAATGAAAACGGTGGCCTCACAATCTCCAGCCATGGAGCTGAAAAATTGCACCCCCCACACTTCAGTGTGTTCTCACAGAACATCAGTCAGTCACTTTTGTCTCCCTGGTTTCCTTCCATACTCTGTGTTTACCCAGCTTGCAACTGAGCTTTTTTATCTCAGGCACAGGACTCCATTTCAAGTCCAAGCCTTGCAGACTCCTACAGTGTGCACCCTCACCACTCCTCCCAGGGGTCTCACTGGGGTTCTGCCTTTTGCTGGGCCCCTGCTCAGATAGCAGTAGCCCATTCCAGCCACAGTTCATGATTTATGGCAACACTGAGCAGAAAGACCACTCCTGAGCTCACTGATTGCAGCCAGCTTCCCTGCTCCATTGCTTGGGAATTCTGCTGTATGCAGGCACCCCCATTCTTTCTGAGACCCAGGGGATCCTGAGAGCACACTGTGCCACCCAGGATTCCACACCACTTTGCCATCTGAGCACCTTTCAGGCAGGGACTTCCCTCAAAGAAGCCAACTTCTAAAAATTCTGATTTTGCACTCCACTGCTATATCATTTTCCAGTAGCTGACTTATGGAGTCTCCCTCCCTCTGCAGTTTATTTTGCAATATATGGCCTCAGATTCACTTCTCTGTACTTCCTACCTTGCAAAAAGTGGTCTCTTTTCTATTTGTAGAATTGTAGCAATTCTTTTCTTAGATCTCCATTTGAGTTCACAGGTGTTCAGAATGATTTGGTAGCTATCTATATGAATTCCATGGGCGAGATGAAACTAGTGTCCCCTACTCCTCTACCATCTTCCTCCCTCCTCTCCCTATGTACTTTTTTAATTTTTTCTTTGATTTCTTGGTTGACCCATTCATTGTTTAGTACCATGTTATTTAACTTCCATGTATTTGTGCTCTTTTCAGATTTTTTTTTTCTTTTTGTTGACTTCTATTTTCATAGAGTGGTGGTCAGAAAATATGCATGGATGAGTTCAATCTTCTTGAATTTGTTAAGGTTTGTTTTGTGGGCAAATACGTGATCTATTATGGAGAATGTTCTCTGTGCACTTGAAAAGAATGTGTATTCTGCAGGTTTAGGATGGAATGTTCTGAATATATCTGTTAAATCCCTTTGGTCCATTGTGTCACTCAAAGCCATTGTGTCCTTGTTGATTTTCTGTTTGGATGATCTGTGCTTTGATGTAAGTGGGGTGTTAAAGTACCCTACTATTATTGTATTGTTATTAATTAGTCCCTTTATGTTTGTTACTGACTTTTATGTATTTAGGTGCCCCTATATTTGGTGCATACGTATTTGCAATTATTGTATCTTCTTGTTCAATTGTCCCCTTTATGATTATATACTACCTTTCTTTGTATATTGTTATATTCTTTGTTTAAAAGTCTATTTTGTCTGACATAAGTATTGCTACTCCAGCCTTGTTTTGACATCCATTTATGGGACAGATGTTACTCCAGCCTCTAACTTTCATCTGTAGGTGTCTTTAGTTCTAAAATGGGTCTCTTGTAGGCAGCATATAGATAGGTCTTATTTTTTATCCATTCTGCCACCTATATCTTTTTATTAGAGACTTAGTCCATTTACATTCAAAGTAACTATTGATAGATATGTATTTATTGCCATTTCATTACTTGTTTTGTGTTTGTTTCTGAAGATTTTCTCTGATCCTGTATTTCTCTCTCATTTTTACTGTTTTTTTTTTGTTGTTGTTGTTGTTGTTGTTGTTTGTTTGTTTTCTACCTCTCTACTCTCACTTTGCACTCAAAGTACAAGGTCTCTCCCTTGCACTCAAAGAGTGCCCTTTAATATTTCTTGCAGGGCTGGTTTAGTTGCCACAAACTCCTTTAGTTTTTGTTTTGTTTTCTGGGAAACTATCTCTCCTTCTATTCTGAATGATAGCCTTGCTCAATAGTATATTCTTGGTTGTAGATTTTTCCCTTTCAGCACATTGAATATATCATGACACTCCCTTCTCCTGTTAGCTTTATGGGTTTTCCCTTGTAAGTTAAAGACTTCTTTTGTCTTGCTGCTTTTAAGATATTTTTCTTTATCACTATATTTTTCAAATTTAATTGCAATATATCTTGTTGTCAGTTTGCTTTTCTTGATTCTATTGGGGCTTCTCTGTGCCTTCTGCATCTGGATATCTGTTTCCTTCCCCAGATTAGGAAAGTTTTCAGCTATTATTACCTATTATTTCTTCAAATACATTTCTTACACCCCCCCTTCCCTCTCTTCTTCCAGGACTCCTATCATACAAATGTTATTACTTTTGATGAAGTTCCTGAATTCCCTTTCTATTCTCATTTTGCACAATTCTTTATTCTTTCTCATTTTCAGCTTGATTACCTTCCATTTCTCTATCCTCCTGATCACTAATTCTTTTCTCTGCTTCTTCCATCCTAGTATCCATTGCATCACGTGTGTTTCTTGTTTCACTTATTTTATCCTTTTTCTCTACTATGTTATTCCTTATCTCTGTGATAAGGGCTTCACTCCTGTCTTCCACTCTTTTCTCAAGGGTGGCTACAGCTGTGGACCTGACAGCTGGGTGTGGCATGTGACTGTGGCCAGGGTGCACAACTTGGCATGATGTGTGATGGTACCTGTGGGCACCTGGCTGGGTGTGGCATGCATTGGAACCTGAGGGCATATGGGTTGGCAGTTTGCATTGGCAGCTGGGGGCATGCAGCTGGCCAAGATGCAAGGGTGGCTGGGGATGCACAGCTAAGTGGGTATAACAGATGTGCCTGGTGTTTGGTGGCATCTGTACACCCAGGAACTGGATGACATGGTCCCTGGGCTTTAAGAAAATTTGCTCTGAATCCAGGGCCAAGGGCAGCGGGCTTGGAGTTGGTGAGTCCTCACAAGAACCCATGGGCATGGTACACTGCTGAGGGATTAGTTAAAAGTGTCTGTGCAGCTCCATCTCCTGCAGGTGTCTCTGTGCTCATGCTGGTAGGTGGGAGAGGAAAATGGCACCTTCCAGCTACCTTGTTTTTGGAGAAGTCTCCCAACATGCTTAGAAATCAGTATGAAGAATAGCAGTCTCCTGTTTGTCACCAACACTGTATAAACTGCTATTTTTTATGTTACCTCTCCATGCAGGCTGCTGTCTCTTTAAGGGTGGAAACTTAGCTATCACTGGCCCTCCCAGCTCACCCAATGCTGAATCACCTACCTCTAAAGCTCCAGGTTCCAGGCCCCCCTGGTTTTACAAACTCACAGAATTCAGCCGCTCTGGTTTTTGAAGCCAAATAGTATGGGGATTAGTCTTCTCCATGTGAATTCCCTAGTGTGAGGGCCCATTTTTCTGTTCTCTCTGTGCACAGCTCCCTCCTTCCTGTGGGCAGTCTCCCTCTGCCTTTCTGACCTTCCTAACCTTTCAGATGCAGCTTCTTCTCTATATTTAGTTGTGGAGTTTGTTCTAACAGTCTTTAGATCCCTCTCTTGTTTATTGGCTTCAGTGGGATAATATCTAGTTGTAAATATGGGAAAGGTGAGCTCAGCATCCTCCTATTCTGTCATCTTTCCAAATTCCTCCCAAATTAAATCTATGTCTTCTAAGTGGTATGTTTAGAGTATTGTTATAATGCTTTCTTAATATAAATATACTTTATAAGAGTTTATTAAGTCAGTAATAAATATTAGTAGTAATAAACTTTTATATACTTTGGAGAAAAATGCTCATGAAATTGCTCATGCAAAGGTAATAGTTAATTCTCAGTTTCGTGAAATATAGAATATCAAACTCAAATATCTCATAAAATAATATTTATATGTAATTTCTAAAGCAATATTTAAATTTCTGGTAGTATGGAGAGAGAAAAATCATGTCTAGATCAGAGAAATACTCCAAATTGATATAGCATATCATTCTCTGCCCGAAACTTTTTGCATGGATGTGATAAAGAAAATGTTAAACTTTGAGATCACTTATTCCTCTTTTACCTGTAATAGTTAAGAGATATTGAACCTAATATTTACATACCTCCTCTCTATAGCAGAACAATTAAACTAAATCTCAAAGGAAATTTAATGTTGTAAGGAAGATAATAATTTTCCTTTTCTTTTGTTATTTTGTCAGAAAATCATGACTAGCTTCTGGGCATGACAAAAGTTATTTGATCATCATTATGTAACACCTGTGATCGGTGCAGAATGGAAAAGGTTCAAGAGCCATAACTGAGTATATAACTGAAAAGTTTCTCTACAAAGTTAAATGCACTGCTCAATCCCCTAAAGTAAAGTAAATGGCCTGCAGTGAGGTCTGAAGAAAGCTCTGAAAAATAACTGCATGAAAGCTGGCACAAAGGTATTCAGTTCTGAACCTGCTTTGCTTCAAAATATTAAGCCTATAGTTGCTTGCAGCTTTTACTTCTGAGGTATTTTTTAGCTTATTGTGCTGAACAGTTGTACTTTCTCAGCTTGATTGACATTCTGGAAAATATTGATCCGACAGTTCAGTGAACTTACATTCTATTAAATAAGTGTTCATCACATAACATTAGGCTCACTTAGTCCAAATTTTAAAGACCTGCACTTTTTTTTTTTAAAGCTTTATATTTATCTTAAAATGAAACTCCTCTCATAATTCAAATTCAGAATTCCAAATGTAGTCTGATTATTTTTGCTTCTTTATAATTAACTTGGAATAAATATCTAATGAACTCAAACAAATAAGTAAACAAAGGAACAAAATCCACAAAGAAAAGTCTCTGGGAAACATGATTTTGTAATTACTGAGCAGTACCAAAATTCCCTGAAAAATAACTTCTTCCAATGGGTATTTTCTTCCATGGGAGAGAGATATTACATAAGGCAGTATTCCCCATGTCCCTCCCTCCTAGATCCAACTCTCCTGCTCCAGAAGAATCTATTTGCTATCAAGGCCCAGAACTTTACTGCTTCCTACCTTGAACTTTCCTTAATTCCCCAGAATGGGATCTGTTATTCCAGGAATCCATATCTTACATCTTTGTTTTCTGTTCTCCTGCATTCTCAAATAATTTCCAATGAAAAGGTTTACTGGAGATTTAAAGGGTTTCTGAATCATTGCCTTTCTAAAAATATCTTTATTCTACCATTTTATTGATTGATTATCTGGTTATAGGATTATGGCTTAAAATCATCTTTGAGTTTTAGTTCTGAGTTACTTAGTGCTTCAGGAGGACAAAGTGGCTTCTTTCTTGTCTATGTCTCCCTCCATGAGTTCTTAAAACTACCATATCCTTCATGTACCAATTAGGATATTTCAAAGCCACTTTTGGCTTTCTAGAGCTTCTCTAGAAATGTCTATGCCTCTCTCCATTGTGAGTTTCGCATCATTTTTCCCCCTTCTTTTCATTTTATGGAGTCTTTTTATAGAGAAAAAGGATATTGTTACATGTTTTCAATTTGTCATCTTTAGTCTGAGTTATATAGTGTGACTTTCTATAAACTCTGGAATAGAATAGTATCATGTGATGGACTCTCTCACCAGCAAATGCCACAGCCCATACATACATATTGCTTTGTGGAAGATGATGCTTCCTTTGTCAGATTCATGGTGCTGTGTTCCTTTATACACCATCAGCCCAGTACAGACCCAGGAACTTTGTGTTTGTTAACCAGATATATGATTCACATACAGGAACTTTAAGAATGAAGCTGAGAGGGCGCCTGGGTGGCTCAGTTGGTTAAGCAACTGCCTTCGGTTCAGGTCATGATCCTGGAGTCCTGGGATTGAGTCCCGCATTGGGCTCCCTGCTCAGCGGGGAGTCTGCTTCTCCCTCTGATCCTCCCCCTCTCATGCTCTCTGTCTCCCATTCTCTCTCTCAGATAAAAAAAATAAATAAATAAAGCTGAGAGCTCAGCTATCTTAAGAACTGACTGATGCCTGAGGATATGCCATACTCATGAAAATCCAAGCATTTATAAAGAGTAGTTGCCTACATCTTATTAATATATAATTCTGTTATAATAAGTGAACTTTAAAGAAAGAATAGCATATTGGAGGGAAAAGATTTGGTGACAGATACACCAAGATTCAAATGCTAAGTCTCCCCCATACAGTGTTTCTGTTATTTATTCCTATAAAACAAATTAACTTAAAACTTTGTTACTCAAAATAAAACTATATTATTATTTGTTATATTTCCATGGGTTGATTGAGCTTAGTCAGGCAGATCTCACTTGGGGTCTCATGCAGGTATAGTGAGATAGCAGCTGAGGCATCTGAGCTGGACACCAAGATGGCTTATTCACATGGTGAGCATTTGATACTGGCTATTTAGTCAGAGGTCAGCTAAGGCAGTTGACCAGAACACCTATACATGACCTATCCATGTGGCTTCCTGCAGCATGGTAACTAGGTTCCAAAGGGCAACATCTAAATAGTGAGCAATTCAGGAAACCCAAGAAATGCAAAGCTTCTTATGACCTAGCCTCAGAAATCACTCAGTATGGTCTCTTCTATATCCTATCAGGAATATTCCCAATAATGATATTCAAAATTCAGATGCCATATTCAAAAAGGAGTCACAGGACAATCCCATATTCAAAGGAAGGGGACTACACTGAGAAAAGAGGGAGATTTGGGGGATTGGCTCTTAAACAGTTATGGACTGTTGAAGGACTATGGACTGAAAGTTTGTGTGGCAGTTCCAGCTTGCATTTTCACCAGCAGTGTAAGAGGGTTCCTCTTTCTCTGCATCTTGGACAATATTTTGATTCCTGACTTGTTAATTTTAGCCATTTTGACTGGTGTGAGGTGGTATCTCATTGTGGGTTTGATTTGTATTTCCCTGAAGCTGAGTGATGTGGAGCATTTTTTCATGTGTTTGTTGGCCATTTGGATGTCTTCTTTGGAGAAATGTCTGTTCATGTCTTCTGCCCATTTCTTCACTGGATTATTTGGGTTTTTTGGGGTGTTGAGTTTGGTAAGTTTTTTATAGATCTTGGATACTAGCCCTTTATCTGATATATCATTTGCAAATATCTTCTCCCATTCTGTGGATTGCCTCTTTGTTTTGTTGACTGTTTCCTTTGCTGTGCAGAAGCTTTTTATCTTGATGAAGTCCCAATAGTTCATTTTTGCTTTTTTGTTTCCCTTGCCTTTGGAGACATGTATAGCAAGAAGTTGCTGTGGCTGAAGTCAAACAACCCTTTTGAAATATCTTTCAGTAAGTGCTGGAAAGTGTCTACTTGATTTATTTTAAACCTTTAAAATTACTTAGGCAAATCCATATGTACAAATAGTCACAATTTAAATATTACAGAATAGCAGTAGTTACCCATAAATGCCCTGTCCAATTTCAGTCCCACTATTCAGAGACAGCATTGTTGGGTTATTTCTGTTTTTAGCCTAAATTTCTTTAAATTTTGGGACACCTGAGTGGCTCAGTTGGTTGAGAATCTGGCTCTTGATTTTGGGTCAGTTCATGATCTCAGGATTGTGAGATCAAGATCTGCCCTGGGCTCCATGCTCAGCTAGGAGTCTACTGGAGATTCTCTCTCGCCTTCTCCCTCCATCCAACCCTGCTCACACTCTTTCCCACTCTAAATAAATAAATAAAATCTTTAAAAAATTAATTATTACATTAATTTCTGCATTGATGACATGAAAATCTTTAAAATTAAATATCTTTTCCATTTTTTTTTGTCTATGATAAGAAAGCAATTGATTTTTTTTGTCTTATTTCTTACCAGAAGCTTTTAGTATTTATCCTTTTCTAACAAATTTTAGAATGATAAAATTCCATGGGGATAAGCCTAATGTTTTATTGCTGTTATTTTTATTAATTTTACTTGCCATTAAAAAAATTATTTATTTACCAGTAAAGTTCTGGTAAAATTCTTTCTACTTCTCTTCTAATTATTTACCTGATCATTTCTTCCTCTTTTCTTAATTGGATTGATCCCTCATGAAATATATATATATATATATATATATATTTCATTTCTTTTTCTCCATGATATGTTCTATATTTTATTATCTCATGATAATCTATCAAATTAATGTGTTCATATTATAGGAATGATTTTTATAATTTCTAAAAGTTCTTTTTCTATTGCAGCTTTATTAATTTTTTCACCTTTTTTAAAAGGCTGCAATACCTTTTTGAATATCCATACAAAATTTTGGAATGATTTTTATTTTTAGTTTCCTTTTGTTCCCTAAATTATTTGTTTCCTCTAGTGTCAGTTCATCTGCAAAATTATCTTATTATTTCACTTTAATGTTTTTGGTTTTCTCATGTCTGCTGACCTTTCATTATCTGTTTTTTAACACTAATATATGTAGTATGAGTTTCCTCTGTATCATGTAGGTAGATCTGTTTCCCAAACATCTCTAAGTGGAAAGTCTTCATAGATAGGAATTTTATATAATTAGGTGGGGTATGTCTGGCTTCACTCTATGATGTGTAATAATGGGCCCTAAAGGAGACAAGTTGTGAGGCTTTCCCCAACTTCCGAATTAAAACAATTCTTCCTATAAAGAACTTTTTACTTTCCCCAAATATTTTTGTTTTGTTTTCCTTTATTCTGTTTTGATAAAAGCCACTTGCTTTGATTTGTGTTTTTGATTTGTTTTTCAGTCTGGGGTTAAGTACTGGGCAACATGAGCTCTCTAAGCCAGGGTGAAGGATTTAATTCATCAATAAATTTCCCTTATTTCTGCCCTGGTTTTCTCCTACTCCCGGGTGTGTGTGTGTGTGTGTGTGTACTTTTTAAAGGGCTTTGAAAGAATTTGTACCTCCTGGGGCGCCTGGGTGGCTCAGTCGGTTAAGCGCCTGCCTTCGGCTCAGGTCATGATCTCAGAGTCCTGGGATCGAGCCCCGCATCAGGCTCCCTGCTCTGCAGGAAGCCTGCTTCTCCCTCTCCCACTCCCCCTGCTTGTGTTCCCTCTCTAGCTGTGTCTCTCTCTGTCAAATAAATAAATAAAATCTTTAAAAAAAAATTTAAAAAAAAAAGAATTTTTACCTCCTTATTACCTTAGCTTGTACAGTTTCAACCAATAGTGTACTGCAACTCTCAGAGTTTTGGCCTTGCATTCTATCTGGTTTGCGTGTTTTTCATAATTTATTAAATCTCTTTCAGTAAAATCTCTTTAACAAAGTCAAGCACAAACTTTGGATAACAATTTAAAGTACAAAAAAAACTTTTTTTGCTGAAAATGTCTTGCATATATGATAAATAAAGTATCAAAAAAAGAAACAAATAAGCAAACCCTAACAAACTTCTAGCCTGGTTTATTATTTCCTAGATGATATGAAGTTATTATAGTCCATAAAAGAGGACATATTATAATTCTCAATATGTAAGAAACACATTATACAAATTGATAAAATTATTTTTATTGCTGTTAGTCTTATTTGGAAGCAGTATTATATGAGACCTTACTATAATATAAAATAATAATAATAATTATTATTATTTTTGCTCTCTCTCTAAAAATTTATAGTGTTGAAACATTATGACTCATCAAAATCTGAAATGGGGATAAATGAAATCTTCTTGATTAGTAAAATTGTTATGTATTGATTAAATTTGGTACAAATAAAACTGCAATATTGTACAGGAAGAATGTGCAGGATGTACTATGTGCACTAATTATGGTAGCATATCTCAAAGGATGGAAGCAATACAAATTGTATGTACCAATCTGCAATCAGGTAAATTAATCCTCAGAGGAGTCATGTACCACAGTTTCAAGTAATCAGTAATAATTGTATCATATTGCTGAAGCACATTCAATGATGTATATTTTTTACCTACTTGCTGAATTGGCCTAAAATAACTGAAATTTATTAAACTGTGACGGAAGTTCAGGCCTATGATCAATGGAAATCCAAGAGATCCAAGTACATAGGTAACATTACTTTTACGAACTTCCCATTTTTTCTTATTGTTTTAGCTTTATTTATTTTTATTAAGTTAATTTTGCTAGTAATGCATTTTTATTTACCTTGATACAAAGTATTTTTAAGTGTTCAAAGAATTAAAAGCATAGAAAATATTCTTTATAACAAAATATAAACATTTTTTTTAAGATTTTATTTATTTATTTGACAGAGAGAGATAGCGAGAGAAGGAACACAAGCAGGGGGAGAGGGAGAGGGAGAAGCAGGCTTCCCGCTGAGCAGGGAGCCCGATGCGGGGCTCTATCCCAGGACCCCAGGATCATGACCTGAGCTGAAGGCAGACGCTTAACGACTGAGTCACCCAGGTGCCCCACAAAATATAAACATTTTGATAAAGGGATTTACTTACCATGTTTACACTATTCTTCTAACTATTAAAAGCATCTACATTTTTAAGCAGTCTAGCACATGGCTGTGTAACTCCTAGCATTTTGCAGAAAGCATATATAAACTACATATAAAAATAAAAATCGTACTGTTGTAAGTAGTACTAAAAACATGGATTAATGAATTTAACTCTGGTTTGAGTTATTTAAAATATGTCTTTGTTAATAATAATGTCCTTTCCAAAGCCATTGAACATTATTTAAATCTATATTTGGTTTCACAGTTGTGTTTAATTAGCTCAATCGCTTTTTGAAATGTAACAAGCTATAAAAAGAATGATCTATTGACAGAATGTTGAATGGCAAATTGTTAGCTGCCAGATTTGATCCCCAAATGATCACTGGATGTGTGGAAAAGTGAAATGTATCAAAATCATAACATTTATAAACAGACTTTATAGCTTAGGAGGTTGGTGCATGCATTTCAAATAGTTTCCTTTTTGTTTTGGAAGGGTTTATAATACCAGATGAGTTTAATAGCATATGTATTATGTACTAAAGCGTTTCAGGAAAGACAGAAATTACATTTACAATACTCTTACTATGGATATTTGAAATATGCTTTTGCCTAGACAGATCTTAATCTTTGGCAATATAAAAAGTGCATAAAGTGAATACGGACTTTAATCCTGCTTATGGGAAAGTTAAATTAATAACCTATGGACATATCTTCTGTAGAGTTATAATTATTACTAAGTTATAATAATAATATGCACTTTCTTAAATAAACCTACAATAGTTTTACAAACAAGATTTCAGTTAAAGTTCACTTCCTAGAATATTAATAAGCTAGTTTTATCGAACCTTTTTATAAGAACACAATTGATTTTAAATTTATCTTTTTTAATGGATGGAGTGTAGTGTGCCAACATTATTTTGTTTAATTTAAGAAACCCTCAGTTATCACAGTATCTGTTAGGAGGTGGCAGGGAGAAAAGAGATTCAAACATAAAAACATTATAATTATATCAGTAAAAATAATTTGAGTATCTACATAGTTGACTTTTTAGATTTCTTGACTTTTAAAATTATGAGAAAAGTGCAGTATCTTGAAATCAAAGAAGTGATTTAAAAGAAATATAAGATAAAATGTTTTATTTACCATGGAATAGGGGAACAACTAAGTTTATATTACATAATTCAAATGATTACCATTAAGCACTTCATATTTGCATCTCAATTTGCAAGTCACAGTGTAGAATAGAGGCCAATGATTTATTTAATAATATTGAAAGTATTATTATAATATCCCACTAAGACCCAGAGTTTAAACATAACATGTAGAAAGATAGATTTCTTATATCTTAAAATGATTATATATAAAAAACTAAATATACATACTGCTCCATTAATGTAAAGTCTATCACACTGGGATATAGCTCAATAGTCTGAACTCCAAAGATGACTGGGAATATCTTTAAGGCATGAGGAAAAAAAAAAAAAAAAAACACATCCTTTTGAAAGATTTTAAATTTGCTCTCTGCAACTATCTGGATTATTGACCTGAGAAAACTTATTTTAATGGTTACAAACAAGTAAATATTGTTAAAATAATTTCTGTTTAAAAATAAAAAATTCATATCAAATTATAGCATAAGGATATTTATTTCCATTCCTCTCTTTCGTTATTCTCATTAGCATCACCCTGACTCTCCTTCTCAATTTTTGTAATATATTGTCCCCCCCAGGATATTCTAATATGTAAAACATTTCTATTATGAATTATCTAAAAACTCATGTTAGAGATAATTTAGTTGGGGGACTACAAATATATAGCATTTAGTGTGCTAACTCTAGTCACAGCTGCTTATTGGCCTGAGTGGAGAGGAATTCAAAGGGAGAGTTGGCCCAACTTCCACAGAAAATAGTGCTGATATGATGGAATATCTATGTTAGAGAATGGGGTTGGGCCTGCATGCTTATATAGTTTTATTTCATCTTTTTTCCAATTATATGTATTTATTGATTTCCCATCCCCAGGTCTTAACCTCATTCTCTTAAACAAAATAAGTTTTAGCTTAATATTAGTTTAAATCAATTTCAATGTATAAATTATTGTGACTATGTGAAGATTGTTCTTTGCTGTTCCACATAGTGTAACATGATTACATTTTCTTTCTTGGATAGCTGTTTGCCTTGTTTGTCTTTTGTTTTGTTTTTTGTTTGTTTGTTTTTCTGGAATTAATAATTGCTTGACATTTTTTACTTGATCGCATACTCTAATAGGGCAGATATCAATGTCTATTTTGTTCACTGATGTATCCTAAAGTAACTAGTACAACATCTGAAACATTAAAAGGTCAATGAACATTTCTCAAATTAAACATACTTATTTTCTACTCTGATTGAACTAAAAATTTCTCTCTATATGATCAGTCACATCAGTTAACTTCTTGGTTCCATTTTTTTTTTCCTTTGGTTCCATTTTTAATATTGGAGACACATCTCCTAAGCCTCTTTATTTTACTGCTTCTATCTAGACAAATTTCCTTTTGCCCTACTACATAGCTGGCTCATAGAATATTTATTTATTATCATCCTCAGAATTTTTGTCTTTTTCCTGTAAAAGATCTCTTAAATTTTGGATTACATAATATTCTTTGTCTTCGTTTCCTAATATGTTTTTGTGACAAAAACAAATTATCTAGTAACTTCCTGTGAAAAAATGTGTAGATGGAGGAATTTTTGCAACACTATATATTTGAAAATGGTAATGTGATAAAGTGGTCAGTTATTAAATTCTAGATTAGAAAATATTCTAATTTTTATGGCCTTTCAGATTTCCAGTAATGTTTTTATAAAGTCTGACATACTTGTGATATATACATGACATATTTTATATGACTTTCTGATCTAGAGACATTGTTTTATGGAAATATCTATTCTACATTTCTGACAAATTTGATATTTTTAATTCTTGAGTAAGTTCCTACTTTTTTTCTGAAATAGTTTTCCTCATTCAGACATAACATCTCCTCATTTAATTTTATAATTTTCTTATCCTTATCTTATTTTGGATTATTTTTTTTTTAATTCTGCTTTGTGGAAAATTTCCTCAGTTTTTTTCCCAAAATTATAGTTGCACCTTTTTTTTCCTTTTTAATTTTTTTTTTAAATACCAATTAGTTAACATACATTGTAATATTAGCTTCAGGTGTACATTATAATGATTCAACACTTCCATACAATAACCAGGCTCTTTACAACAAGTGCACTTTTTAATCCCTATCACCTATTTAACCCCCACCTCTGCCCATCCCTCTTCTGGTAACCATCAGTTTGCGCTCCATACTTTCTACACTTGAGTCTGTTTCTTATTTTGCCTCTCTTCATTTTCCTTTGCTCATTTGTTTTCTTCTTAAATTTCACATATAAGTGAAATCATATGATATCTGTCTTCCTCTGACTGATGTATTTCACTTAGCATTATATCCTCTACATCCATCTATGTTGTTGCAAATGGCAAGATCTCATTCCTTTTTATGGATGAGTAATATTCCATTGTGGAGATATATATATATATATATAATCTCATGTCTTCTTTATCCACTCATCAGGCAATGGACACTTGGACTATTTCCATAAATTAACTCTTGTAGATAATGTTGCTATAAACATCAGGGTGCATGTATTCATTTGAATTAGTATTTTTGTATTCTTTGGGTAAATAGCTAGTAGTGCAATTACTGGATCATAGGATAGTTCTATTTTTTAACTTTTCGAGGAACCTCCATACGGTTTTCCAGAGTGGCTGCACCAGTTTATATTTCCATCAACAGTGCAAAAGTATTCCTTTTTCTCCACATCCTCGTCAACACCTGTAGTTTTTTGTATTTTTGATTTTAGCCATTCTGACAGATGTGAGGTGATATCTCATTGTGGTTTTTATTAGCATTTCCCTGATGATCAGTGATGTTGAACATCTTTTTTATGTGTCTGTTGGCCATCTATAGATTTTCTTTGGAAAAATGTCTATTCATGTGTTCTGCCCATTTTTTAATTGAATTATTTGGGTTTTGAGTGGTGAGTTGTATAAGTTCTTTATATATTTCAGATACTAATCCTTTATCAGATATGCCATTTACAGATATCTTCTCCCATTCCATGGATTGGCTTTTAATTTTAATGATTGTTTCCTTTGCTGTGCAAAAGCTTTTTATTTTGATGAAGTTCCAAGTTTATTTTTGCTTTTGTTTCCCTTACCTCAGGAGACATATCTAGTCAGAAGTTTCTATGACCCATGTCAAAGAGGTTGCTGCCTGTGTTCTCCTCTAGGGTTTTTATGGTTTCCTATCTCACATTTAGGACTTTAATCCATTTTGAATGTATTTTTGTGTAGAGTGTAAGAAAGTGATTCAGTTTCATTCTTTTGCATGTTGCTATCCAGTTTTCCCAACACCATTTGTTAGAGACTGCTTTTATTCCATAGGGTATTCTTTTCTGCTTTGTTGAAGATTGACCATATAGTTGTGGGTTTCTTCTCTTTTCTATTGATTTACATGTCTATTTTTGTGGTCATGTCATACTGTCTTGATCCCTACAGCTTTGTAATAAACTTGAAATCTGGAATTGTGATGCCTCCCAGCTTTGCTTTTCTTTTTCAAGGTTGCTTTGAATATTCAGGATCTTTTGTGGTTGATACAAATTTTAAGGTCGTTTGTTCTAGCTCTGTGAAAAATGCTGTTATTTTGATAGGGTTTGCATTAAATGTATAGATTGCTTTGGGTAGTACAGACATTTTAATAATATTTGTTCTTCCAGTTCATGAGCATGGAATGTCTTTCCATTTCTTTGTGTCATCTTCAATTTTTTTCATCAGTGTTTTATAGTTTACAGAGTACAGATTTTTCACCTCTTTGGCTAGGTTTATTCCTAGGTATCTTATGGATTTTGGTGCAATTGTAAATTGGATTGAGTCCATATTTTCTCTTTGTGCTACTTCATTAATGCAACAGATTTCTGTATATTGATTTTGTATCCCATGACTTTATTGAATTCATGTATCACTTCTAGCAATTTTTTGGTGGAGGTTTTCAGGGATTTCTATATAGAGTATCATATATTCTGCAAACAGTGAAAGATTAACTTCTTTCTTGCTGATTTTGATGCCTTTTATTTCTTTTTGTTGGCTGATTGCTATGGCTAGGACTTCTAGTATTATGTTAAATAACTGGTGAGAGTAGACATCCCTGTTTTGCTCCTGACTTTAAAGGAAAAGCTCTGTTTTTCCCCATTGAGGATATTAGCTGTGGGTTTTTCATATATGGCCTTTATTATGTTCCTTTTAAACTTACTTTGTTGGAGAGTTTTTATCATGAATGGATGTTGTATTTTATCCAATGCTTTTTCTGCATCTACTGAAAGGATCATATGGTTCTCATCCTTTTTTTTTTTTAAATTAATGTGGTCTATCACATTGATTGATATGTAAATATTGAACCACACTTGCAGTCCAGAAATAAATCCCACTTGATCATGGTGAATCATTCTTTTAATGTTCTGTTGGATTCAGTTTGCTAGTTTTTTATTGAGAAATTTTGCATCTGTGCTCATCAGGGCTATTGGCCTGTAGTTGTCTTTTTTAGTGCAGTCTTTATCTGGTTTTGGTGTCAGGGTAATGCTGGCCTCCTAGAATGAATTTGGAAATTATCCTCCCTTTTCATTTTTTTTTTGGAATAGTTTGAGAAGAATAGGTATTAACTCTTTCTTAAATGTTTGATAGAATTCACCTGTGAAGCCATCTGGCCCTGGAGTTTTGTTTGTTGGGATCTTTTTGATTACTGATTTAAATTCTTTACTGGTTATCAGACGAGATCGGGCACGCTCAGGGTGGGATCGATCTGTTCAATTTTTCTATTATTTCTATTTGTATTTCTTCCTCTTCCAGTTTGGTAGTTTTCTAGGAATTTATCCATTTCTTGTAGGTTGTTCAATTTATTGGCATATAGTTTTTCATAACATTCTCTTATAATCCTTTGTATTTCTGCAGTGTTGTTTGTTATTTCTCCTCTCTCATTTGCAATTTTATTTATTTGGGCCCTTTATTTTTCTTTTTGATAAGCCTGGTTAGGGGTTTATCAATTTAATTTTTTTTTCAAAGAACCGTCTCCTGGTTTCATTAATCCGCTGTATTATTTTTGAGATTCTATATCATATGTTTCTGCTCTGATCTTTATTTCTGTCTTTCGGCTGGCTTTAGGCTTCATTTGTTATTCTTTTTCTGAAAAAAGAATAAATCAGAGATGATTTATTCTAGCTCATTTAGGTGTAAGGTTAGGTTGCTTATTCGAGGTTTTTCTTTCTGCTTAAGGTATGCATGTGCTGATGGGGCACCTGGGTGGCTCAGTCAGTTAGGCATCTGCCTTCAGCTCAGGTCATGATCCCAGGGTCCTGGGTTTGAGCCCCGCATTAGGCTCTTTACTTTGTGGGGAGTCTGCTTCTCCCTCTGCCTGCCACTCCCCCTGCTTGTGCTCTCTCTTTCTCAAATAAATAAATGAATAAATAAATCTAAAAAAATTAAAAAAAAAAGGTATGCATGTGCTGCTATGAACTTTCCTCTTAGGACCACTTTTGCTGCAACCCAAAGGTTTTGGACCTTTGTGTCTTCATTTTTCATTTGCTTCCATGTATTTTTGATATTTCTTTGATTTCCTGGTTGACCCATTCATTGTTTAGTAGAATGTTGTTTAACCTTCATGTATTTGTTGTCTTTCCAGATATTTTCTTGTGGTTGACTTTAAGCTTCATAGCGCTGTGATCAGAAAATATGCATGACATAATCTCAAATTTTTTTGTACTTTTTGAGACCTGATTTGTGAACTGGTATGCAATCTATTCTAGAGAATGTCTCATGTGCACTTGAAAAAAATGTGTGTTGTGCTGTTTTAGGATAAAATATTCTGAATATATCTGTTAAGTCCATCTGGTTCAGTGTGTAATTCAAAGGTATTGTTTCCTTGTTGATTTTCTGTTTAAATGATCTGTCCATTGATGTAAATGGACAGTCCCCTACTATTGCTGTAGTATCTATTACTTCCTTTATGTTTGTTATTGTTTTATATATTTGGGTGCTTGCATATTGGTGCATAAATATTTACACTTGAGAGATCCTTTTGTTGGATTGTCCCCTTTATTATGATATAGTGTCCTTTTTCTCTTGTTACAGTCTTTATTTTAAAGTCTAGTTTGTTCAATGTAAGTATTGCTACTCTGGCTTTCTTTTGACACCCATTTGCATGATAAATATTTCTCCATCCCCTCTCTTTCAATCTGCAGATGTCTTTAGGTCTAAAATGAGTTTCTTGTAAGCAGTATATTGATGAGTCTTGTTTTCTTATGTATTCTGACACCCTATGTTTTTTGATTGGAGAATTTAGTTAATTTACACTCAGAGTAATTATAGATAGATACGTATTTAGTGCCATTTTATTACCTGCTTTGTCATTGTTTCTGGTGATTTTCTCTGTTCCTTCCTTGTTTTAGTCACTTTCGGTCTTTTTTTTTTCACTCAAAGAATCCCCTTTAATATTTCCTGCAGGATTGGTTCAGTGATCACAAATTTCTTTAGTTTTGTTTGTCTGGGAAACTCTTTATCTCTCCTTCTATTCTGAGTGATAACCTTGCTGGATAGAGTATTCTTGGCTCCAGATTATTCCCATTCAGCACATTGAATGTATCATGCCACTTCTGGCTTGCTAAGTTTCTGTGGAGAGATCTGCTGCTAGCCTTATGGGTCTTTTCTTATAAATTAAGGACTTCTTTTGTCTTGCTGCTTTTAAGATTTTTCCTTTATCACTATATTTTGCAAATTTAATTACAGTATGTCTTGGGGTTGCCTTTTTTTCCTTCTCTTTATTTTTTAATAATTGGAGTTCTCTGTATCTTCAGGATTTTGATGTTTGTTTCCTTCCCCAGTTAGGGAAGTTTTCAGCTATGATTCCCACAAATAAATTTTCTTTCCCCTTTTCTCTCTCTTCTTCTTTTGGGACTCTTATAATAATACAAATGATATTATGCTTGATGGAGTCATTGAATTCCCTAAGTCTACTCTCATGTTCCGTAATTTTTCTTTCTCTTTTTTGTTCACCTTCATTACTTTCAATTATTTTGTTTTCTTTTTTTTTAAGATTTTTAAATTTATTTATTTGACAGAGAGAGAGATAGCGAGAGCAGGAGCACAATCAGGGGGAGTGGGAGAGGGAGAAGCAGGCTTCCCGCTGAGCAGGAAGCCCGATGTGGGGCTCAATCCCAGGACCCTGGGATCATGACCTGAGCCGAAGGCAGATGCTCAATGACTGAGGCACCCAGGTGCCCCCAATTATTTTGTTTTCTATATAACTTATTTGTTCCCCTGTTTCTTCCATCCTGTGTTCATTGCATCAAGCCTATTTCCAATTTCAGTTATTGCTTTTTTCATCTCTGATTTATTCTTTTTTCACTCTTTTATCTCTGTGGTAAGGGTCTCCCTGAACTCTTTCATTCTTTTAGCAGGCCTAGGTAGTGTCCTTATGATTGTTTCTTTAAATTCTCCATTAGGCATGTAACTTACATCTGTTTTGCTTAGATCTCTGTTGGTGACCTTATCTTGTTCTTTCATTTGGGATGAATTCCTCCATCTTGGCATTTTATCTAATTCTCTGCCTTGTCGTGTGTGTTAGAAAAGCACATTATGTTTCCTGCTCCTGAAAGTAATGGCTTTATGAAGAAGAGATCATGTAGTAGCCAGAGTCTGGTATTTCAGGTGTGTCTCTGGTGTGTGTTGTCTGTTCTATGCTGTTGTGTTTTATCTGCTCTATCCTTCAGGCCAGTCATCTGCAGAGGCTCTCCTTGCCTGCAGAGGGCAGTCCTTGCACCTTGGCCAGAATGTGGCAAGTTTTAATTAGGTCTGCTCTGGTCTGCTTGTGAAATAAGACCTGATGCTACTTCCAGTGGAATTCAGCCCTCTCTCTGCTTGGGAGATAGGGTGTGGACAGGGATTTCTTCTGGTCTTCTGGTGAAGGGGCCCTCTATGCTGGAACTGAGGCAAGCTTGATTGAGACAGGTAGTTCCTCCAGAAAACAATGGTGTGGGACTTGGTATATGCATGTTAGGCAGCCAGTGTCAGTACTGCTTTGCTTCCAGCAGATGGTTCTGCATTTATGCTGAGAGACAGTAGAGAGAAAGACATCTTCCATGAATGTTGCCTCTCAAGGATGTGCTCCAAGAGGAGCAAATAATCTCTCCATTGTCTGTCACAAGCATTCTTCAGATCATTGTTTCCATGCCTTCTGCCTTCAGCTTGTTGCCTGCCTTCTCTTCAAGAGTAGCTCAGCACCCTCTGGGCTCTATTCCAGCCAAGCCCTCCTACCATTAAAACTCAAGACTTTTGGGGTGCCTGGTGGCTCAGTCGGTTAGGCAGCTGCCTTCAACTCAGGTCATGATCCCAGGGTCCTGGGATTGAGCCCTGCATCAGGCTCCTTGTTCAGCAGGGAGTCTGCTTCTCCCTCCGCCCCTCTCCACAACTTGTGTTCTCTCTCTCTATCAAATAAATAAAATCTTAAAAACAAAAAACAAAAAAACAAAAAACCTCCAGGCTTTAAGCCCCGCAGCTTACAAGAACACAGAAATCAGCTCTTCTCATTTTCCTAGCTAATGGCTTTGGGAGAATGTTCTCTTTGTTCTTTCCCCTGTGTGTTCCTCTCTTCTTCTCTCTCTCTCTCCTTTCTCTGCCAGCATGGCTCCTTCCTCTCTTCAGGACCGGTGATCCATTTCTTCCCCAAACCACATCTCTGCACTTCCTACCTTCTTTGATGTGGTCTCTTTCTACCTGTAGTTGTGGAGATTGTTCTGTCAGTCTTCAGGTTGATTTCTGTGTTATTTAGGATGATTTAATAGTTAATCTAGTTGTGTTTATGAGAGGAGATGATTTAGGGTCACCTTCTTCTGCTACCATCTTCCTTACCTCTCTATAATTTTTATGCTATTTTATTTTTCTTTTCAAATTTCAGATTCTTTGAATATCACTTTTTAAGAATATATTCATAGTATCTAGTTAACTTTATCATCGATACTTTATCTGTTCATATCCAAGTGAATAGATTTATAGTTTTTATTTTCTTAAAGTTATATTCTGGTCTGTTGAATGTTCTCTTTGATTTTTTTAAAATTAAGTTTTTTTTTTTTTATTTTTAAATTTTTGAGTTAGAAGCTTTCCAAGATTATTGATTTTATATTTTTTGATGAGGTACTAAAAATACTCATTAGAAGCAGCTGTTATGTTGGCACAACTTCCCAACAAAATGTAACCTAAGCAAAGGAAAAAACATACTTACAGACACAGAGTCTTGAAAGACTATGGTATTTTAGGAAACATAATTATGTAAGTGTGGCTAATCTGGGTATCAGAAGGAAAAAAGAAAACTAGTCTGTGCAAAGAACTCTCAGGAAATTAAAGCATTGAAGTATTAATAAATAAATAAATAAATAAATAAATAAATAAATATATATATATATATATATATATAGAGAGAGAGAGAGAGAGAGAGAGAGAGAGAAACCCAGTGTAGAACAGTATAGTATAATGAATTTGTTACCCAGAGTAGTTATCAGGAGATGTAGTTTGTTTTGGCAGTGTGAACTTTAACATATCCCTTAATCTGTGTAACTAATTTATTGGTTTGGGACAACTTTCATTTTCCTTCCAACTCTGATTTCATTGATGAAATGTTAACAACCACAGGAACAAGGCCCAGTTGGTAGATTCCTTTGAAATTTAGAAACTTATGCATCGTACTGGTAATTTGAAGACCCTTACCAATGGCATTTTTTTTCCTACCCACATCATAGGATGCTTCACACATTGCTCCAAATGTAAACTCACTCAATTCTATTCTGTCAAAGAGTCCTAGGTTCTGATGAATCAAGAACCATGGAATTCCAATGATACTATAAACTTTATCATCATTTAGCCCAACTACCTAACTCATGCTGAATCCTTTCAACAACATATCTCCCAGTGGCTATCTTTTGCTTGAATATTTCAAGTGATATTCAGCAAGGCACTCTCAAATACATGGCCATGCCTTAGACTGCTGTGACAATTATTTCTTATACCATTACTGTGGTCATAGTTCTAGTTTTAATGGCTTGGGAGGTTGTGATTGAGTGAAAACTATCATGAAGTGTTATTTTAAGAAATGCAGATAATGGATTTCCAGTGTGTCACCCAGTGTGTGGCTCTTTGGTGCTCAGAATATGTTAGTGATTCTTTGCCCTTCAAATAATTGAAGGTAGAAATTAAATGATCTTTCTTTCAAATTTAGGCTTATCTTCTCAGTGTGAACCAACCCGCATACCAGTAATTATGCTTCAGCTAAGAGGTCTTTTAAGTTCACTAAAATTTGAGGCTGTTCCAACTAGTTTATTTGTTTTGTTTGTTCATTTGTTTAGCATTCTTAGAATATGAAAAAGTCATTATGACACTTTGAAAGTGGAAACACAGACAGCAATGAGGAGGTTGTTGAAATCATCCAGGAAGAGATGATAGAGGTTAGGTTAGCATAGCAGCTGAGAAGATTGAAAGAGAGATTTCAGGTAGGTTCTGGTGGTAAAGTCCATAGAACATTCTAATGGATTAGAGTATAGCTGGGAGAGGAAAAGTGAATCAAGTTTGATGTACTGGTATTTGGTTTGAATGGCAGAGGTGATTATGGTGCCATTTACTGTGATGGAGAAGACTAGTTGGAAAACACATATTGTTTTAGACTTAAGTTTGAAATGACTAAAAGATATCCGAGAGATCTTAATTAGAATGTTGGCTGAAGATGGCTAACACAAAACTTATCTCACTTTCAAATCATAACTTAACCTCAAAAGGGCAGCTAGTCATTTAGACAATACCTCTTTTTGCTTATCAGTTTGCTCTCCTACTGTCTTTGATTGGTGATTCCTAAAATTAATGTGCACACAAATCACTTGAAGATCTTATTAAAATGCAGCTTCTAAAAATCTTGTGAGACCTGAGAATCTGCATTCCTAACAAGATCTAAGTGACACTAATGTTATTGTCTGATTCACTCTGAGTATCAAGGTGTAATCTAGACAAAACTTTCCCAGTTTTATTTAATCTTATATTTCCCAATGCTCTTTCCTCACTCAGCTGATAATACTGTGCCTTATTTAAGGAGAAAAAATATTAAATCAGAAGAGAATTTTTGCATTCTTCAACCATTAAATCTAACAACCCACTCACCCAGGAGGTCTTTCCTCTTTCAAAAGCGGGCTTCTGTATAAGTCCAATCCCTCTACTTATTTATTACATTGTAGCTCCTCTCACTTTCTCAAAAACATCAATTCCATAATTGCTACCTCCTTTCCTAACAACATTACATTTTCACTCTTTACTGAATCATTCTCTTTATACTTACCTGCTGAGATATACCTTTGCGTTAAGATAAAAAAAAAAAAAAAAAAAAGTGTATTGGTATTTCCTTTGCTGCTTTATTTCTCCAAAGTAAAACTTTCCAAAAAAGCATATACTTTTTTCTCCAATTACATTCTTTCCATTTTGTGATGATGGTTTTAGTAAGTAGTTATTGTTAAGACCAATAATTTTCTTTACATTGTTAAATCTAATGGTAAATTCTCAGTTCTCTTTTTATCTCATCTATCAAGATCATTTACATAGTTCTTCTTGAAACACTATCTTCCCTTGGCCTTTGTGAAACCAACTTCCCTTTGATTTTCCTCTGACTTAACTGGTTTGCCTTCTTTTCCTTTTTGACCTCTAATTTTAGAGTACCTTAGACCTCAGTTGTAGGACCTTTTATCCATATACAGCTCCCTAGGTCATCTCATAATGTTTCATGGCTTTAATTAGTACATGTGCTCCTGATACCCAGAAATACATTTTTAGCCCAGATATTTCCACTGACCTATAGTCATATATGTAAGGTGACTGTGTAATTTATTGTTCAAATTAGAGCACTTTTGAATGTGAATGTAATTATTTTGTGACAACATGTATAAATGAAGACTGATGCTGGCCAAACAAATTTTTATGATCACCACATTTATAACCAATTGCTTACCCACCATACATATTTGGATTTTATGACACAGAGAGTTGTGAACAAATATCCATTTTTGTCTTCTTGTGTGGAAATAGAACACTGGATCTTTAGCTGAGAATATAACTTACTAAAATAAGAACTCTATTTCCAAACTTCTCTTGCCATTGGATGTAACAAGGTGACTAAAGTGCTGAGCAATGAAATATAAAGTAAACTGTTATGTACAGCTTCTAGGAAGTAGCTTAAATATATTGGGTATGCCCTTCTTACATCATTTTCCTTATTCTGCCTAGATTATGAGTGCAGGAGTCATTTAGAATCCTTAGGTAGAAGCCACATATTGAGAATAGCAATACAAAAAGACAGAAGTAGTTTGGATATTAATACTTCATGAGCCATCAAACTAGCCCCCATGGACTCCTTTTGTTTATGTGAAAGATAAACACCTATATTGTTCTAACTGCTGTTAATTTAATTTTTATTACAGTTGAATCTAATCCTTATTAATAAAAGTGTCTAACATTTATTAGTTTATTCATTTATTTATTTGACAAATATTTATTAAATGGCTGGCACTGTTCTGGGCATTTGGGATACAATACTGAACACAAAAGGGGTCTCCTCAGAGCTTTAATGCTGATAGATTCTTACAAATATAATAAAAGATCAGCATACTAAAAATAATAAATAAATTATATAGTATGTTAAGTGATAAAGGCTAAGGAAAAAAATGAAAAATAGATAATGGGGAATGGGTTTAAAATTCTGGTCATAGAGGTGTCGGGTTTGGCCAGCAAACCCCAAGACGACAAATGAAAAGATTACTCCAGACACCTTAGTAGGAGAAAGGAGAGGCCTGGGGACCAGATGCTCTAGTGGCGAAAGGCCCTGTGCCAAGCTTTGTCTCCACTTTTATTGGGGTCTTAGCAATACATCAGGCACAAGCGCAAAACAAGGAGGAAAGTGTAACTTTAATGGTCAAGATAATAATACATGGGGCAGCGTGTGAGAAGGGCGAGGAGGCAAAAAGTCCGTGAAGTACGTGACTACCACAGGTGCCTGTTTTTCTTCAAAACTTAAACATTTACTCCCTAGTTGTGAAACTTGAGCCGCAGTAAGAATCTGGTCGCTTTCAGCCAAGAAACTTCAAAGGAGGCCCAGCATTCTGGGCACTCCTCCTTTGCTTTTCAATTAGTCTCATCCAGGGAGGCATATACAAATCAGATTTTGTCTATCCAGGCACTGTGAATTCCCACAATAGGGGAGGGTTAATAGTCTAAATGAGGTAAGAATCCTTCTTAGGCAGGTAAGAGTAAGTAAAGAATTGAACAGGTGAGCAGTTGACCCATAAATGTATCTGGAGGAAGGTCCTTCCAGGCAGAGGGGATAGTCATACAGAGACCCTTGGTTAGGAGTATGCTTGTTATAAATAAAGAAGCTAGTGAAGCAGGAATTGACTGTTTCAGGGAGAGTACTGGAGATTAGGTCTGAGAGGTAGTGCAAAGCCAGATCATGGTAAAAGCTGGCTTTTGCTCTGCGTAAAATAGAGCTACTGCAAGATTTTGAGCAGAAAAGTGATATGATCTGACTTTAGTTTTAATACAATTCCACTAGCAGTGATGTCAGATTTTACTGTGGTGGTAAGGGATGTGGAGGAAAGGGTAGAAACAAGGAGACCAGTTTGTAGGCTACTGTATTAATCAAGGTGAGGAATAATGTTTGTAAACTCAACATGTCCTAAATGCAATGCCTGATTCCCCACCACTGTCCCCTCATCAAAAAGGTCTTTATGCAGACTTCTGTAACTCAGTAGGTACTTTGTTCTTCCAAGCACTTAGACCAAAAACTTTGGGTTCATTTGGATTCATTCAGAGATGAAAGCTCAGAGAAACATACTAACATACAGATTTTATGCAAGTTGTTCCTGGGTCCCAGTTCCATCTCTGTCCTTCTCTCTCTTTTTGTTTTTTCTTTTTAAGATTTTACTTTTAAGTAATCTCTACACCCAGCATGGAGCTTGAACTTACAACCCTGAGTTCAAGAATTGCATGCTCTACTGACAGAGCCAGCTGGGAACCCTGTCCTTCTCAGTTTTGTTAGCCATTTTTACAATTGTTGGATAATATAATATTCTCCCCATAAACTCTTTCTCTATGACTAAGAGTTCACATTGGGTTTCTGTCACTAGGAGACATCTTATTACCAAAGTCTTTAAAAATACATACAATAAGAGTTCACTAATATTTGTTAACTTGAAATAAAATAGAATTTCTATTAATTATCCATTTGCTGAGTAATTATTAGGTGCTTACTTGTACCATTTTAATTCAAATATTAAAAACAAGATAACTGGCTTATCTTGTCTCTCTTTAGAAACCAAGAAGAGGGCCACCTGGGTGGCTCAGTCGGTTAAGCATCTGCCTTTGGCTCAGGTCATGATCCCAGGGTCCTGGGATCGTGTCCCACATAGGGCTTCCCTCTCAGCCTGGAGTCTGCTTCTCCCTCTCTCTCCTTCTGCTTGTGCTCTCTCTGTCAAATAAATAAAATCTTTAAAAAAATAGAAATAAGAAGAAATATCCATCAGTACTTTTGATTTTATGATTATATAAATAGTACTTCACCAAAGAAGTATTAAGTGAAGAATATGAGCATAATTTTGCATTATGACCTGTCACTGCCTCTTAAATGTGTTATACTCCTTGCCTGGAGTGTGCTATGAATTTAAATGAATTTTAATTAATTTAAAACCACAATTAGATAATTGTAAGTGTAAAAAAAAAAACTATGATTTCCCATCAAATAGATAGCAGCCATTGTTAAAGTTATAATTTAAAGATTTCATTTCTTTTACTTCCATTATTTTCCAGTTTATACAATAATAGAAGAGGTGTGTTTAAAGGGAATTTATGGGGCGCCTGGGTGGCTCAGTTTGTTAAGTGACTGCCTTCGGCTCAGGTCATGATCCTGGAGTCCCGGGATTGAGTCCCGCATCAGGCTCCCTGCTCAGCAGGGAGTCTGCTTCTCCCTCTCCCGCTCCCCCCTCTTGTGCTCTTTCTCTCTCTCACTCTCTCTCTCAAATAAATAAAATCTTTAAAAAAAATAAAATAAAGGGAATTTATGTAATTTCACTCTTTTTTTTTTTTTTTTTTAAGTGATACAGACTAAAATAGTCTTACTAGCAGAGTCAGATTAATACCCGGTGACACTATATACAGAAAACATTATAGTATGTTCCCTTAACTCAATATAATTAAACATAGAACCAAAAGAAAAGTATAAATAAATGTAAGGGATTCAAATAATTCTAACTTTTCATCTGATGAGTAAAATGATTTTCTTTAAACATAAACTTCATAGTCTATCACATGGGTAATCCAGCACAGAGACAAAAGAGATAGCCACTTCTGGGATTATTTCACCTCTCTTGAAATCTGTATAATTTACAAAGAACTTAAAAATTTTGTACCAAGTGGGGATGCCTGGGTGGCTCAATCGGTTAAGCGTCAGCCTTTGGCTCAGGTCATGATCTCAGGGTCCTGGGATCGAGTCCCACATCGGTCTCCTTGCTCAGCGGGGAACCTGCTTCTCCCTCTGTCTGCAGCTCCCCCTGCTTGTGCTCTCTCTCTCTCTCTCTAATAAATAAAGTCTTTAAAAAAATTTTATATGAAGTGAAATAAGTCAGAGAAAGACAAACACCTTAAGATTTCACTTATATGTAGAATCAAAAACAGGAAAAAAATTAACAAACAACAATAAGAAATAGACTCTTAAATACAGAAGACAAACTGGTGGTTGCTAGAGGGGAAGTGGGTTGGGGGATGGGTAAAACAGATGGAAATTGAAAGGTACAAACTTCCAATTATGTAACAAGTCATGAAAGATGAAAAGTACAGCATAGAGAATATAGTTAATAATATTGTGATAACAGTGGATGGTGACAGATGGTGGCTACACTTATAATGGTGAGCACTAAGTAATGTATAGAATTGTCTAATCACTATATTGGATACCTGAAACTCATATATCATTATATGTCGACTATACTTCAATAACAAATGTAAAAAATATATAGATGTATTAAGACACCAAAAGAAAATAATTTCACCATTCAGAAGAATGATTCAATTAGTTTGAAATTAAGGTAATAAGATTCAGGGGTTTAAAAAGAGAGAGAAACAAATTATTAGGAGGAATCCATTACTAAACTTCATGTCAGTATAATTCTAGAATTCATGCTAATAAAGCTTTGTTGATAATGTTTACTCTTTTGTAGATCACTTTACACTTTCAAATAATTTTAATCCAGTTTTAAAAGGAATAATGTATTTCTAATTTATTTAATTCACAATGGAAGAATAATCTGAAAAATGATTAAATATTCTTATATTATCTCAGAGACACAGATAACACACAGAAAAAAAATAATTTCTCTCTACAGTTCTTTCCTTAGCTTATGAAGGAATACATGTGATCATTAGGACTTGTTTCCTATTTAAAAAATAGAAAGGTAAAATAGGTTGATGCATAATATTACAGTTACCTAATTCTGTTTTGTGTCTCAAGAGTGACATAAATGTCACATGCATTCATACAAAGCACATCTTTACAGCTTATTCTTCCCTGGTGGAAAACGCATTAATAGTTATGCCTTTCTTTTTTTACTGTTTATTAAGATAAATAGTTATAAACTTTTTATTCTCCTATGTTCCAAGAGTGTAGTTTAGAGTACAATTTATGAATTTAAAAATGAAATAAAAATAAATACCTATAATGGCATTCAAATCTTTATGACATTTTATATAATTTTTGTTTAAAGGAATGATTTAAACTATAACACATGTAGACAATTCACAATTTTGGGAATCTGGGGAATAATTCACTATGAACATTCATTCTATTTGTCATATACACATATACACAATATATATACAACACACACAAATCCCATTTTTATTATCATTTTATTTTAGTTTATAAATGAAATTTTTACTTTTCTTTAATGGATTATATGAACAACTGACTGGTGAAAATGATTTAAAAACACTACATAAACATTTACTTAAGTCATAAAAGATAACATTTATTTTTGTTCTCAGTAACCTATCATTTAGAGACTCATCTCCATGTATTTGATTATTGGTGCCACACATATTTATATTTCCAAAAAAATAAAATGAAACAGGAAAATTACCTTGTTTTTCTTGCTTTTATATGCAACTTGTGAAAAAATATTCACATTTTACAAATATGTAATGAACGGATGAAATTAATGTAAACTATTTGCAATTTATAACTACATAGATTGTATACATCTATAAAAATATGAAATTTACACAACAAAAATGAGACAATGTGTATGCATATATAGATAAAAAAAGGAAGGAAGAGGAGGGAGGAATGAAGAAAGGAAAGAAAGAAGGAAGGAAAGAGAAAAAAATATACAAAGTTATACAAAGTTATGAATTTTCCCAAAGGAAAAATATGATGTTCAACCCAGAATCAACTTTATTAAACTTTCTCTGATCCGAAAATTGCTTAGAAGTTTAGTTGTTCATATGACTAAAACATTAAAATAGAAATTTCAAACCAAACTTATGAAGATTTTTAAAAGCCATTTGATGAATTTATAAGCCAAAACAGCATAGCATTGTTCATTTATAAATCATTGCATTTTAGAAACTGATTCAAACTTAAAAGATTGTAAGACTTGGGCATCTTTTATTAAATTTATGCCCCTGTGTCTTGATTATAACTTAAAATTATAAATAATTCCAATTCTAACATATGTTGTAAAGTTTCTATTGCAAGATTATTTGTGTTTAACATCAATAATCTAAAGTTTATTTACATTTTATTCTCCCTTGTCTTGTCTTCATTTTTAATAGCTGTTGATTGATTTAAACATTCTTCAATACTACACACCTAAAAGAAAAAAAATAAGAGCTATTTATTAGGTATGTAAACATGAAACAGAAATGACCCCATTCATTTATTCTTCATCCCTTTGGTCAATAGACACATTCTCTCAGGAGTGTTAATGGTGATCATGTCTCCTCTGGAACTTTGGCTCAGTTCCTAGCATCTTCATTTTCCCCTTCCCAAGGAGACCTAGGAGTGGGCCTGAGACTGATAGCAGCTCAAATGTGGTGCTTACCCTAGAAGCCCTTGTGTGTGATCAGAGATTGCAGTTTAACAGTAAAATCCTCTCTGCCCACACACCCTATTCTATTCTTTTCCATTTTATTCTTGCCTATTTGTATCCATCAAAGAAAAAGAAAAAAAAAAAAAATAGCTCACTAATCCACAGCTATTTTATTAGAAACAGAGAAAAGTGAGTCTAAATAACTTAACCACATTAACTTATTTAGGTAGATAACCACACTAACTTATTTAGGTGGATAAATTCAATAAATCACAACATATCTGGATTCATAACTAATACCAGTCTAAAGTAATATTTGGATTCATTTTGAACTAAAATATACTTACTGCTTACACTATGAAAAGTTATTTTCTTTTCCAACGTTTTCCAAAATGTTAATAAAAATATTAAATACTACTAGGGTGCCTGTGTGGCTCAGTCAGTTAAATAGTTGACTCTTGATTTCAGCTCAGGTCATGATCTCAGGGTCGTGAGATTGAGCCCCACGTTGGGCTCCACACTGGGCATGGAGCTTGCTTAGGATTTGTTCCCTCTCCTTCCCTGCCCTTCCCCCCCACTTGTGCTCTCCCCCTCTCTCTCAAAAATAAATAAATAAATAAATAATAAATAAATTCTACTGATACAGGCATTTTGGTACATTATTTTAATACAAAATTTGTTTTATTTATTTTATAACATGTAGTTAAAGGTTATGAGGTGAGAGGTTGATTGCTCTACAATTAAGTATATAAATCATAAATTTATAGGAGACATATATTTAACTTTTATGATAAACTAGGAAATAGCAGAAAGACCACCTAGTCCTGAGGTTAATTATTTTACTATAGTACATAAAAACATTTGAAGTCATTATGAAAATAATTATATTTTAGAATGTCTTATAAACTATTCAACAAATGTAAGAAATAATGATATTTTACTTGGAAAACCATGGTTAGAATTTCAGTGGTTTCAAAATATGGCCATAAGCTATTAAAAATGCCTTAGCCTCTAACAAAATAACTAGAAATGAATTTTAGCTAATCTACCGAAGAATTTCAGTCCAAATGTAAAATTTAAAAGCAGGCTACCAAACTAAAAGAGCACTAATGTATGAGTTTTTAGAATTCCCTTTCACATATTTCTGGTGTATACATATACATATTATAGATCTGGCAACAAATATTCATTAATTTAACATAGTTCCAAAGAAATACAGGTCAAATTTTCTACTTCTCTGCATAGGTGACTGGATGATACTCACATCTGTGCACATTCTTGCCAAACACTGTCCTGATATCTCATATTTCATATCTTTCAGTCCGGTGTATGGCCTCATCTGTACCTTTCCTCCCTTTCATCTCTCCACAAAAAGTTTGGCTGCCAACTGTACCTGGCTAAACAGCCTTCTCCGTCATGAAGATTTCTTTTGAAATCAAAATAAAACTTTGCCGTTTCCTTAGCACATATGTGGTTATCTTTGTTATAAAAAATCCACCCTGCAACTAATATGAATCTAGCCTTCTCTCCCTCTAAATATTAAGTTCCTAAGAGGCCAAGATCACCCATATATGATATGTTCACATCTATTCACCTTTCTATTTCTCCTATCATTTGATATGTGCTAATGGTGCTAAAATACATTTTTGTTGACTTCAGCTAAATTGGTTTAAAACACATACCACTCTGATACATCCTTACTAGGTGTGTGGCATTAGGTAAATTAGTTACCTTTCTGAGCATTAGTTTTCTCATCCCTCAGAAAAAGTTAATAATACCTACTTATAAGGAATTTCACAATATAAGTGTAAAAATGATTATCACAGTGCATTACATATAGTAGTGGAGTTATTCAGGAAATGTTTGTTCCCTTAATCTAGAAGAGCTCTTAAAAGTTATGATATGCCTACATGTGGCTACAACATTCTGTTTGCATTAGATAGCATCGTTTTATTTATTTTTTATATATTTTTTAAAGGTTTTTTTTTAAGATTTTATTTATTTATTTGACACAGAGAGAGAGAGAGAGTACAAGCAGGGGGAGTGGCAGGGAGAGGGAGAAGCAGGCTCCTGCTGAGCAGACAGCCCGACTTGGGGCTTGATCCCAGAACCCTGGGGCTCCAACCCAGGACCCTGGGATCATGACCTGAGCCGAACGTAGATGTTTAACCGACTGAGCCACCCAGGTGCCCCAGATAGCATCATTTTATTAATTGCCTGGAGGTGATTATATTTTCATATAATTTTCAGTTGAGATACTTCTTCTTTTATTATTTTATTTATTTGACAGAGAGAGAAAGAGCACAAGCAGGGGGAGCAGGTAGGGAGAGGGAGAAGCAGGGTTCCGCTGAGCAGAAATCCCAACATGGGGCTCAATCCCAGGACCCTGAGATCATGACTTGAGCTGAAGGCAGATGCTTAACTGACTGAGCCACCTAGGCGCCCTGAGACACTATTTTTTTTTTAAAGATTTTATTTATTTATTCATGAGAGACAGAGAGAGAGAGAGAGAGAGAGAGAGAAGCAGGCTCCCAAGGAGCAGGGAGCCCAATGCGGGACTCGATCCCAGGACCCTGGGATCATGACCTGAGCCTAAGGCAGACGCTTAACCATCTGAGCCACCCAGGCGCCCCCGAGATACTATATTTTATACAGATATTATTCCCACTTATGAGGAGCTCACTTAAGTGGCCTTTGTCAGAATACAGTATTAAAGCATTTCAAATATTATTCTAATTCATGTTTCTTTAAGTTTTCTTATACATTTATGTGCCATTTATATATATTTTTTTATTTATTTAACATAGTTGTTTAGGTTTTCTTATAAAAGCTGACCATATATTAATTATTAATGATGTGCATTAACTGTCACATATTTGGCAAAAATGTTTCTGCCTTTTAAAATTATGTCATTTTGTGCTGTACATAACTTGAAAAATGTACATTGTCAGATATATGGATTCTGTTCTTTATGTCTTATATTTAGTCTTTGCTGATATATTTTATATATATTAAAGTGTGTAATGATATATTTAGAAATCGTTTTTCAATGTTTTCTACATATATTTCTATGAAATATTTTTTACATTATTAGGATCATAACCACGTTATTCTGTATTTTTTGCATGTATACAGTGAACAATTTGTCATGGCATCAAATATCAAAATTAGTAGTATGCACATTTTAATGTGTTATACTCAGTATATGAACCCACAAAATTCATTCATAATTTAACATTGGATATTTTATCCAAAAACTTTACTTAGTTTTGGATTCTAGATACAAGATATATAATATTACTAATGTGTATTAAATATAACAAACATCCATCTATCTTGAATATATCCTAAATTAATGAAATAAGATTTTTTAAGATTTATTTATTTATTTTGAGAGAAAGCAGGGGAAGGGGCAGAAGGAGAGAATATCTAAGCAGACTCCTGCTGAGTGCAGAGCTGACATGGCGCTCGATCCCATGGGCCATGAGATCAGGACATGAGCCAAAACCAAGAGTCCAACGTTTAACTGTCTGAGCCACCCATATGTCCCAAAGAAATAAGATTTTTTAAGTCACTTTGGCAGGTCATCCTAATAACTAGTAATATGAATAGTTATCAAATACCTCCTTATTTTTCTAACAAGTGTTACTTGTTAGTTTCTTTACCTCAGTCATGAAGTTTAAGAAAAGAACTGCTATACTTAAAATCATTGAATGAGAAAACTAAACCTTGAATGAGAAAAACTAAATCACAATTTTAGGAAAGAGCAGGACACAGCATGAAGCCACTAAGGGAGAAAAAAGAGTAAAAAGCACATTTTATTTTCAGGGAAGAAGCCAATAATTGTTACTCAGAACACATAAGGAGAGCATCATTTTAAACATTTAGAAGATATCATGAAAGCTTGAAGGGCCTTCCTCCAGGGGCACCTTGGAGGATTTCATGTTTCTAAAACAGGAAACATTTATCAAGTTTTGAGTACAGGAGCAATTTCATGTTACAATGTCAGCATAAATAGAGCAAATGAACTTTCTAGCTTCAGTGGTCATTGTACTACTTCTGTCAACATGGTTTGCTTTTTAAAAAATTATATGTATATAATTTATATACAATTATTAAATATATAAAAATATGCAAATTAATAGCTTTCACATTAATGAGAAGTAAGAGGAAAAATTTCTCTTGCTACAAAAATACTGACTTTTCAGAATAATGGGTAAATAATAAGTATAAATAGCATGCTTTAATTAAAGTTTCCCAACTTAATTTTTGTGATTATGTTCTAAAAGAATCAAATGTGCCTTCACTGATTTTTCTAATATTAAATTGTCACACTTAAAAGACACTAGAAAGCATTTTTGTTCCAAGAATGACCATTTTAAAATAATTTGTTTATAGAATTGAAAAGATTATACATTTTCTCTGGCAATACCAGTCATACTCTGAAGATAGCAGAATGTGATAGCAAAAAATGGTGACGGCCTTATTGAAATAAATAAATAAACAAACATAAAGCAGATAATTATGAAATTCGACCTTTCAATCTTGGGGGTAATTTTGTTTAATTTTAGGGAAAATGTCTAATTACCACAAAATATATGTCCCATTTTTGGGTAAGAACAAGCCATGTTATATGGGATTTGCTTGTTTGCATGTTTAATTGTTTGCTGTGTGTTTATTATTTTAAATTTCGATGAAGAGTCTTCAGGAAGAAGCAGAGCAAAAACTCAATGACAGTATATGAAAGATTTTGCCATATCAACTTAAAGCAGATCATCAGTGATTACTAAGCTTCTTAGCATTATCATATCCTATCAGTCTGTAACCATATTCTTTCCCTTTTTGAGCCTATACTTGTTTTAACTTAATGTGGGATACAAATATTTTGTAATTTCAGTTTTGTAAAAGGCAACTGCCAAAATGTCACAGTACTAATTTGGGATTAATTAGAATTGACACATACCTACCCTATGATATAATAATTGATCTGCCTCTTAAATTCCTGAACTGCCCTACTCATTTTCCCAATTCAATTAATCAAAATGTGAGCTCCTCCTTTGTGTCAATTTTTGGATTTTAGGATATGGAAATGTAGAAAATGTTAGAGTTGAAACAATGACAATGTCATTCCTTAATAGAAATAGGAGCTTGGGGCGCCTGGGTGGCTCAGTTGGTTAAGCAACTGCCTTCGACTCGGGTCATGATCCTGGAGTCCCAGGATCGAGTCCCGCATCGGGCTCCCTGCTCGGCAGGGAGCCTGCTTTTCCCTCTGACCCTCCCCCCTCTCATGTGCTCTCTGTCTCTCTCATTCTCTCTGTCTCAAATAAATAAATAAAATCTTAAAAAAAAAAAAAAAAGAAATAGGAGCTTACAGGAATTTATGGGAGAGAAAATGCAGGATACTTTGGCCAGGGAGGAGTCCTGAGAAAGGCTTCCTGAAGAAAGTACTCTTCAGGTAATTTTTCTTTTCCTTAAAGCAGGCATTCAAGGCTTCTTTTCCTTGCTCACGTGTCCACACAGCTCCATTTAATTTCAGATAAAGCAAATAGAAGTTCGATATAGTACTTTCTCACAGCTGAATTGAATTATCTTAGGTAAGACTTTTCAAACTGAGGGAAGTATGCCATTCACTCACAGCAAGGGGAAAAAAATATATATATCTGTAGTTTCTTCTTAAGCTGCTTCTTTTGATGACTGTCTTGTAGTTAATAAAAATCCCATAGAGGGAATTTTCCTAACTTCCTATTTGAAGCACAGGCAAAACCTAAACAAAACAAAGGAATGGAAGCATTTCTAAAAGCTTATTCTATTTGGAAATCTGAATTTCAGATGGTACAAATAACATAGTGGTACAGATTTTAGAATGTTGTTTCAAATCTCCTCAAATAGTAATATTCTTTGTTTACGTGCGGTGACATTCCTTGACCCTTTGTATTCCCCATAACATAACAGTTAACAAACAAAATATTGAGTTAGGTCATATTGAAAGGATGAGACAATATAGCAATGGGATACATATTTAAATTTGAATCATATGCAGTACAATAACTTGTTTCAATAGAAACAGAAAGAAATCTTTTTTTTTTTTTATTTGCGAGAGAATGAGATAGAGAGAGAGAGCATGAGAGGGGGGAGGGTCAGAGGGAGAAGCAGGCGCCCCCAGACTTTATTTTTTTGTTTCATTCTTACTCTGAGAATATGAACCTTCCTTTCTCAGATTTTCAGGGAGGGCATATCTCATATGCTCCCCACCCAGGCGCCCGATGATACATTGTTTTTAAAAGTTCATTCTGTTGGTCCTGCTTTGTGTCACTCATGGGGCTGTGGTTACCTGGCAAGTCTTTTAGGATTAAATGATCAACAGTAGTCTCACTCAAATGAATGGTTGTTGTCAGGCAGTCAGCTGAATGCCTTTATTCTTTTCCTCATGGCTTCTTCAACAGATTAGCTCAGGCTCATTCATATTGTAGGCTCAGGGTTTTAAGGGCAGCCAAAAATGGCAAGTCCCTATACACAAGTACTTTCCAAGTCTTTGCTTGTGCCATACTGGCTTATAATGTTTTGTTGGCTAAAATAAATCACATAACCAAATCCAGATTCAAAGACTGGAGAAATAAACTTCACATGTTGATGTAAGAATGGCAAAGTCATAAGGCCAAATGTTGTGCATATAAAAACGGAATAACTGAAACCATCCTTGCAAACAACCTATCAGATGATCTAACAGTCACTATTTTTCATTTTTCATAAGTATTTTTTAACAATTGTATCAATAAACTTTCCAAATGTCAATAAAAACTGTAAATTATTATATTATGCTGGATACATTTTTCCTATAGTGGTACATTATATGAATACAGAACTCAGTGGTAGAATAATTACAAAAAAGGCTGCAATTCTTTTGTTATATAATTTATAAAATAATATCTATCCTATAAGTTGGAAATAATGTCCTCTAAAGTAATTTCTTATAAAAGTAAATTATATAGTAATATTTAGTAGGGAGAATAGAGCACTGCATCTTTGGGAAATATGATAAATATTACACATCTATCAAAGTAAGAGCATACCTGTGGAGTTAAAAAAGAGAAAAAAAAAGTTGTTAAAACTTTTTGATTGCATGCAGAAGCAAAAGGCAAACTCACCTGGAGGATTTATTTAACTTAATATCCTGTAATGGGACCAGTCAGATGCTTGGTTCTATTTATATGGAAATATTTGACTGGTTTTTAGGTGTATAATATAGTGATTTAACACTTCCATACAACACCAGGTGCTCATCACAACAAATGCCTTCCTTAATCCCTATCACCTATTTAACCCATCCACCCCCCACCACCCCCACCTCCACCCCTGTAATCAACAATGTGTTCTCTATACTAAAGAGTCAGTTTCTTGGTTTGCCTCTCTCCCTCTCTCTGTTTTTTTCTATTGCTTGTTTATTTTGTTTCTTAAATTCCACATATGAGTGAAATCATATGGTACTTGTCTTTCTCTGACTTATTTTACAAAGCTTAATAGTCTCTAGCTCTTGCCACATCATTGCAAATGGCAAGATTTCATTCCTTTTTATGGCTGAGTAATATATATGTGTATCAATATTATATATATATATTATATATATATTATATATAATATATATAATATATATATATATATCACTTCTTCAGCTATTCATCAGTTGATGGGCACTTGGGTTTTTTTCTATAGTATGGCTATTGTAGATAATGCTGCTAGAAATATTGGGGCACAGGTATCTCTTTGAATAAGTATTTTTGTATCTTTGGATATATACCTAGTAGTGCAATTGCTGGATCATAAGGTAGTTCTATTTTTAACTTTTGGAGGAAGCCCCATACTGTTCCAAGAGTGGCTGAACCAGTTTGCATTCCCCCAGACACTGGAAAAATTTCCCCTTTCTCCCCAGTCACCAACACTTCTCTTTTCTTGTGTTTTTTATTTTAATTATTTTTAATCATTCTGACAGGTGTGAGGTGGTATCTCATTGTAGTTTTCATTTGCATTTCTCTGATGATCAGTGATGTTGAACATCTTTTCATGTGTCTCTTGGCCATCTGTATGTCTTTGCAGAAAGATGTATGTGTGTTCATACATACATATGAAAGGTGTATGTTCATGTATTCTGCCCAATTTAAATTGGATTATTTTTTGGATTTTGGATTTTATAAGTTCTTTATATATTTTGGATGCTAACCCTTTATCAGATATGTCACTGGCAAACATCTCCCACTCTGAACATTGCCTTTTAGTTTTGTTGATTGTTTCCCTCTACAGAAACTTTTTATTTGATGAAGTCACAATAGTTTATTTTTGCTTTGTTTCCCTTGCCTCAGGAGACTTATCTAATAATCTGCTACAGCTGATGTTAAACAGGGTACTGCCTGTGTACTCTTCTAGGATTTTTATGATTTCCTGTCTCACATTTAGGTCTTTAATCCATTTTGAATTTATTTTTGTATATAAGGTAAGAATGTGATCCAGTTTCATTCTTTGCATGTTGTCATCCAGTTTTCCCAACATCATTTGTTGAAGAGATTGTCTTTTTTTTCATTATATATTCTTTCCTGCTTTGTTAAGATTAATTGACCATATAGTTACAGCTTTACTTTTGAGGTTTCTATTTTGTTCTATTAATCTGTGTGTATATTTTTGTGCCAGTACCACACTGTTTTGATTACTACAGCTTTGTAATATAACTGAAGGGCAGAATTGTGATACTTCCAGTTTTGCTTTTCTTTTTCAGTGTTCTTTTAGCTATTCAGGGTCTTTTGTGGTTCCATACAAATTTTAGTATTGTTTGTTCTAGCTATATGAAGTTACTGGTGGTATTTTGAAAGAGATTACATTAAATGTGTAGATTGCTTTGGGTATTATAGGCATTTTAAAAATTTTTGCTCTTCCAATCCATAAGCATGGAATATTTTTCCATTTCTTTGTGTCATCTTTAATTTTTTCATCAGTGTTTTATAGTTTTCAGAGTACAGGTCTTTCAATACTTTGGTTAGATTTATTCCTACATATATTATTGTTTTGGATGCAATTGTAAATGGGAGTGTTTCTTTAATTTCTCTTTCTGCTGCTTCATTATTGGTGTATAGAAATGCAACAGATTTCTGTACATTGAGTTTGTATATTAGAACTTTACTAAACTCATTTATCAGTTCTAGCAATTCTTTGGTGGAGTCTTTTAGAGTATCAAGTCATCTGCAAATAATGAAAGTTTGACTTCTTCCTTGACTATTTGGAGGCTTTTTATTTCCATTTGTTGACTGATTGCTGTGACTAGGACTTCCAATTCTATGTTAAATAACAGTGGTGAGAGTGGACATCCCTTTCTTGCTCCTGACCATAGAGGAAAAGCTCTCAATTTTCCCTATCAAGGATGATATTATCTGTGGGTCCTTTTGTACATGGCTTTTATTATGTTGAGGTATGTTCCCTCTAAACCTACACTGTTGAAGTTTTTTATCATGAATAGATGTTACACTTTGTCAAATGCTTTTTCTATCTATTGAAAGGATCATATGGTTCTTATCCTTTCTTTTATTAATGTGGTGTATCATGGTGATTTATTTGTGAATATTGGACCACCCTGGCAACAAAAGAATAAATCCCACTTGATCATGATGAATGATTTTTAAAATTTATTGTTGCCTTCTGTTTGCTAGTATTTTATTGAGAATTTTTGCATCCATGTTCATCAAGAGTATTGGTCTGTAGTTCTTTTTTTCTTTGTTTGTTTCTTTTTTTTTTTTTTTTTTGGTGTTTTTATCTGGTTTTGGTATCAGAGTAATGCTGGCCTCTTAGAATGAATTTAGAAATTTTCCTTTCTTTTCCTTTTTTTTTCTGGAATAGTTTGAGGATAGTAGGTATTAACTCTTCTTTAGTACAATTTGCCTGTGAAGCCATCTGACCCTGCACTTTTCTTTCTAGGGAGTTGTTTGATAACCTATTAAATTTGTTTGCAGGTTATCAGTATGTTCAAGTTTTCTATATCTTCCTGTTTCAGTTTTGGTAGTTTATATGTTTCTAGGAAATTATTTATATCACCACATTGTCCAGTTTGTTGGCATATAATTTTCCTAATATTCTCTCATAATTGTTTATATTTCTGTGGTGTTGGTTATTTCTTCTTTCTCATTTGTGATTTTATTTGCTTTAGTGTTTTCTCTTTTCTTTTTGATAAGTCTGATAGAGATTTATCAATTTTATTAATTTTTCCAAAGAACCAGCTCCTGGTTTCTTTTATGTGTTATACAGTTTCTTTAGTTTGTATATCATTTATTCTGTTCTGATCTTTATTATTTCCTTCTTTGTGCTGGTTTTAGGCTCTGTTGTTCTTTTTCTATCTCATTTAGATGTAATGTGAGATTGTTTATTTGAGGTTTTTCTTGCTTCTTGAGCCTACATTTCTATGTACTTCCCTCTTACGACCACTTTTGCTGTATCCCAAAAGTTTGGGGCCATTTGCTTTCATTTTCATTTGTTTTGATGTTTTTTCTGTTTCTTCTTTTTATTTCCCGGTTGATCAATTCATTGTTTAGTAACATCTTGTTTAACTTCCATGTATTTGTGGTCTTTGAATTTTTTTCTTGTAGTTGACTTCTAGTTTCATAGCATTATGATCAGAAAATATGATACTATGATATCAATACTTTTGTATTTGTCAAGGTCTGTTTTGTGACCTAATATATGATCTAATCTGCAGATTGTTCCATGTACATTTGGAAAGAATGTGTATTCTGCTGTTTTAGGATGGAATGTTCTGAATATTATCTTTTAAGTCCACCTGGTCCAGTCTGTCATTCAAAGCCATTGTTTTCTTAATGATTTTATGAATGATCTGTCCATTGATGTAAGTGAGGAGTTAAAATCCCCTACTATTATTGTATTATTATCAATCAGTCCTTTGGTTTTGTTATTATTTTATATATTTGGGTGCTCCCATTTGGGGGCATAAATATTTATACTTGTTAAATCTTCTTGTTGGATTGTCTCCTTTATTATGATATTGTGTTCTTCTTTTTCTCTTGTTAAAGTCTTTATTTTAAAGTCTAGTTTGTCCAATATAAGTATTGTTACCCAGGCTTTCTTTTGACATCCATTTGCATGATAAATGTTTCTCTAACCTCTCACTTTCCATCTGCAGGTGTCTTTAGGTCTAAAATGAGTCTCTTGTAAGCAGCATGTAGATGGGTCTTGTTTTCTTATTTATTCTGACATCTTATGTCTTTTGATTGGAGCATTTAGTCCATTTACATCCAGAGTAATTATTGATAGATATGTATTTAGTGCCATTTAATTACTTGTTTTGTCATTGTTTCTGGAGATTCTCTCTGTTCCTTTTTGGTCTTTGTCACTTTCAGTCTTTCCTTTTCACTCAAAGAATCCCCTTTATTTTTTTTATATTTTTTAAAGATTTTATTTATTTATTTGAGAGAGAGAGAATGAGAGAGAGCACATGAGAGGGGGGAGGGTCAGAGGGAGAAGCAGACTCCCTGCCGAACAGGGAGCCTGATGTGGGACTCGATCCAGGGACTCCAGGATTATGACCTGAGCCGAAGGCAGTTGCTCAACCAACTGAGCCACCCAGGTGCCTGAATCCCCTTTATTTTAAAAAATTTTATTTATTTACTTATTTATTTATTTGACAGAGATGAGAGAAAAGATGGGCAGGGGGAAAGTACAGAGGGGGAGGGAGAGGCAGTCTTGCCACTGAGCAGAGAGCCTGATGAGAGGCTCAATCCCAGGACCCTGAGATCATGACCTGAGCCAAAGGCAGACATGCTTAACTGACTGAACCACCCAGGCCCTCAGAGACTCCCCTTTAATAGTTCTTGCAAGTTTGGTTCAGTGGTCACCAATTTCTTTAGTTTTTGTTTTCTGGGAAACTCTTTATTTCTTCTTCTATTCTGAATGGTAGCCTTGTTAGATAGAGTATTTTTGGCTGCAGATTTTTCCCATTCAGCAATTTGAATATATCATGCCACTCTCTTCCAGCTTGTCAAGTTTCTGTTGAGAAATCTCCAGCTAATCTGTTGGTTTTCCCTTATAAGTTAAGGACTTCTTCTGTCTTGCTTCTTTTAAGGTTTTTTTGTTGGTTTGTTTGTTTGTTTCACTACATTTTTCAATTTAATTACAATGTGCCTTAGTGTTAGCTTGCTTTTATTGATTTTGATGGGATTTAGACAAGTTTAATTATCACCTGAAAAGTTTTAAATTATCATCTAGTTTTATTGTCTGAGTTTTGAGTGATAATTTGTGAAAATATGATTCTATTATTGATCAATGGCATAAAAAAGATTTAGTACCTAATTCAAGTTAATGGAACATTTCTGATATAGTCATATCTCCCACATATTAGGTAACCTCCATTTTTCCATATGAATTGCTTTTAAAATTGTTGAGGGATGGAAAATTACTATGGGAGGGTGATTCTGTAAACCAGCTGTGGCTTTTTATCTATAGTAAGATACTTGTTCACATGTAATAACCACTCATCTCTTTTTATAGACCTCATGTACAGATTCATCAAAGTTATGACAACCTGGATGAGACTAAAAGCCACAAAGAGTTACATTAGAGACTTTAGGAAAAATATGTAAAAGATTGAAAAGTCCTATTTTAATATTTTAATTCATGTATTATTGGAAGCATTTTATTTCTGTACAGAATAATGTTCAAATAGTTCTTTTTCCAGATGCACACAAAAATTGGTGTGGTAAGTATGAATCTTAGGTCACAAAATAAAATTGACATATAATACAATTATCATTTTGTATTACTATTTCAAATGCCCATACTTATACATGATGAAAAGTTCTTAAAAAAAATTGGGGGAGGTTTCCCTCATGGCTTTTGCCTAGGGTTGTCTTTAAATTTCATAGTATTTTGAAACTGAGGTTTTGGGACAAAATCAAGAAAAAGAATAAGAAAAATTAATTAAGCATTTGCAAAGGAAAATTGGAAATAAGGAGGAATAGGGGAGTAGGCATTTTCTGATCCTGCAGGACACTGCTGTCTGTATTTTCCTTGATCCTTCCAAAAGATAGAGTTCTTTGTACCACCTCCAAGCTGCTCTTGAACATATGAGAAAACATTTATCTACTTCCCACAACATATAGGAATCTCTCAGGGCTATCTCAGACCTGACTGCTTACATAGTAAATGATGAAACAAGTCTCCTTCTCCTCCCCCTTCACTCCTTCCTCTTCCTCCTCCTTTACAAGTTCATCATGGAAAAACTATGGCTTCTTGCAAACTTTCAGATCCATAAGCCTATCTAGGAGGTTCTACCATTCTTTCAGATTTCAATTCTAAACTCTGACCAAGACATCTTATATGTATTTTTGTAATTGTTGTAACATGTTATTAATGGCAATGTGAATAACCAGTTTCATGTGTGTGGGCTCAATAAAATGTATATATATATATTTGAATTCCTGTGGTCAATTAAATTAATGACCAACCCTAGTCTTATAGACTCCTGAAAAAAAATGTTGATTCAAACCATTCTGAAAGAATATTGTTAATGAGGTGTCTTATAACTTCTTCTAGCTCCCTTAAAGGCATTACTCTGACTTTTTACAATGTCCAATAGAAGTAGTAAAATAGAGAAAGAAATAATTTTTCTTCAAATAGTTTCCATTAACATCCCTATAAATTTCTAAAGAAATGCTCACACATTTTATTAGTGATTCTCCAAGTGTCTAGAGGTGTCAGCATGATCTAGGGACTTGTTGGAAATTAAAATAAAAATAAAAATGAGAAAAAAATTTAAAATTAGAAATTAAAAATGTCAGGCACTACCCTAGACCTATTGAATGAGAGTCTGGGGGTAGAGCCCAGAAATATGTTAACAATTTTACCAGGTGATTCTGATGCAGCTGAAGTTGGGAATCTCTGTATTATGTCACTCCTGTTCTTTTCTAAATATGTAACTTTTTTTGTTTTCTCTTCTGTCTGGACATAAAGAAAAAAAAAGTAGAAAATATTTTATCTATACATCATTATTAAGATAAGAGTTATTTAAAAGAGATATGATTATGACTTTATAGAAATAGAATTTTAATTCATTTTATGTCACAACTTAAAATAGATGCTTCCACATCTCCATGTCTTCAATTTCTATTGCAGTTTTAAATTATTTTTTTTTCCTTATATGCTAACTTTTGCTCCTTTTTCTGGCTTATGATCACATTCCTTGGATTTTTGTTCTGTATATTCCCCAAATTTTGGCAGCATTCAAAGCCTAATAGAAAGAGATGTTTTTTCCATCATTTACCCAATCTAATGGGACTATAAATTAGTGACCTAGTACAATGAATTTCCCACTAAGAAAGAGATGTTTGGATAGTCATAATAGCATTAACAGCTACCATTTTCTTAATATTTAAAGATCATTAACATAAGTTATTTCATCTATAATGTTAGTTTTTCTGATCCAACACAAATATGATGCCAGAATGCTTGACTTTTTTGATTTACTGTTTTCTCTCATTATTTATTTTATTTATTTTTATTATTATGTTATGTTAATCACCATACATTACATCATTAATTTTTGATGTAGTGTTCCATGATTCATTGTTTGCATATAACACCCAGTGCTCCATGCAGAACGTGCCCTCTTCAATACCCATCACCAGGCTAACCCATCTCCCCACCCCCTCCCCTCTAGAACCCTCAGTTTGTTTTTCAGAGTCCATAGTCTCTCATGGTTATTTTTTGTAATGATTATTTACCTGTATGAATGCATGTATGACATCACACACATGTACTATTTCTAAGTAATGAGAATGAGGTAACAAAATCCAAATTTTTTTATCCTTTTATGCAGTAAAAATAAACTCTCAACAGCGTCTGGAGTGACTGAGCCACAAGTAAATTGACTGACATTTCATGTATGCCCACTGTTACATTTTTAAACAGAACAATCTCATTGAGACAGTGTTCTGAAAGGTATAGTTAACCTTGCTTTGCCAACTCTAGACATTGATATTCTAATTGCAAGAACCATATAGTGTCAAAGAAATGCAAGAAATGTGTTAAGATACTAGACAAGCACTTTGAATTGTAACATAGAAGGAGTATAATAAACACTTAATATTTTTTAAATGAGTAAATGAAGGATTAAAACTTGATGAAGACAAGATACTTTGTGAACTGATAGAAGTGAACCCATTAAATGAGAACTACATAAAATTTATTATATTTAACTTAAGCATAAAATATATATTATTAAGAATAATAAACATTAAAATTATGACATTAGTCTTAAGTTCTGCCTCACTAAGCTGATAAAAACAAACAAAAATCCTTGAATTGGGTGACTAAGTTCTATTTGGGTCTAGATTTCTTTCATAATAATATCTGGCCCTTAGCACTCAGACTATGTTAGTGTAAGAATTTTAATATTTGTTACTACTGAAAAACAGTATATTGTGTAGTATATTTATATTGTGCAGTATATTGTACAATATTTATATTGTAAATACTTTTATATTACAGTATAAAAATAACATGAAATTAATAAGTCAAAATGGTCTTAAATTAGTAATTACTCTAAATCTTTCCTACAACAAGTCAGTTTGCAAATACACACAATTTCAAATTTGATGGATGTTTTTATATGACATATCTTTTTTTTTAATCAAAACCTATCAGTGTGGAATATTTTGTTTGTTTTGATCTTTTGTTTTTATTTTAAGATTACCTTCCATCTTTACTAATGTGTATGCTCGCAGAATATCTATGTGCACCTTTAGTGACTCATTTCCTTGGATATGTGTGTTCCCTCCAATACATCCTACAAAACCTCAGCTGATATTCGAAAATTTTCCGACAAAAATTTGGCATTCTCTATTCTGACTACTCCTTCCTTTGACTATATTATTTTCCTTTGAAGCATCCTTTCTAATGCTTTGATGGTGAGAACTATGTCCAGCTCTTTTGGGAGAAGAAAGTCACTTAATGATTAGGAACTAATCTGAAAATTACTTCTTCTTAGGCTGAGATACAAGCACTAAAATCAGAAAATCTCAACTCAAAGTAGGAAGGGTGTTGTTCTGATGAATATTTTCACATCCAGTTAAATGTAGGCCATGTAGTCATACAATTATACATGTGCAGATAGACAGATGATAGATTTGTTTAATTTGGCTTGTCAGGTTTTTAAAAATTCTTTTCCATATTTCCCTCTGTTCTTAATTATTCTTTCAGAGCATATGGTCCTTTTATAAACTCTATGAAAAGAAATAATGACTGAGAAATTTGGTAACAGTGTTTATTCTGTCATGTCTTGAAGGATCATAATTCATAATCACATAATAAAAGCTCCAATAAAGTCAGCAGTAAATAGATTTAAACTTTGCATTCTAGAGTTTTTCAAACACTCTTTAATGTTTTTCTCTTATTCACTGGGATACTCTTCAAATCCTCCAAATTTAGTGTCCTAGGTAGCTGAGGAACAACAACAAGAACAACAAAAACAAACATACACACATTATATTTTTGTCATTCAAATCAGAAAACTTTAAAAAATCATATTAATTATAAGGTTGCAACACCTTATTAAACAGCACAAAAAGTGTAATTATGACAATGTATGGCGTTTTAACACTGAGATATAAACTCACCCAAAATAAAATGTATGCAATAGTTCTTCACAATGGATAACAAAACGTGGCAGTAAGATTTGCCAAGATTTTTACTTCTAGATACTATGTAACAAATGGCAACAACATCATTTAGAGAGTGAGGTATTCTATTGCTTTGGTGTAAACCATTGGCCCATTAATTTGGTGTCAATTAGTGTTTTTAAAATTTGGTAGAATTATGGGCCTATGGAGAGGGGTGTAGAGAAGGAACGATTTCAAGGGAAATAATTTTTTAAATTATTTCTTTCAAGAGCTTACTAATAAATCACCTTAAAGTATGCATCTGAAGACAACTATTAATTGTTTCTGCCTTATGTTAGTAATTCATTGTCTGGTTCTTCCCACTGGAATATAAACTCCATCAGGGCAGATTATTTTTTCTGTTATATTTATAACAATATTCTTAGTGCTGAGACTATTCATGGTAGATAATTGGCTTATAGTAAATACTTGTTGAATCAATGAATTATTGCTATAAAGTAATAATTATTTGTTATTTACAATCTTCAAGCCTTTTTGACCTTTTTTGTCCAGGCTTTCCTAGTCACCCTTTCCCAAATTGAATACCCTGTAGCTTTGGAGTTGTACTCAGTGAACTGCAGATTTAAGGTAGTATTTCTGAAACTATGGTCTGAAATCATTTGCATGAAATCACCAGAACATTTGGTTTTAAAATGCCCACTTCATACCTACTATATCATACTCTTTGGTGCTCAGGCACAAGAATATGATAAAAAGTACCCTCAAGTGATTCTTTTTTTTTTTTTTTTTAAGATTTTATTTATTTGTTTGATAGAGAGAGAATGAGAGAGCACATGAGAGGGGGGGAGGGTCAGAGGGAGAAGCAGACTCCCTGCCGATGCGGGATTTGATCCAAGGACTCCAGGATCATGACCTGAGCCGAAGGTAGTCGCTTAACCAACTGAGGCACCCAGGCACCCTACCCTCAAGTGATTCTTAAGCACATGAAAACCTGAGAGCCACAGCCTCTGGCAACCCAGCAGGACTTAAAGGAATTCCACTCAAGTGCCTCTTTTTTGTCCCTTCAAGTGAAGAGGGTTCCCTTGTACATAACACAGGCTTTTAGAGTAATGAAAGAACAGTGTTGGGCACTTAAGTAACATTTGGCTATAATGAATGAGTGATTACTTGTGAATCTGAAATCAGACTCCTGGGTAACTTTCATTAAAATCTTCTTTTAATAATAATATATGTACAAAATTAATGATCAAAAATATTACTTTGCCCATTATTTCAAATGAGAGGCATATGCAAAAATTGGCATCACTTTCAAACTGCTTAACAAGCGAGTTCTTATTGCTTCACACATATGCTTACATTAAAAGTATATAAAATTATTAAAAATAATTTTATTATTGGTCTATCTTTGAATGTGTCTATCAGCAAATAAATCTAGTAGGAAAGTAGTTAAGACTTGTTTTGTGAGGGGCACCTGGGTGGCTCAGTTGGTTAAGCGACTGCCTTTAGCTCAGGTCATGGTCCTGGAGTCACAGGATCGAGTCCCGCATCGGGCTCCCTGCTCGGCAGGGAGTCTGCTTCTTCCTCTGACCCTCCTCCCTCTCATGCTCTCTGTCTCTCATTCTCTCTCTCTCAAATAAATAAATAAAATCTTTTTTAAAAAAAAAGACTTGTTTTGTGAGATATATACCTATATTATATACTTATGTCCCTCTCTACACTTCTATAATTTTCACTGCACAAACATGTATATGTGATATGGACAATGGAAGCCAGAAAACAGCTTTACAGTACCCTGACCATATCCCACTGAAGGCCATTAGCTGAAGTTCAAGTTTCTGTCATCTAAGGCCAAGATTATCACCTTTAGCACTATTGACATTTAGGGCCAGTTAATTCTAGTTTAGAGTGGGTGTGGGTGACTGTCTTGTGCATTGAAGGGTATTTAGCAGCATCTTCAACATGTTCTCACCAGATGCCAGTAGAAAACTTCCCAAGTTATGACGTTTAAAAATGTCTTCAGACATTTCCCAGTGTCCCATGGAGGGCAAAATCACCGCAGTTGAAATCTACTGATCTAAAAGGATCTGAATGGAACTGTATACTCCCAGGATATCATCTTGAGTGACATTAAACCAACTGATGGGAGCTTATGTTACCTTATAATATTAAACCTGATTAGTCAAGCCTGAATTATTTGTGCATGAAGTTCCACCAATTGAGTTAAGTATTAATTTACTTGATTCCACCTATTAAGATATATGAGATCTAGGACCATATCTTCACATCACCAATTTAACTGGGAAGGTGGTTGTTATCCTGTGAACATATTTTGTACTCTTAGCCAAGACAGACAATGCTACAAGAACAAAAGTTGTTCATCATCATTATAAATGTTAAAGTGATCTGAATATACTACCTATACGTTATTTCATTTAATTATATAATAACTGGCAATGGCAGTGAGGCAGTGGCTGTAAGCCAGCAGGTCCTTGGAGAATTGGCATAATAACTGTCATCAAGTTGGCCTCAATACCAGAGGTTTACGAATTAATGGTCGAAGGGCACTTTTTATATTGTCATGGGGCAGTAGCTACCATTAAACAGAATTGCAGTGCAAGTAATACCAGTCACAAGTTCCTGGGATGCTGCCATAATATCAAAATCGACGCGATGATTGTCCCTATAAATGCTTCCAAAGGCCATGTGCAGGATGATTATGGTAGTATATTCTAGCAGCTGCCAAACAGTAAACTCAAGTATAAAATCTCTGTATTTAAAAAATATCTTTATGATGAGCACCGGGTGTTGTATGTACGTGTTGAATCAGTAAGTGATACATCTGAAACTAATATTACACTGTATGTTCACTAACTGGAATTTAAATAAAAACTTAAAAAAATATATCTTTATGAAATGAAGCTTAGCGTAGAAATGTTAGCAAAGCCATTCTGTTCCAATCTGAGATGTTATAAACTGGCTAGTTCTTCTTTGAGGTTAAACAATATTCAGATTATGAAGTTAAGTATCACAGCAACAAAAGCAATATTTGACAAAAACAAAGATAATAGCTAATCATAGACTAGTCTCTCTATGTATATGACACAAAAAAATTTAAAAAAAATTATAAAGCAAAGATTCAGAATTAAAGCCAAACTATGAACAACATAATATTAATACATATTCTGTTGATTTGAACCTTAATTTTTGGCTGGAAATTTTTTAAATAGTAACTTCAGTGAAGATTAATCTTGATAGAAGTCTATATCTTTATTGAAAAGTGAAAAGTCAGAAAATGAAGATAAAAGACCTTAATAGTGTAGTCAAATATTTATATAATTTTTTTTTATGTGCCTGGCCATCCTCTATAACATAGAAAAAATTTCAAAACTTATTTGGATAATTTTATGGAGTTATTAACATTTATTATCATGTAGGTGTTAAAAGTAGGGGAAAGACACAGTGTAACATAAAAGAGAGAGAGATTAGAAAACTGAGGTATGTATTTTGACACCATTTGTATAGAGATTTAATTTGATTCAATTTTTTGGCTTCATTTCTTCATTTGTAAAATTGTTTTTTGGGGGGGGAGGAGTAAATAACACAATGCATCTAAAGAATTTACTCTAAAGTCTGATATATCATAAACATAAATACATAATTTATGCTAATTCCTATCCTTCCTTCCCTTCAAATAAGAACATGCAGTCTTACTATGTCCTGCTACATTTCACTGACCTAAAAACTGATGTGGCAAGACCTTGCTGAGAGGTATAAGTGTCTACTACTGTATCTGACATGTAGGTATTCAATAAGTCTGATCAGAAATAAATGAATATATTTTGGCAAAATAGGTAAAATTTAATAGCCAGAAAGAGTGTTCACAGATTTAATACACAATTATTATAGCAACTTTTTGGGCACAAACTATACATCCTTCAAAAAGAATGAGCTATTCAAAATTCAGAATATTCTCTGATGTAGAGATTTTCATATTTCTCTTTTTTACAGATGAGGAAACTGAAGCCAAAACTTGCCCAATACCTTACATTTAACATATGGGAACCTAGGATTTAAACCCAGGTAGGAGAATTCACACTCTTATCTACTATGACACAGTACTCTCTATTCAAATTTTAGAGATAACAATTCCTTCTAGTATTGGTAAGAGAACATTGCAAGCATATTTAGTATCAATTATATCTCCCTAAATATTAAGTCACAAATATGGGTCTTTTCTCACTCACTGTCACTTGATTTAGACAGATAATAAAAGATATGGCATCCTGAGAAGTGTTTTTTGAGTTTATCATATGATCGAGTAAAACATTGATTTCTATTCTCTATTGTTGAAGAATTTGGATATAGAACCCACTGGAATTGTTAGTTGGTTCTCAATGAATGCATCACAAGCATTTCTGTGATACCCAATTGAATAGACATATTGGCATCATATTGACATAAATATAGTGACTAGGTGATGAAGCTCTAAGTAGTGATGTCTCCTGTGTTGCAATGATTAACTGACTTGTTTCTATACTGCCTACAATGTAGACCTTTGCACTTAGCAAAAATTGCTTTGGAAGAAGATCCTTCCTTTAACATTGGGATTGTGTAGTCACTACTTGACATCAAAATTCTTTCGATGTTGATTAATGTCCAATACCCAACACAATACCAGGAAATACATAAAGAATATTAAATCTTAAAAATGCTTTCAAGTAATAAATTCTTAATTGATTGATAAATTTAAAGTAGCACTGGGTAAAGTCACTTTATATAGATTTGACAAATGTTTATTCCACAAAAAGCAGATGTAACTATATTAAAAATCTAAGGAAGTGTAAGATTTTTGCTTTTCTTTTAAAATTCATGTTTGTTTGTTTGTTTAATTCTGATGTATTTATGTAAGATCATTGTTGTTGTTCCACAAGGACTCACATTTGTCTTTCAGTTAAAACAGTTATTTATGGAAGATAGTGTGTTAGAGTCAGTTAGCTTGAGTTAACAAGTTTTATTTGTCCATTCCTATGTTAATACCATATAGACTTACTGACTCTTTAAAAAAATTGTTTTGGTCCTTTGTACTTTCATATACATTTCAGTATTACGTTGTCAAATTCCTCCTGTTAAGATTTTTTCATTTAATTTTATTGAATGTATGGGTCAATTTGAGATTGTCACTTTCAGATTATTGAATCTTCCAGTTCTTGAATATGACTTTTCTCTCCATTTATTTTGATTGTACATTCTCTAATAGATATATTCTTGATTTCCTTTATAATTTTTTTTTTTTATTTATTTGAGACAGAGAGAACGAGAGAGAGAGAGCACATGAGAGGGGGGAGGGTCAGAGGCAGAAGCAGGCTCCCTGCCGAGCAGGGAGCCCGATCCTTTATAATTTTTATTATAAATATAATTGATAGTTTTATATTACTTTTTCACATTCCTTGTACCTGGTCTTTATAAATATAATTGATATTATGTATTTAGTTTACATCCAACAACTTTGCTAAAAGTCATTAAATATAATTCATCTGTAGATGCCACAATATCAGCTATGAAAATTTATTAACACAAGCATATTATACATATTATATATGTGCATAACATCCATAGACCACATGCATTCATAGGCATCATATATTGTGAATATCTGTGATTTTGCTTAACTTTTCCTTCATTTGTTAACATGTTACAATAAAACATCATGACATATTCTTAGTTTCAAGAATAATGACTAATATTAATATTCAAATAATGCTGTACGAGATCATTATGAGGAAAGAATTTTAGTATGCTGTGTTAGTTGAAGATGACTTAATGGAGGAATTTATACTACAGAGATGTGTTTGAAAAGAAAGAATAGGGGCGCCTGGGTGGCTCAGTCGTTAAGCGTCTGCCTTCGGCTCAGGTCATGATCCCAGGGTCCTGGGATCGAGCCCTGCATCGGGCTCCCTGCTCAGCGGGAAGCCTGCTTCTCCCTCTCCCACTCCCCTTGCCTGTGTTCCCTCTCTCGCTGTGTCTCTCTCTGTCAAATAAATAAATAAAATCTTTAAAAATAAAAAAAATAAAATAAAATAAAAAAGAAAAGAAAGGATAAGGTAAATAAATAAATAAAATCTTAAAGAAAGGGGGGAGCTCCTGGTTAGCTCAATCTATTCAGTATATGCCTTTGGTTCAGGTCATGATCCCAGAATTATGGGATCGAGCCCTGCGTCGAGTTCCCTGCTCCTGGGAAGCCTGCTTTCCCTCTCTTCCCTGCTCATGCTCTCTCTCACAATCTCTCTCTTTCTCAAATAAATAATTAAATAAATAAAATCTTTAAAAAAGGAATGGATAAAAAAAGAAGATAGTAGGAAGGGAAAAATGAACGGGGGGAATAGGAGGGGGAGACGAACCATGAGAGACTATAGACTCTGAGAAACAAACTGAGGATTCTAGAGGGGAGGGGGTTGGGGGGATGGGTTAGCCTGGTGATGGGTATTAAAGAAGGCACGTACTGAATGGAGCACTGGGTGTTATATGCAAACAATGAATCATGGAACACTACATCAAAAACTAATGATGTAATATATGGTGATTAACATAACATAATAAAAATATTTAACAAAGGGCGCCTGGGTGGCTCAGTTGGTTAAGCGACTGCCTTCAGCTCAGGTCATGATCCCGGGGTCCTGGGATCGAGTCCCGCATTGAGCTCCCTGCTCTGCGGGGAGCCTGCTTCTCCCTCTCCCAATCCCCCTGCTTGTGTTCCCTCTCTCGCTGTGTCTCTCTCTGTCAAAGAAATAAATAAAATCTTTAAAAAAAAATATTTAAAAAAATGGAATGGATAAGGTATTCAAGAGAAGTAAAAAAATATAAGCATATTCTTGCATATATACACACACATTAATAGCATGAATACTCAGTGGCATATTATTTTGGTGGAATGGGGTGAATTCTGTGAACTTAAGTATAAAGTCCTGCCCAAATACATAATTGGAACTCAACTGAGAATTATTTATTATGAGAAATATAATTTCTTCCTTTTGTTTTTAACTAATTTGGAAAAATAAAGAATGAGAAAGTAGTTTTTGCAATGGTAAAATTTTACATAAGCTGAAGCTATTCCTTTGATAGACTCTAGTAATCTTATTCTCTGCTATTTCTAAAAGCAGTAGTAGAAGCAATAATATAAACTATATTGTTCCAGATTCCTTATTACTAGAGTCAAATTGTTAAGTAGATGCTTCAAATAGACAATTTTCCTGTTGCTATTTTAGTAATCTTAGTTTCCTGAAAACAACAACAAAATCATCTCAGAGCATAACTAATTTCAATATGTATAAGGTACTGACTAAAGCAGTATATTTCTATAAGTGTATGCTTTAGTTTAACTATAAATTTGCTCAATGACTATTATTGACCTGATAAATATTTCTCACATTAACCCAATATTAACAAACAGTAAAATGTAGTTAACAAAAGATGAGCCTAGAAAATAATTATGTAAGAAGGATGCAGAGACCCTAGTATTTTTGTTAAAGAAAAATAAATCATTCAATTTGGCGAGGAATTCTATTTCTTGAATAATGTATGATTTTGAACAAGCTGATGTTTTCTTAACGAAGTTTTTCAGTGTAAAATTATGTGGAAAAAATATATGGAACCAACCAAAAAAATAAGGGAGTAAGGGCAATATTTGTTAATAAATTATTTCTTTTTTTTTTTTTAAGATTTTATTTATTTGACAGAGAGAAACACAGTGAGAGAGGGAACACAAGCAGAGGGAGGGGGAGAGGGAGAAGCAGGCTTCCCGCCGAGCAGAGAGCCCGATGCGGGGCTCGATCCCAGGACCCTGGGATCATGACCTGAGCTGAAGGCAGATGCTTAATGACTGAGCCACCCAGGCGCCCCAATAAATTATTTCTATAATATATATCATTTTTATCAAAGTTTATAGAGAGAGTCTTTCTTTCTTTTTTTTTTTTTTTTTTAAAGATTTTATTTATTTGACAGAGAGAGACACAGCGAGAGAGGGAACATAAGCAGGGGGAGTAGGAGAGGGAGAAGCAGGCTTCCTGTCGAGCAGACAGCCGGATGTGGGGATCGATCCCAGGACCCCAGGACCATGACCTGAGCCGAAGGCAGACACTTAACGACTGAGCCACCCAGGCGCCCCTAGAGAGAGTCTTTCATCCATCACTTGGGTAGAATTGAACATTGAACATTTATTAGGTGAATAGTGTAGTAAATATTAATTCCTGAAATAAGTCAAATGATTTGAGGGCACTTATTTTAAAAAAATGCAGCCATAACGATTACATAACCCTAAGCATTTGTCAAGGCTCTTAGTACTGTATACCCCCCCCCAAAAAAGTGAATTGTACTGAATGTAAATTTAAAAATAAAAATACATATAATGACCACAAAAAAAAATGCAGCCATAAAATGAAACAGTTGATAAAGAGTAATTGACCATATATGATTGTATTCTATGTGAACAAATAATAAAATTAAATTAAAATTCTTTTTAAAAGAACGGTTACTGTGGTTATTTCGAATTAATGTTTACAGTGCATGAATTGAAGCAAGTTTTTACTCAATATAAATTCTGTTTAAAGATTTTAGAATGACTAGTAATATTTGACTAATGTGTTCAACTAATAAATTACATAAGTGAAATAGAGGCACATGTATGAGGAGGAAAGATTATGTGAATTTAACTAGCTTTTTGCCATATGAATTTAAAAACTTCAAATAAATATTCAGAAAGTTAGTTAACAGACCTTAGCAAAAATGTATACCCTTTGTTAGTCTGTAAATAATCAAGTGCTAGTTACCAACCCAAAGTCTACATAATAAATATGTATCCAAGAGTTGTCCATTTGTACAAAATGAGAATAGGGTCACTATAATTTTTGTTTGTCTGTGATATCTGTTGGTGGTTGTTTCATTTTTCTGATGTGGTTAAGTAAATTGCTGGTATACCTCAACAACAGTTATTCCTGAAGATTAAGAAATCTCATGACACCCAGAAATTTTAATTGGGTAAATCTATGTAGGATTTTTGGAATAAAAAATAATTGTCAGTAGGCTAGAAATTCTTGTATGCATGAATAACTGGCAGTATTTTCTTCTTTTACAAATTTTTTGAAGAACATTTACAATTAGGAAACGTAATCAGTATTTCCTTAATTTATGCTAAAAAACAAACAAAAAAATGTAACAAAGAGCTGGTTTTACTAGGTTTCTTAACCAATGTGGACATTAAGAGACAAATTATCTATAGCTTAGGTGTGTTTGTTACACATATCTGGATACTTAGACTATAATGTATACAAATGTCAAACCCTTACATTTTTATAAATAAAGGCTTTCTCTGTTTTTGCAGTACAATTTCTTAGAGAAATGAGTGTTCTTTTGAAATTGAAAGGTCCCTGCAGCTATGTTTGATAGAACTGCCAAAAGCCATCTATGAAGCTATTAAGAGTGAAGAGCTATTATACTTGAGTTCAGCATTGTTTGAGAGAACAAATTTTATATACACGTATATATGCACACACATATGGTTATGTTTCATTTGTCTACAGATGTCTACTGGACTGCAAAATCTTTGAGTTATTTTAATTGCAATTATTTCATAAAGTTCAGGGGATAATAGAAGATGTTATAATAAATTGCTATATAATTTTATATATTATAAAATGTAGTTAATAAATGCTACATAATAAATATATATTATTGCTACATTAATAAATAAAATTATAATAAAATGCTACATAAAATGATAACTTAAAAAGTATAATGTGTGCATCACCAATGGAAACTTTTAGAAAGTAGATATTTTAAGTATCTTGAGTGAAAAGGATAATGACACAATGATAGTGATGAGGAGGATATTGATTTTAAAAATTGATGAATATTTACTGTCTACTAGGCAATCTGATACTTTACCCATGTTATCTAATTTACTGTTCATAGCAGCAACCTTATGAAGCAGAGTATTAATATCTGTATTACACTTGTGAAGAAATTTACTCTAAAATATCAAACTAAATCCCCAAAGTCACTCAGATACTAAATGGCAGAGCCAGATTCAAACCCTGGTCTGAATTATTCTCAGAGACTAATACTCAAGTTAAAAAAGTGCATTAGGTTTAGAAAAAAGGTAGTAAGAGCAAAATGTGAGAGAATTTGACAAATGTATTTTATTGTCTATTAGATTTTGAAGTAATAACTCTATTGTTTTCAGAGCATTTTCACAAATATTTACTCAGAAAAGTATGTCATATTTATTAAGCAAGACAGAAGAGGTATAATTCCATTTTAGATATGAAGTAACCTATCACAGGTTAAGAGAATTGCTCCAAGTTGCACAACTTAATTGTATACAAATGGAGAATAAAGACATGCCCACAAACTGTATTTAAAAATAATGCTTTTGGGGGGCCTCTGGCTGGCTCATTCAGTTAAGCATCTGCCTTTGGCTCTGGTCATGATCCCAGGGTACTGGGATCGAGCCCCTCATAGGGATCCCTGATCTACGGGGAATCTGCTTCTCTCTTCTGTCCCTTTCCCCCCAGTTGTGCTCTCTCTGTCTCTCTCAAATAGTTAAATAAAATCGTAAAAAAAAAATGCTGTTTTTTACTAGTTTGCCAAATTACCAATTCCTAAATACATATGTTAAAAAGAGCTATTAATTTTAAGATGAGAGCCCTTTACAGGGATCGGAGTGGCCAATTTAAAGGACAGTATGGATTTTCATTAATTTTTTAATGAGCTAAGGTAATAATTATTTTATATCCTTATTTCTCATATTAAAGTGGTTATGATTTTCATATTCTTTCAATCTGCTTCTCCCTCCCCCCTTTCATGTGCTGTCTCTCTCTCATTCTCTCTCTCTCAAATAAATAAATAAATAAATAAAATCTTAAAAAAAAATAAAATAGTTTTTTTTTTTTTTTTAAAGAGGTATCATTCCTGTTTTACACTTGGGAGACATGAGAAGTTAACTCATGGAAGCTCCCACATAGATGGAATAGAAAGTTACCAAGATTAAATCCCATGTTCTTTTTGCTATACCGTAATGTCTTTCTCCTCCTGAAACTAAACCTAAACCTGAAACTCTCACTACATGTTGAAACTAAAGTCAAGGGAATGCAATTTAAACTTCTTGTATTTACTTATGTTCAGATGACTCAAACAACAGATTACATCCTTATCACTTTGTTATTTAATCTGGTATTACTTATTATTTATAGTGTGTACAACATCATATTGCAGATCACTTATTTGTTTTTATTTATGCATGAGTATTTTATATCTAGTCTATTTAATTACATAAGTAAGGAATTTTTAAATTAATAAAAAATCATTCCATCCCTAAACAGCCAGAAAATAATTCAGCTTGAGAGAATTTAACTAGACATAATAAACTTACTTATTGTAAGGGTAATGCATTGTTAAATAGGATATCAAAATTTGTATCCAGGCTTTTTTGTACTTTGTTTTTGCTAGTTTGAATTACAAAGAAAAAGGTAAGATAATTTGGACGTGAATATAAATTTTACTATGTAGACAGGAGATAAAGTTATGATTTGGAAAAGAGAATAGATACCCACATATGAAATGTTTTTTCTAGACACCAAAAGCAGCTCCCATCTGGATTTCAGATTTTAAAATGAACCATATCCAAACAGATACTAACTATTGTTTTAAAAAAATAATATTTCTATGTTCAGGAATTAAATATTGATGGTTAGTGAGTATTATGATAATAACAGAAGAAAAGATTAAGGAAAAGCATAGATTTTAAATTTATGATAGAATAATTGTTTTCTAAAATAATTTAACATAATAAATAGTATGAGTGAGTGTACATATGTTATTACATAAGTCCATGCATATATTGTTGCATGTGTATACACTATATATATACATTAGGTTACTGTGTTTGTATTATTGAATTTGCTATGTAAATACAAATTATATACCCATACATATATTTTCAAGGATATAATTTGCATTACCATGCTTTTTTGTGTGCATGCCCCTTCTTTTCCATGTTAATAATTTAATATTTTTCCTCTGCATATGTGCTTCTAAAATCTTACATATGTATGCTACATTTATACATAAATACTAATATTCATATATATATATACATATATATATATATATATACATATATGCTAGGTTTTGGAACATTAGCATTTATTTTGCTTAAAAATTGAGAACTAGGGGCGCCTGGGTGGCTCAGTCAGTTAAGCAGCTGCCTCAGGCTCAGGTCGTGATCCCAGGGTCCTGGGATCGAGCCCCGAATGGGGCTCCCTGCTCAGCGGAGAGCCTGCTTCTCCCTCTACCTCGGTCTGCCGCTCTGCCTACTTGTGCTCTCTATCTCTGTTAAATAAATAAATAAATAAATCTTAAAAAAAAAATTGAGAACTAATTACACCTTGTGTTTTGATTATTCAGTGATACTTTCCTGTTGTGGTGAGCTGGTGTGGCTCTAATTAACTCCTTACTATTATTTGGCACAGAGAAGTCACCTGTAGAAACACTGATGGGCATTCTTTATTTCAACATGTTATCTCTCTGAACTTTTGTGCTTTTATTTCCAGAGTAAAGATTCCAAGGATTAGAACTATTGAGTCTTGGTTGAAAGGAATATATGTGTCTCTTGTGTGTTTGTGTGCATTATTTACATTCTAAAATTTAATAGAGATTTCTTTTTTTTTTAAAGATTTTATTTATTTATTTGACAGAGAGAGACATAGAGAGAGCAGGAATACAAGCAGGGGGAGTGGGAGAGGGAGAAGCAGGCTTCCCGCAGAGCAGGGAGCCCAATGTGGGACTCGATCCCAGGGCCCTGGGATCTTGACCTGAGCCAAAGGCAGACGCCTAACAACTGAGCCACCCAGGCGCCCTTGATAGAGATTTCTAAAATTGCTTTTGAATTACTATAACATTTCATATTGCTAGTAACTTTGAATGAGAGTATCCTATACTCTCCATTTCAGAAAATGATGCATGTTATAGTTTTTGTTTATTTCTTCCAGACTAATGTGGTATAAAATAATATCTCTTTATTATTATAACTTCCATTTTCTAGGCTACTAGTGAACTTGAACATCATTTCACAAACAATGAATCATGGAACACTACATCAAAAACTAATGATGTAATGTATGGTGATTAACATAACATAATAAAATTAAATTAAAAAAAATTATCATCAGTTAACTTTATGTTTCTATAAAGCCTTACATGTAAGACTGTTGAATCACAGACCTGTACCTCTGAAACAAATAATACATTACATGTTTAAAAAAAAAAAAAAAAAAGAAGATAGTAGGAAGGGAGAAATGAAGGGGGGGAAATCGGAGGGGGGAGACGAACCATGAGAGACTAAGGACTCTGAGAAACAAACTGAGGGCTCTAGAGGGGCGGGGGGTGGGGGCATGGGTTAGCCTGGTGATGGGTATTAAAGAGGGCACGTTCTGCATGGAGCACTGGGTGTTATACGCAAACAATAAATCATGGAACACTACATCAAAAACTAATGTAATGTATGGTGATTAACATAACATAATAAAATCAAATAAAAATAAAAAATAAAGCTTTACATGTGGTAAAAACTTAGGAAACTTTTATTGAAAAGATTATTAATGTTAACTACTAAAATAGGCAAAAGAAATAAAATCCCCTGAATGAATGGATTTAATGATTTTAAATGAATTAAGGTAAACACTTAAAACTCAGAGTATTCTCAGTGAATTAAAATGATACACTGACTTTGCCATTTCCAAAGGAATTAAAAACAAATAAAAACATTGATTTGAAGAGTAATGTGTATAGATAGAGAAAACTACTTAGTAATTTGGAGCGAGAGAAATATTGGAGAAAAAAATCTTTTTCTTTCATGCAACTCTATAAAAACAGGGAAAAAATGCTGCATGTTGTAGAACTGAGTCCAAATATGATTTTCACTGAATTATTTATTTTAATAGGTATTTATCAAGGAGGAACATAGATTTGTCATTGTTATCATTGTTTTTGCTACTGGCAACAGGATAATATTAATTTCAGACTGTGGCCCTATTATTTGCCATTCTGATTTCTTGGCTTAGTGTGTAAGGCCAATGAAACTAGGAAAGACAACATATCAGAAAACTGGAATGATTGAAGTGCTAGGCCAAATGATCAGAGGTGTTGAAGTTTGCAGAATGAAGGTTGAAATGTTTGATACCTTGCTTGAAGGGCTCTCCCTTCCTAATGTTAAAAATACCTGCTTGACTTTGTATTTTAATTTTTAGCAATTTAGGTGGAATTTTGCTACCTTGCTTCATCCTCACCACACTCACATTTGAATTCAAATATTTATATCTTGCAAAACAAATCATCCATTAGTAGGACAACGGTACTTACTGCTTTTTCCCTCTTTAATACAGTTTACTACCTTAATACCTTTACTACCTTGAATAAAGTAAGCTTTAAAATAATAGTAAAGTCTCATTTGTTCAGTAAGCAGCTATTGTCTACTATATACTAAGCTCTAAGTTTGTCATAAGTGATAGAAAGATGAATACAAGTTTACTATTGAATACTATACATTACTGAATTTGAATTTCGGTGATGGAAACAAATGCATAAACATATCATCACAATATAGCATAATGAGTTTTATGATATAAAATGTGATGCACAAGAAGAACAGAGGATTAGTTACTAACTTTGGACAGAAGAAGGTGAAAGTAGGCGAAGTATGGAAATAAGTTCAAAAATGAGATGATGTTTGAGCTGTCTCCTGATGAATGAATAATAATATTTTGCCAGACAAATGTGATGAGAATTTGGCATTTCAGCAGAGAAACAGAGTAACATAGGCAACTGCAAATAAGAATAAAACAAGTATTTTCAGGGAACTGAAGTTAATTCTGTGTGGAACATCTAGGACAAGGGACAAAAGGCAGATTAAAAAGGGTTTTGCCTTTAATACTAAGGAACAATTGAGTTGCGTCATAAAAGACTTATAAAGGGACTGGAAGTTATTGGAAAATATTTGAATTCTAGAATATCTCATTCGGTATCATTATGAAGAATGAAGAGGATGTGACACTGATAACAAGTCAATGAATAAAGGATCAAAATAGTCTTTGGGATAATCGATTGAGACCTGAAAGAAGGCATTGGGTACTGCCAATAGAATTCCCATTGATAGGGTTATTCATAGATAAACCAAATTTCCAATTAGTTCTAACAATACAACAAATAACTACTTGAATTTATTAGTTTTTTTTTAAAGATTTTATTTATTTGACAGAGAGAGACACAGCGAGAGAGGGGACATAAGCAGGGGGAGTGGGAGAGGGAGAAGCAGGCTTCTGGCTGAGCAGGGAGCCTGATGTGGGGCTGGATCCCAGGACCCTGGGATCATGACCTGAGCTGAAGGCAGACGCTTAACGACTGAGCCACCCAGGCGCCCCATAGTTTTTTTTAAGATAAAGCAGAAGTAAATGATGAAAATAGTCTTAGAAATATGTAGAATAGGAAATAGAAAACAACATCCTCTATTTTTCATTTTGTGCCTCAATGTAAAAATTATTCTTTCTTAACACTTATACTTTTGGTTTCTAAGTTACAATCCATGTGCATTTCAAAAATATAACAAACACTGATCTTTTTCTCCTTATGAAACTAGAGAATGGAATTTAATTAAACTTCTTCCTTCATTCAGTTGTAGAAGCCTTGTCATTTTAATTGATATTTAGCCAAGGCAATATTGATCTGATAAAAGCAAATCTTTTTCACCCCAACAATTAAAACATTTAAATAAGCTCCATTTTCTTTTTGATGAAAGGACATAAAACCACTATCAGCTGCCTATAAAATCAATGGAAAACATTAATAAAAAATTAGCATTCATTTCATTGGATCTCATTTGTTTAACATTCTAATGTGTCTGGACTCAGCTGTGAGCTCCAGATACTCATTTTCTCTTACACTTTTCCTCTCTCTCTCTCTCTCACAAACACAAGCCACACAGCACTCCAGTGTTATTATATTTCATAGAAGCCTCAAGTCTTATTTTCTAGGATTTATATTTGCATTTTTGCAGAAACTCTTGAAGAAGTGTACTTCTATACAACTGAGAGGCCACATGCTACCACTCTGCTCCTACCCAGAGCAAGGATTTATCTGTAGTTGTTTTTACTCTAAATTTTAGCATTTTTTTATATCTAAAACACACCTCCCACAGGTAGATATGGTTGCCCTAGTCAAAATCTCTCTAATCTAAAGGTTGGAGCCAGAGTCAAAGGGCCTAGTCCTATATGGGTGCAAGTTGAACTAATAATTCTCATTTAGCCAGGGTGTCTGGAAAATCTCAGATTTAAATCTTCCCTCGCTATTTTCTAGCTATTTGGTCTCAAGGCAAGTTCTTTAATCGTTCTGACCTTCAGTTTCCTCAGTTGAGAGTTATACTGAGGTTAAAAGACATACATATATTATATGTATAATATGTTTAGAACAGTGTAGTAAACCAAGAATAAAGAACAGCGAGTTTAAAAAGGTGTTGAGAAGCTGATACCAGGGACTAAAAAGTAGAGCCAAGAAGTTGGAGGATCTAGAAAAGCCAGGAATAAGCAAATCAAACATGCCAATATATTTTAACAATTTTCAAGGTTCACAATTTAATGAGACTATTTTCAAGATAATTGAAAATTATTAAGGTAGGCCATTGAAAAAGTACTGAAAGAACATCATCATTATTCCCTGCATTATTTGCCTTGAAAACAATGCCTCTTACTGGGAGTTTATTTCTTGTATTTCATGTAAAGGAGAGAGAAGCCATACTATCTTTAATGTGGAAACTAAAATATCTTGTCTTGTAGTATAAATATCAATAAGGAATAATTAGATCAATGCATATCAAATATATTTCTGAACAAAGATGTGGTTAGATCTACCCAGTGTTCCTTAGGGGGAAGGACAAAGTACATGGACAAAAAATAAAGGCTTTTAGTGTAGTCAGCTAATTCCTTCTACAGCACTGGCTCTCATGCTTGTCTAATTCATATGTTTAGACAGGCCATGACATTTACTTGCACCTACATTTAACCTGGATAGAATTTAAGAGAAAACTGTGTTGTGAAAAGGGTACTAATCTCCAATGACCCTAAAATCAGAGTAGAGTCTTGCTCTGCAAAATCAATCTCTTGATGTAAGCATTTGGCTGGTTTATTTTGAAGAGCTGGATCACAGCAATTACAGGCTTGTATTTCCTGGCAGAAAGACAAGCAAGGATAGATTTCCTCTGTTTTATGTTTGTGTTAATTTAACCTGTCAAAGTTAATCATCCTGTCGAAGTGCCAAAGCACCAGGATGTTGAGCACTAGCGAGCTGCCTGGTGCTGTATTTTTATTTCCATCTCTGCTAGAGACTTATTGAATGTCCTTTGTTAAATCCATTTGTCTCTCTTATCTTTTTTTTTGTTTTTAAATAGAATAATAATCATCTCCTACATTATGTTTATGCTATATTTTATCACTTTAAATAATAACTTAATGATATAAACCTAAAATATTATTTTCTTTTCCCCATTTTTTAATTGTGAGGAAAAAGAAAAACAAATTATTAATACAAATTTACATGAAAAATAGTGTACTTAAAAGAGTTGATCTGTGTGTCCCTTGGCATATTACACTGAACTGCTTATAGAACAGTTTTTCTTCTAAACATACATATTTGCAAATGAGAAAGGATCTTGCATTGTGTGTTTGACAGAGAAGGCATTTCTTAAACCCTTTTTACCTTTCTAATAGTAAGAATAAGGGTCTTCTTGAATGTGCAGAGATATCCTCATACTAACAAAGGTATTGATGTAATTTATATGTGCATAATTCCTTTTGATACTGAAACTTACTAGTGTATCTAAGAGAGTACACTATTTGAAATATATCTATAATATAATTGTACATATATCATAAAACTAATAAATTATAAGACAACTCCTATGGGAGGATTATTTTTCATTAACATTATGTTTCTTAGAGCAAAACAGTCATGAAAGAATTAAACATAAAATGAGCAAACTAATTCTTATAGAAGCCTCCATTTTCTATAAATTATAATATATGATTGTGTAAATTGGGTAGTTACTATGTCTTTCTTCTGAAATATCAAGCTCTTTTTCTGGCAAGAAATGCAAAATGTCACCATACAATGTTATTGCAATTTTATTTTATTTATTTTTTTAAAGATTTTATTTATTTATTTGACAGAGAGAGACACAGTGAGACAGGGAACACAAGTAGGGGGAGTGGGAGAGGGAGAAGCAGGCTTCCCGCGGAGCAGGGAGCCCGATGCGGGGCTCGATCCCAGCACTCTGGGATCATGACCCGAGCCAAAGGCAGACGCTTAACCGACTGAGCCACCCAGGCGCCCCATGTTATTGAAATTTTATTGAATGTACTCCCTATGTTGTACTTTTCATTACTATGACTTATTTATTTTATTTTTTTAGATTTATTTATTTATTTGAGAGAGAGAGGGAGAGACCGGGTACACGAGCAGGGGGAGGGGCAGAGGGAGAGGGAGAGGGAGAGGGAGAGGGAGATCCCAAGCAGACTCTGCACTGAGCATGGAGCCTGATGTGGGGCTCAATCCCAGGATCCTGAGATCATGATCTGGGCTGAAGTCAAGAGTTGGACGTTTAGCCGACTGAGCCACCTAGGTGCCCCATGACTTATTTATTTATAACTGGAAATTTGTCTTTGTCCCCTTCACCTATTTCACTCAACCCCCATCCCCACATCATCCTCTCTGGCAACCACCAGTTTGTTCTCTGTATTAATGAGTCAGTTTCTATTTGTTGTTTGTTTGCTCATTTGTTTTATTTTTTAGATTCCACATACAAGAGAAATCATATGGTCTTTCTCTGTCTGACTTATTTCACTTACCATAATACTCTCTAGGTCCCTCTATGTTGTCCTGAATGGCAAGATTTCCTTCTTTTTATGGCTGAGAAATATTCCATTATGTATATATACCACATCTTTATTTAAGTTAGTTTCATATCTTGGCTATTGTAGACAATACTGCTATGAATGTGGGGTGCACATAGCTTTTCAAATTAGTGTTTTCATTTTATTTGAGTAAATACCCAGAAGTGGAATTACTGGGTTGTATGGTATTTCTATTTTTAATTATTTGGGGAGTCTCCTTACTGCTTTTAATAGTGACTCCATCAGTTTATGTTCCTGCCAACAATGAAGAATATTCCCCTTTTTCCATGTAAGTAGTATTTATAACACATTAGGGTGGGTATTTTAAATATTTTATCAATATGAGTATGTCTTTAAAACAATTCTTCCATTGGGCGCCTGGGTGGCTCAGTCGTTAAGCGTCTGCCTTCGGCTCAGGTCATGATCCCAGGGTCCTGGGATCGAGTCCCACATCGGACTCCCTGCTCTGCGGGAAGCCTGCTCCTCCCTCTCCCACTCCCCCTGCTTGTGTTCCTGCTCTCGCTGTGTCTCTCTCTGTCAAAAAAATAAATAAAATCTTTAAAAAACAAACAAACAAACAAACAAAAAAAAACAATTCTTCCAAATTAATCTATGCAGTCTTTCTCTATAAGCACAAATCTTCTTCCCATTTTTCTATTCTGAAAAATTGTGAATCAAATAATTTTTTTTCAGCACCATCTTAGCATAGGGATTATCAATGGGGACCTGCCTCTGAGCCCATCAGTAATGTAGTGTCCTTGATCTATGGCTTCTCCCTCCTTCCATCAGGGTTAGTACTCTAAATATATCAGTCAGTCCTTTCTCTTGATTGTACATATGTCTACATAAGACCTCTCCTCACATCTATCAAGGTTCATCTTACTTTTTGGAACACAAGTTTTTTGCTTGTTTTATTAATAGGTTTTCATAAATTAAGGTGGAAAACAATAAGAACTTAAGGGCAGAAAGTCTCTCTCAACATTCCTAATAATATGCATATAAGCTGTCTTTCATATATTAAAAAAATAATACTAAATCCAAATCCAGTGTGAAAGCCGGTACCAATATAACTATTTCAGCTCTGTCCTATCCAATGTATTACCTCTGTGAGACAGGGACTCTGCACAATGCATTTTCATATGCAAAATAATGGCAATGATCTAATAAAAATTTTGTGTATCATTAAGATGACAATCAAAGTTGTTACCAACATACTCTTCTAGACTATAAGCTCCAGAAGACAAAGAATTATGTTTGTCTTCCTCACCATTATATCTTCAGTGTATAGAACTATGTTTGGAACATGATAAATGTTTCTTACATGAATGGATGAGTGAGTGCAGAAACTAGCTGAATTTACCTAGTTTTATATTCTCCATTTCTAAAATGACTTAAGTTCTATAACAACATTTTATATTACAATAAAGTTAATTTGTATCTTAAGATATTAAAAAAAGTTAATTTAGGGAAATGATAAAGGACATTTTCAACTTTTAACATCTGTAGGCCCTGCTCCTGGGCTCCAGGGGAAGTTATACTTTAATATTCACCAAGGTCAAAATGACTTGGCAAAAGCTCAAAGCATTTGCTCTATTTCTGCCCTGAACACACATTGTATGTCTGCTTCACTTAAAAAAACAAAAAGAAAACAAAAAGAAAAACAATAAGGAGCATTTCAAACATAGAGATAAGGAAAACAAAAAACCCTCCCTCATTTACGTAAGATTAAAGTTATGCAACCTTGCACATACTAAAAACATAAGATAAAGTCTGTAACTTTCTGGGATATCCCTCCTCATGATGATTTGTAACTCTTTATGTAAAACCCAGCACCAAATATTCCTTCCCTGGAGCACTCTTCTTCATGACGATTGTGTATCGCTGGCAGTTGTCCTAACTTCGGTTTTGGGTTTAAATAAAACTCGTTTCCTTTCTCTAAAAAAAAAGGGTTAATTTGCTCTGATGTGAATTCTAAACTGGGAGCAATTAAATGATGATGCTAAAATGATGTAAATCATTAATTAAAAAAGGTCTTTCTATTTGTTTTAAATATTTATTTTGATAAAAACACAATTGGTAACAAAATAGCATACTTATTGTTTTATATTAATGTTTTCATAATAGCAAATGTTAGTTCTACTTTTCACTTGTCATAAAACACTAGAAACAGTTTTATGTGATGGGAAAATAAACATTAACAAAATTTTTACATTTAAAAAAAAATGTTTTAAATGCAGTGTAGACTTTGTAATAATAACAACTAACACTTGTAGTACTTACCTAATTTGGGGTAACAAATTACCACAAAGCTTAGTAGCCTAAAACAGCATATATTTATTATCTCACAGTTTCTTATGGCATTTGTTTGGGAGAGGCTTTGGTATTTCTGACAAAGTGTTTATCATGAAGCTGTAGGTCTTGGCTGGGGCTGAGGCTTGCTCGGAGATGATCACTTCCAAGATGGTTCACTATCAGCTAATTACCTCAAGTCTTTTTTCTTTTTTTTCAAGTTTTTATTTTAATTCTAGTTAGTTAACATATATACAGTGTTATCTTAGTTTCAGGTGTACGACAAAGTGAATCAACACTTTCATGCATCACCTTGTGCTCATCAAAACAAAGGTACTTCTTACCCCGCATCACCTGTACCTTGTCTTTCCACCCTCTCCCCTCTGGTAACCATCAGTTTGTTCTCTATAGTTTAGAGTCTGTTTCTCAGTTTGTCTCTCTCTTTCTTGTTATTTCTTTCCCCCTTTGCTTGTTTGTTTCTTAAATTCCATGTATGAGTGAAATCATATGGTATTTGTCTCTCTCTGACTTATTTCACTTAGCATTATACTCTAACTCCATCCATGTCATTGCAAATGGCAAGATTTCATTCCTGGAATCTGAATAATATTCCATTGTACATATATACCATATCCTCTTTCTTTTTTTTTTAATTTTTTATTGTTATGTTAACCCCCATACATTCCATCATTAGTTTTAGATGTAGTGTTCCATGATTCATTGTTTGTGCATAACACCCAGTGCTCCATGCAGAACGTGCCCTCCTCAATACCCATCACCAGGCTAACCCATCCTCCCACCCCCCTCCCCTCCAGAACCCTCAGTTTGTTTTTCAGAGTCCATCGTCTCTCATGGTTCGTCTACCCCTCCGATTTCCCCCACTTCGTTCTTCCCCTCCTGCTACCTTCTTCTTCTTCTTCTTTTTTTTTTTCTTTCTTAACATATATTACATTATTTGTTTCACAGGTACAGATCTGAGATTCAACAGTCTTGCACAATTCACAGCGCTTACCAGAGCACATACCCTCCCCAGTGTCCATCACCCAGTCACCCCATCCCTCCCCCCACCCCCCACTCCAGCAACCCTCAGTTTGTTTCCTGAGATCAAGAATTCCTCATATCAGTGAGGTCATATGATACATGTCTTTCTCTGTTTGACTTATTTCGCTCAGCATAATATCCTCCAGTTCCATCCACGTCATTGCAAATGGCAAGATCTCATTCCTTTTGATGACTGCATAATATTCCATTGTATATATATACCACATCTTCTTTATCCATTCATCAGTCACTGGACCCTGGGGCTACTTCCATATCTTGGCTATTGTAAATAATACTGCTACAAATATAAGGGTCCATGTGTTCCTTGGAAATGGTGTTCTTCTATTCATTGGGTAAATACCCAGTAGTGCAATTGCTGGATCATAAGGTAGTTCTCTTTTTAACTTTCTGAGGAACATCCATTCTGTTTTCCATAGTGGAGGACCCAAGATCTCAAGTCTTTATAGACTGTTGGTGGAGGCCTCATAGACTTTTCCTTAGGCTTGCTTTAGTGTCCTAATGGTATAGCAGCAGCTTTTCCTGCAGGGAGTGATAAAAGAGAGAAAGACTCAATATCTTTTATGACCTACCCTTGGAAGTCACACTCAGTAACTTCTACCACATTCTGTTGTTGCAAGTCACCAAGTAACAGCTCACGCAAGTGGAGGAGAGTTAAGCTCCACTGAACAGAGTTGTATCAAGGACTCTGTGTGTGGTTAGATCTTAAAACTATCACAAAATATATATTACTTACATTTTTCAGTCATCCTCCAGGATTTATACATGAAAACTTATTTCATTCTATTTCCAGCTTCATAATGTAGGCATTATTACTAGTCCATTTACACATAACATACATGAGGGACAGAAAACCTCATGTATTTCCTAAGTGTATTTCCCAAGTTCGCAAAACTAAGTGGCTGTGTCACATTTCAATCTCGGGTAAGTTGGTTCTGGAATGTATGCTTTTAAACACTTACCTGTGCTGCCTATATAATTGTGTTTGGCATAATCTATGAGGACCTGTTTACACAAACAGTAATTTTACTTTTTAAAGTTCAAATCGCAATTCACTGATTTGTCAAGTTACTTAGAAATTTTGCCATTAAGAACTTGTAAACAGATAACTAATGCAAACTTTTCTTTTAATCTCAGAGAAATACTATTTTTTTTCTATTTCTTTTCTTTTCTTTTTTTTTTTTTTTTTTTTTAGTAGGCTCCATGCTCAGTGTGGAGCCCAACATGGGACTTGAACTTAAGACCTTGAGATCAAGACCTGAGCTGAGATCAAGAGTAGGACACTTAACCTACTGAGCCACCCAAACACCCCAATACTATTTTTTACTTAGGTATATTTCACCTAAATTTGATTTCAAATCATTTCTTTCCTTTCATTCAGATAGACTTTGTCACATAACACAGAAACTATGGTGAAAAACACACAATCTTAAAAAAAAAAATCTGTACCATGTGACTTATGTCAAAGGAAATATTAACCTCATTTAAATAAAACACTTATTCCATTTCAATGCGACTATAGAAATTGTTCCTTTAAGTCTTTATATATAGATAGATAGATCTATATAGACATATATAGATCTATAATTACATCACATTCAATAATATAAATATTTATTTGTCCACATAAACCAGTTAAAATTCAAAGTAACATCAGCAGGAATATATCCTAGTGTTAAACTTATCAGTGATTATGTTCCTATTATTGACTTTTTAAGAGGAAGAAATTTAAAACATTTGAAGAAGATATCCCTTATAAAATTTCCAGTTGAAATCAAATTAGGGGATTTACATTGAGAGAGTAAAGTATTCATTAGATGTCTAAAATAGACATTGAAAGCATGACTAAAAGATTTTTTTATTATGTTAATCACCATACATTACATCATTAGTTTTTGATGTAGTGTTCCATGATTCATTGTTTGCGTATAACACCCAGTGCTCCATGCAGAACGTGCCCTCCTTAATACCCATCACCAGGCTAACCCATCCCCCCACTACCCTCCCCTCTAGAACCCTCAGTTTGTTTCTCAGAGTCCATAGTCTCTCATGGTTCGTCTCTCCCTCCGATTTCGCCCCCTTCATTTTTCCCTTTCTGCTATCTTCTTCTTCTTCTTCTTCTTTTTTTTTTTTTTTTTTAACATATATTATTTGTTTCAGAGGTACAGGTCTGTGGTTTAAATTTACACAATGTAAGTGGAAGTGACTCTTCCATGAAGATATCTTTACCTTACAGATAAGAATATTGTGGGAATAAAAATGGCTGAAGAGGTAAGGGGAACCAATAGTCAGATATGTGAGTCCTGGAGTTTTGAGAGGGGGATGATCCTAGACTGACTGAGGGGTAAAGCCTAAAGCAGAAGGTGCTTCTGCACTGATTCTTGTTTGGAACTTGCAAAGGCTATCACCTATGTGATTTTATTCATGAAACACATTCATGTGAGTTAAAGTCTAGAAAAAAAGTAAATGTCATTAATTTTCTTTACCACCTTGTAGATGATTCTCAACACAAAATGCCAGTTCACTTAAACAAAATGTTGAATATTGTTGAACACTAGAACTGCTTCTCTAGTATATCCCAAATGTAGGAGTCAGCTTTATTTGTACAGAACCATTTTTCTTTGGAAATGAAAATTATTGATTTATAGTTCTTCCTGGTGTTTGTCTCTCTTCTGCTTCATACTGAAGCTAAAGTAGATCTAAATGAGAAAATAAATTTTCCTCTTTCCTAGCAAAGATGTTACACATCTATGCTATAGAAATAAATTGTTCCCAAACTTCTCTATTTCTTCTGGTTTGAAAATCTATTTTGATACTTTTTTTTTTTTTAGGAAATTTAAGATAATTGAGAAGTTTCTGATTTGTTCTCTGTATTATTTTATTCACTGTAACTTATAAACATGATTGAATTTGAAAAAAAACACATTAGATTTATTAAAAATCTAATTCTACTTTTGCTTTATGATTTTTTGAATAGTCAAATCACTTCAAAGCATACTATAAGGTATATATATATATTTATCATTTTTTATTAGTTTTGTCATTGAGTGGTATAAAAAATACTTTGCTTCTTGGAAACTTTTGGGAAAGAGAAGGACACTACCTGTCAGAACTGATTCTCTATTGCTGTGTTGACAACTAGCTACATATAGGTATTTATATTTACTTTTAAACTAATTGAAATAAAATAAAATAATGTAATTCTTCAGTAAGATTAATCACACTTCAACTTCTCAATAGCCCATGTGGCTACTGGCTACCATATTGAACAGTGTAGATTCTGATTATTTCCATCATTGCAGACAGTACTATTTTAACCACTTATGTCTGAAGTTGTAATAATTTAGAAATAATAATTCTAGCTTCTGTATGCATTGTTTTGCATTATATTTCTCTTAAAGCACATTCCTAGTTTGAATTTATGATATCATGGTAACAAAAAATCTTAGAAACTCACGTAAATTTTTTCCCACTTGTCTGAAATGTTTAAGCTTTTTGAGTATTGAATTACTTATTTCCTTTTATTTTTTATTTTTATTTTTTAAAGATTTTATTTATTTATTTGACAGAGAGAGAGGCAGGGAGAGAGGGAACACAAGCAAGGGGAGCAGCAGAGGGAGAAGCAGGCCTCCCACGGAGCAGGGAGCCCGATGCGGGGCTCGATCCCAGGACCCTGGGATGATGACCTGAGCTGAAGGCAGACGCTTAATGACTGAGCCACCCAGGCGCCACCACTTATTTCCTTTTAATGGAAGACAGAATTGTGAATTTAGTAGGTGTTGAATTTAGAAGACATATTTTTTTTTGTCTAATTTCTTAATTCCATAGCTTAATTCCTGTAATTAATTAATGCAAGTGGGCAGAGAGATTAAGATTCTGTCATGTTTCTACGCATTTTTTGAGAAGTCCTTATTTAAGGTCAATAAACCTCAGGCTTGTATGGTCCAAACTTTAAATGTGTACCACATAGTAAATGTTCAATTAATAATATCTGTTGAATTAATTAAATACAAGTATTATGGAGATAAAAGTAACTGTGATTTAATTTTTTATGACTTCATAAGAGTGAAGTAGCAATCGTCATCTAGAGATTAGTATATAAATAAAAACTATATTCAATTCACTTGAATATGTATATTGTGTGTGTGTATGAGTATTCTAATGTCAGTATACCACTTCATATCTGTGATACCTGGGAAAAGTTATATATCTCTCTAAACCTCATTTGCCATACCAGTAAGTGGCAAAAATACCAAGTCCCAAGTAATACCAAAAAATACCTTCAAAACACTTAGCACAGGGTTAGCAATGCTCAATAAACACTATGTTTTATTAGTATATATTACCAATAGTAATACTAATAATTTTCACAATCACTTAGAAATAAATAATAGTACATCATAATATAAATATTTTATAGGTCTTCTGAGTAGCTCAGTCAGTTAAGCGTCCAGCTCTTGATTTTGGTTCAGGTCATGATCTCAGGGTCATGAGATCAATCCCTGTGTCAAGCTCCATGCTGGGCATGGAGCCTGCTTAAAATTCTCTCTCTTTCCCTCCCTCTGCCCTTTCTCCCCCACTTCCTGTCTCTCTCTAAAATACATATATACATATGTATGTATATATATAATATAGAAGTACAAATTATGCAAACATCTAGGGTTTTATTTTCTTTCTTAAGACATAAACTTAGACATGAACATATATCTGTAGATTTATGTATATGCCTTAGTAACAAATTATTTACTAATATATCATGAGCAGAAAAAAAAATCATTAAGACTACTAGTTTCATGAAATACTATTCCCTCTCATGGACTCTATAGAAAAGCCAAGTTAGTTGACAACCAAAAACCCAACAAACATCTTTCATTTTCATACTTTTTACAGTTTTCATCTTGTCTTCTTTAAATATATCTCAACTCCTTAAGTTAGTTTTTTTTCTTTTGTATGTTTAAAACACTATGTATTTTACTTACATTTGTATTATAATTTATACGTGTTCATATTTAATCATTCTTTCAGTGCAGTGCTTAGCACAGTACTTGCTCATAATACATGGCTAATAAATAAATACTTTTTGAATGGTTAAACACACTAATGAGGATATTGCAATAATTAGTTATCGCTCCACCCCAACACTAAGTCACTTAGAAAAATAACCATTTATTATTGCTCATGAATTTACAGGTTAGCTGGATTCTTCATGCTACTGTAGCAGCTATGTGTTGGTAAACAGATTTGCTGCTCTTGACTGGACTAACTAAGCTTACTCCACTTTGGCCACATGTTCTCTCGTTACCAGCAGGTTAGTATGTGCTTGTGCACATGGTGGCTGAGCAAGGTGCTAAAATAACAAATACACGTGAGAAGCCTCTTGAGGCTTAGGCTCAGAACTGGCACAATCTCACTTCTACATTCTATTTGACACACACACACACACACACACACACACACACACACAAAAATCACAAGCCCCATCCTCTTAATAGTCGATGAAGCAAAGTGACATTGAAAGGTCATAGATACAGAAAGTGGAATAATTGAAGCCATTTTTGTAGATAATCTACCACAGGCTGATTTATTCTACTCTTCTCTGCCCTGCTCTTGCTCTAGGAAGCTGACATTATGAATTCCATCCAAGGCATTCTTTGGCCCACTGGATTTCTTATGAGGTAACAGCATGGAAAAGTGGAGAAGTGTGAATTTGTGGGCATCTATTCTGTCTTTACTAAGCTGCTGTGGATTGGTTGTGTTCCTTTCAAGAAGCACTGATTCCTTGGTACTCACTTAAAGCTCTATCTATTCTTTTTTTTTTTTTTTTTTTTTTTTTTTAAGATTTATTTATTTGACAGAGAGAGACACAGTGAAAGAGGGAACACAAGCAGGGCGAGCGGGAGAGGGAGAAGCAGGCCTCCCGCAGAGCAGGGAGCCCAATGCCGGGCTCGATCCCAGGACCCTGGGATCATGACCTGAGCCAAAGGCAGACACTTAATGACTGAGCCAGCCACCTGCCCCAAAACTCTACCTACTCTTTCTGAGTTTTGGTAATTGCTTCCTTCCTCCCCTTCCCCTTCAAGCCTTTGAGTATAACTAGCTCCACATTTTTACCAGCCCTTGGATCCTTTTTCATCCTTGCTTGTTTCTCTTAAAAACAAAACAAAAACTCCGCTCATAATTTTTTTTTTTTGGATTTTATTTATTCATTTGAGAGAGAAACAGAAAGAGAGAGCATGAGCAGGGGAGAGAGGCAGAGGCAGAGGGAGAGCTAGACTCCCCGCTGAGCTGGGAGCCTGACGTGGGGCTCGATCCCAAGACCCTGGGATTGAGACCTGAGCTGAAGGCAGATGCCTAACCATGTGAGCCACCCATGTGCCCCCCACTGCCCCCGCGTTCCCACCTTCTTAAATATTCCATGATTTAACTTTCCTCAGTTATTTCATTGAGTATGCTATTTGTTTCATGCTGAATCCTGACAAAAGCAGGTACAATGTTTTATTTCAAACTTAAAATATTTATTGTATTCAGTTGCAATTTAAGAACTTAACACATAGTAAAAAATCCAACAAGCCGAAAATTTTAAATGTTTATTTAGATTTCATAAGTCTTGAAATCACAAAAGCACATAACAAAACACATTTATGTATTGAAATAAGCAAGCATTTAATGATTAAATGATCAGTGGACACTTGAATGTACAGCTCACCAGTTTGAATTTTGGCCAGTATCTCCATCTTTCCAGAAATCATTTAGAAGAATTTAATTGTGTAGATTTAAAACTCAGCTCCACCATTTGCTTTATGACTGCTGGGAAAGTTGCTTTTACTTATCTGTGAAATGAAACTTATGAGGTTATTATGAGCTTTATATGAAATATTAGATAAACAATTTTTGAAGAATGAAGAATATTAACTGTTTTTAGATAGCATCTAGTAGTGTGCCAGTGGTAGTAGGAGTCATTGTACTTGTGGTAAAAATAAAAGTACTTCCTATGAAATTTTTGATTTCTATCAAGTTGCATGACATAAGTGAATCATTCTGTTTTTATAATTTTTTAGATATTTCTAATATCTTCCTATAAAGACATAGCACCATAATCAAGATCTTTGCACACGGGTGTTTTATAATTAGGTTATTACCCCCCAAAAAGGAGCCAAAGAACTATAATTGCTAAAACAAATGATACAAACTTAAAAAAATTTTTACACATATATTCCTATTGTTTTCCAGTTTCATCTACCTGTTTAAGCTTTTATCACTAAAGTATGAAGGACCTCATTTGCTACAGCAACATACATGTCATCATTTTGAAAGTCTTTGCTAGTCTTTTAGATGGAATAGCATGCCTTGTGTTGTCCTAGGTGCTACAAAGAGATGACTTGAATTAGATGCAGTCCCTGTACCCTAGGAGAGTTTCATTAAAAAAGAATTGAGATTTTTTTCCATATATTTATTAACCAGCTGCATTTTTTATATTCTGAAATAATTGCTAGCATTTTGGTCTCTTCATGTACTGCACTCATAACATTTGAATACTTATATTCTAGCTTTATACTTTTTCTACCTTGATGTCTATATTTTACACAGTCCTGTCCTGTGCTTTGATGCTACATCTATTCTCCACAATACATGGAGATACTCACACCATTAAGCCTCTCTGTGTCTGGAATGGTCCTTTTAGAAATTTGCTCACTATATCAGTGCCACACTGCTATATAAAAACCAGGGACAGCCTGTTTTTTATTTCCTGAATTGTGCTGAGACTGTTGTTTTCTTTCTGGGACATTGTGTTTGTAGTTCATAACAAGAGAAGACATGTTTCTTTTTTTTACCCTCTCATTTCAAATATATATATAGTTATTTGCAGTGCGGAACTGTATTTACAACTTCTCTACTCAAAGAGGAAGGACTGATGTATAACTAACAGGAAGTTTGGCTTCTTTGGGTGCTATTTTACATATAGATCTCCCCCAAACCAGCATGTATCACAGTGACTTAATGTTTAAAAAAAAAGGAATTTTAGGGACTGTAATGGATACAAAGCTAAAAGTTGACTATTTTCAATGCAATGTATGTTAAGAAAAAAAAAGAAGAAGAAGAAGGTAGCAGGAGGGGAAGAATGAAGCGGGGGAAATCAGAGGGGTAGACGAACCATGAGAGACGATGGACTCTGAAAAACAAACAGGGTTCTAGAGGGGAGGGGGGTGGGAGGATGGGTTAGCCTGGTGGTGGGTATTGAGGAGGGCACATTCTGCATGGAGCACTGGGTGTTATGCACAAACAATGAATCATGGAACACTTCATCTAAAACTAATGATGTAATGTATGGGGATTAACATAAGAATAAAAAAAATAAAATAAATTAAAAAAAAGTTGACTATTTTCCACTGCAGAAGCATTTATAAAACCTAGAAAGGTTTTACAAAAAGTCTGTGGATTATTACACCAGAACGCAGAGTCAGGTAAATCCATAAATGATTAAGAAAGAAAGGAAGTTAAGATTATTGAGGTCAGTTTATCATAGAGACAGGTGTGGGCTTAAGCACGGGTTCAAATATGTGATATTTCATATAAGTTGTTTTTACTCAATAACAGAAGACAAAGCTTTGTGTTCAGACTCAGGAATCTTGTTGGCTCCAGTATTAACTCACAAATTGTCTGTTCATATAGTATCAGTGTTTCCTTCTGTAGAATGAAAATCAATTATTATAAGATAAAAATACTCGAAAGGTGTAGGGTGTAATTAAATAGAATACTCATTATGTGCTCACTAGATACTAACACGAGGCACAGACTTTAACCTAATGTAATTCATTTACAATAACCTCATGAATTACACATGTTTAACAGATACAGTGATGAAGATGTAGGGGATTAAATATCAGTCTAAAAACTTACCAAATTCAGCACCCAAAGAACCAATAATCCAATCAAGAAATGGGCAGAAGACATGAACAGACATTTTTCCAAAGAAGACTTCCAAATGGCCAACAGACACATGAAAACATGCTCAACATCACTCCGTATCAGGGAAATCCAAATCAAAACCTCAATGAAATACCACCTCACACCAGTCAGAATGGCTAAAATTAACAAGTCAGGAAACAACAGACATTGGCTAGGATGTGGAGAAAGGGGAACCCTCCTACATTGTTGGTGGGAATGCAAGCTGGTGCAGCCACTCCGGAAAACAGTATGGAGTTTCCTCAAAAAGTTGAAAATAGAGCTGCCCTATGACCCAGCAATTGTACTACTGGGTATTTACCCCAAAGATACAAAGCAGTGATCTGAAGGGGTATGTGCACCCCAATATTTAAAGCAGCAATGTCCACAATAGCCAAATTATGGAAAGAGCCAAGATGTCCATCAACAGATGAATGGATAAAGAAGATGTGGCATATATATCTACAATGGAATATTATGCTGCCATCAAAAAAAAAATGAAATCTTGCCATTTGCAATGACGTGGATGGAACTAGAGGGTATTATGCTAAGTGGAATAAGTCAGTCAGAGAAAGACATGTATCATATGACCTCACTGATATGAGGAATCCTTAATCTCAGGAAACAAACTGAGGGTTGCTGGAGTGGTGGGGGTGGGAGAGATGGGGTGGCTGGGTAATGGACATCAGGGAGGGTATGTGCTATGGTGAGCGCTGTGAATTATGTAAGACTGTTGAATCACAGACCTGTACCTCTGAAACAAATAATGCAATATATGTTAAAAAAAAAAAAAGAAGAAGAAGATAGTAGGAAGGGAAAAATGAAGAGGGGGGAATCGGAGGGGGAGACAAACCATAGAGACAGTGGACTCTGAGAAACAAATTGAGGGTTCTATGATGGGTATTAAAGAGGGCACGTTCTGTATGGAGCACTGGGTGTTATACACAAACAATGAATCATGGAACACTACGTTAAAAAAATTAATTAAAAAAAGAATTAAAAAATTAGTCTAAAATCAATGAATATGAAAACCATTTTGTCGAATTCCAAAATTCATTTATTTTCTCACTGTGACACATTTCCTAGAAAGTAAGATACTTTACATAAATTTAAGAGACTTTTGTAATAAGCTACTCTAAAATACTGTGTTCTTGAGGATAAGTCTGGTATAGAATAATAGAGATGATGGCGATGATGGTGATGATGATGATGATGATGAAGTGCTACGACATTGAATACCTTTTGTCATACATGCTTCAATATATATAAAGCATATGTAATGCCTTATATACCTTACCCTCATTAATTTTTAAAACAGACATATCACAATAGCATCGTTATGCCCATTTTATAAGATGAAAAGATAAGAGCTTATATATCTTATCCTTGGTCATCCTATCTTGTAAATACCTCAGCCAAAGTTAAGTATGACTATTCACTTATGACATTAATTAATACAATTCTGCATCATAATCTGTCTTAACTGTATATTACTCAAATGTACCTTGAAGACATACCACATGCCAAAATGCATGTCACATGTATCACTTTCACTAATTTCACCATATTCTTGGGGTTAGGGAGTTCCTTTCAAAATAATAAACAGCTCCCTTATAACTTGGATTCCATCCCAATCTTGTCTCAACACTTTCAAAGAAAAATCAGGGCTTTAGTTACAATGGCAAGCGATAATATCAATATATTCTAGTGAAGAATCCAGGAGATTAAATATTATTCTACAAACACCTCCCCAAATACTGTATTCTTGCCATACCAATATTCAGCAATTTAATGTTTTGTTACTTCAATATTTCCTCTTAATACTTTTCTGTCTTAGTTGTATTTATCTTTTCTGTTGAACCTATTACACAACTGCTCCCTTCCATGCATTTTTCAAAATAATATTCCTATTGTTGCTAAAATCAGGAGTGAAAGCCACATGAAAATACATATGTGTCTCAGCTAGTGAACTTCAGTTTGCTGATTGGCTGAGACACATTCTGGTTCTCATTAGAAACCTAGAGTGCTGGAAATGTGTCACTCTTATCCACCAGAGGAAAAGCAGTGGGAGTTTGGTATGCTGCAATGAATTCTAAGGCAGACTAATCAATCTAATTCCGTCCAAACCTATTTACCCTGTCCAGGAGATCTGCTAATGAGGAATGCCAGTAACTCCTAGTTCTTGACACTGCTCTCCAAAAGTGAGTTAATGAACCAATTTAAAGGGACATGCTTGACATTTACAAATTAGTTTAACTTGCTTGTTGGGGCAGCTTTGTACTGCATTGAACTGATATGGTTGTCATTAAACTCTTCCTTCCTGTGAGATTTTTATACTTCAGTAAACTTCAAAAGCTATCTTAATATTAAATAGATTTATGTTATCATCTAGTATTTTTAAAGTTTATTGATTATTTATAGTACTGGTTTAAACATTTTCAAATGTTATTCCTTCAATCTCCATGATAATGTGTAATTTTGTTGTGATGCCTATGCCCAATTGAAAGCACATATTTTGCACAAAAGTGTGTATTGTCAGTAATTATACATAGCTCAGTGTTTTCATGAGAAGGTACAGAGGGTGGGTTTTATGACTTAAATATCTGGCTTATGGGAATAAAAAGGGAGATACCTTTTTGTTTCCAGGCAACAATGCCTAATATGTTTGTCCTTAAAATCTGCTCTAAAAGGAAAAAAAGAAACAAACATCAAATCAGTTATCTTTTTAAGTTTTTATTTAAATTCCAGTTAGTTAACATACAGTGTAATATTAGTTTAAGGTGTACAATATAGTGATTCAACACCCAGTGTTCATCACAAGTGCACTTCTTAATACAAATCACCCCCCATCCACCTCCAGTCTGGTAACCATCAGTTTGTCCTCTATAGTTAAGAGTCTGTTTCTTGGTTTTCCTCTCTCTGTTTTTTCCCTTTGCTTGTTTATTTTGTTTCTTAAATTCCACATATGAGTGAAATCATATGGTATTTATCTTTCTCTGACTAATTTCGCTTAGCATACCTTCTACCAAATCAGATATTTTTAAAAGATTATAGTTTTCTTTAATTGTGTATGAGATATGTTAATTTAAAAAATAGAGAACATCTACAAAATTTTTAATCTACTTGCAAAATGTATTTGTTGTGCCTATTTTAGGCTCTGTGCCAAGCATTGGTAATATAAACATAGAAGATAAAAGGATATCTTTTCTCTTAGGGTTTAAATTAGGATAGAAAGGATGGACCCTCCAAAACTAACTAACTAGCTAACTGACTAACTAACTTCCTTCCTCCCTCCCTTCCCTCCTCCCTCCCTCCCTTCCTTCCTTCCTTCTTTCCTTCTCTTTCTTTCCTTCACTCTCCCTCCCTCCTTTCTTCTTTTTCTTTCTTTCTTTCTTTCTTTCTTTCTTTCTTTCTTTCTTTTTCTTTCTTTCTTTCTTTCTTTCTTCTTCTTTCTTTCTTTCTTCTTTTTCTTTCTTCCTTCCTTTCTTTCTTTCTTTCTTTCTTTCTTTCTTTCTTTCTTTCTTTCTTTCTTTCTTTCTTTCTTTCTTTCTTTTTCCTTCCTTCCTTCCTTCCTTCCATCCTTCCTTCCTTCCTTCCTTCCTTCCTCTTTCTTTCTTTCTTTCTTTCTTTCTTTCTTTCTTTCTTTCTTTCTTTCTTTCTTTCTTTCTTTCTTTCTTTCTTCTTTCCTTCCTTCCTTCTTCTTTCTTTCTTTCTTCTTTTTCTTTCTTTCTTTCTTTCTTTCTTTCTTTCTTTCTTTCTTTCTTTCTTTCTTTCTTTCTTCTTTCTTCTCTCTCTTTCTTTCTTTCTTTCTTTCTTTCTTTCTTTCTTTCTTTCTTTCTTCTTCTTTCTTTCTTTCTTCTTTTTCTTTCTTTCTTCCTTCCTTCCTTTCTTTCTTTCTTTCTTTCTTTCTTTCTTTCTTTCTTTCTT